>NW_027457145.1:373813-747627 GCF_040206685.1 Ascaphus truei | reverse complement strand
GGGAAGAGTGAAAGACGCGCACGTTCATTTTCAGAGCTCCTAGACCTTCCTATAAGAAGTTAGCCAAAAAGTAGCTTCGAAAAACGCTTAGGTTAAGTTTCAGAGTTGCTTCTAATGTACCAAAGCTGGACTTAGACATAATTTCACTCTCACAACATTATGGCTGGTTGGAGACAGTCCGAACCACAAGTACCGGGTCCATGGTTCTGGCCGTATACTGGGGGGACGGGGACGACTCCCATTAACCCCTGACTATACCGGGGATACGCTTATCACAATGCCTTTCTGGTCTGTGCTGAAGCAGGGCATTCTGGCAGCCAAGTGGCTTGACCTTTATTAGTGAGCCTGGTTACCCCCTCTCGGAACCACAGACTTAGAAATCGCCAGCTCATATACAGTGCATAAAATATATTTATATATATACCCTTATACACCATTTTAATAAAAAATATCACAAAATTCTTCTAAGTCTCTCTGGAAGAGTGAAAGACGCGCACGTTCATTTTCAGAGCTCCTAGACCTTCCTATAAGAAGTAAGCTAAAAAGTAGCTTCGAAAAACGCTTAGGTTAAGTTTCAGAGTTGCTTCTAATGTACCAAAGCTGGACTTAGACATAATTTCACTCTCACAACATTATGGCTGGTTGGAGAGGGTCCGAACCACAAGTACCGGGTCCATGGTTCTGGCCGTATACTGGGGGGACGGGGACGACTCCCATTAACCCCTGACTATACCGGGGATACGCTTATCACAATGCCTTTCTGGTCTGTGCTGAAGCAGGGCATTCTGGCAGCCAAGTGGCTTGACCTTTATTAGTGAGCCTGGTTACCCCCTCTCGGAACCACAGACTTAGAAATCGCCAGCTCATATACAGTGCATAAAATATATTTATATATATATATACCCTTATACACCATTTTAATAAAAAATATCACAAAATTCTTCTAAGGCTCTCTGGAAGAGTGAAAGACGCGCACGTTCATTTTCAGAGCTCCTAGACCTTCCTATAAGAAGTTAGCTAAAAAGTAGCTTCGAAAAACGCTTAGGTTAAGTTTCAGAGTTGCTTCTAATGTACCAAAGCTGGACTTAGACATAATTTCACTCTCACAACATTATGGCTGGTTGGAGAGGCTCCGAACCACAAGTACCGGGTCCATGGTTCTGGCCGTATACTGGGGGGACGGGGACGACTCCCATTAACCCCTGACTATACCGGGGATACGCTTATCACAATGCCTTTCTGGTCTGTGCTGAAGCAGGGCATTCTGGCAGCCAAGTGGCTTGACCTTTATTAGTGAGCCTGGTTACCCCCTCTCGGAACCACAGACTTAGAAATCGCCAGCTCATATACAGTGCATAAAATATATTTATATATATATACCCTTATACACCATTTTAATAAAAAATATCACAAAATTCTTCTAAGTCTCTCGGGAAGAGTGAAAGAAGCGCACTTTCATTTTCAGAGCTCCGAGACCTTCCTATAAGAAGTTAGCTAAAAAGTAGCTTCGAAAAACGCTTAGGTTAAGTTTCAGAGTTGCTTCTAATGTACCAAAGCTGGACTTAGACATAATTTCACTCTCACAACATTATGGCTGGTTGGAGACAGTCCGAACCACAAGTACCGGGTCCATGGTTCTGGCCGTATACTGGGGGGACGGGGACGACTCCCATTAACCCCTGACTATACCGGGGATATGCTTATCACAATGCCTTTCTGGTTTGTGCTGAAGCAGGGCATTCTGGCTGCCAAGTGGCTTGACCTTTATTAGTGAGCCTGGTTACCCCCTCTCGGAACCACAGACTTAGAAATCGCCAGCTCATATACAGTGCATAAAATATATTTATATATATACCCTTATACACCATTTTAATAAAAAATATCACAAAATTATTCTAAGTTCCTCGGAAAGAGTGAAAGACGCGCACGTTCATTTTCAGAGCTCCTAGACCTTCCTATAAGAAGTTAGCCAAAAAGTAGCTTCGAAAAACGCTTAGGTTAAGTTTCAGAGTTGCTTCTAATGTACCAAAGCTGGACTTAGACATAATGTCACTCTCACAACATTATGGCTGGTTGGAGACAGTCCGCACCACAAGTACCGGGTCCATGGTTCTGGCCGTATACTGGGGGGACGGGGACGACTCCCATTAACCCCTGACTATACCGGGGATACGCTTATCACAATGCCTTTCTGGTCTGTGCTGAAGCAGGGCATTCTGGCAGCCAAGTGGCTTGACCTTTATTAGTGAGCCTGGTTACCCCCTCTCGGAACCACAGACTTAGAAATCGCCAGCTCATATACAGTGCATAAAATATATTTATATATATACCCTTATACACCATTTTAATAAAAAATATCACAAAATTCTTCTAAGTCCCTCGGAAAGAGTGAAAGACGCGCACGTTCATTTTCAGAGCTCCTAGACCTTCCTATAAGAAGTTAGCCAAAAAGTATCTTCGAAAAACGCTTAGGTTAAGTTTCAGAGTTGCTTCTAATGTACCAAAGCTGGACTTAGACATAATGTCACTCTCACAACATTATGGCTGGTTGGAGACAGTCCGCACCACAAGTACCGGGTCCATGGTTCTGGCCGTATACTGGGGGGACGGGGACGACTCCCATTAACCCCTGACTATACCGGGGATACGCTTATCACAATGCCTTTCTGGTCTGTGCTGAAGCAGGGCATTCTGGCAGCCAAGTGGCTTGACCTTTATTAGTGAGCCTGGTTACCCCCTCTCGGAACCACAGACTTAGAAATCGCCAGCTCATATACAGTGCATAAAATATATTTATATATATACCCTTATACACCATTTTAATAAAAAATATCACAAAATTCTTCTAAGTCCCTCGGAAAGAGTGAAAGACGCGCACGTTCATTTTCAGAGCTCCTAGACCTTCCTATAAGAAGTTAGCCAAAAAGTATCTTCGAAAAACGCTTAGGTTAAGTTTCAGAGTTGCTTCTAATGTACCAAAGCTGGACTTAGACATAATTTCACTCTCACAACATTATGGCTGGTTGGAGACAGTCCGAACCACAAGTACCGGGTCCATGGTTCTGGCCGTATACTGGGGGGACGGGGACGACTCCCATTAACCCCTGACTATACCGGGGATACGCTTATCACAATGCCTTTCTGGTCTGTGCTGAAGCAGGGCATTCTAGCAGGCAAGTGGCTTGACCTTTATTAGTGAGCCTGGTTACCCCCTCTGGAACCACAGACTTAGAAATCGCCAGCTCATATACAGTGCATAAAATATATTTATATATATACCCTTATACACCATTTTAATAAAAAATATCACAAAATTCTTCTAAGTCCCTCGGGAAGAGTGAAAGACGCGAACGTTCATTTTCAGAGCTCCTAGACCTTCCTATAAGAAGTTAGCCAAAAAGTAGCTTCGAAAAACGCTTAGGTTAAGTTTCAGAGTTGCTTCTAATGTACCAAAGCTGGACTTAGACATAATGTCACTCTCACAACATTATGGCTGGTTGGAGACAGTCCGAACCACAAGTACCGGGTCCATGGTTCTGGCCGTATACTGGGGGGACGGGGACGACTCCCATTAACCCCTGACTATACCGGGGATACGCTTATCACAATGCCTTTCTGGTCTGTGCTGAAGCAGGGCATTCTGGCAGCCAAGTGGCTTGACCTTTATTAGTGAGCCTGGTTACCCCCTCTCGGAACCACAGACTTAGAAATCGCCAGCTCATATACAGTGCATAAAATATATTTATATATATACCCTTATACACCATTTTAATAAAAAATATCACAAAATTCTTCTAAGTTCCTCGGGAAGAGTGAAAGACGCGCACGTTCATTTTCAGAGCTCCTAGACCTTCCTATAAGAAGTTAGCTAAAAAGTAGCTTCGAAAAACGCTTAGGTTAAGTTTCAGAGTTGCTTCTAATGTACCAAAGCTGGACTTAGACAGCATTTCACTCTCACAACATTATGGCTGGTTGGAGATGATCCGAACCACAAGTACTGGGTCCATGGTTCTGGCCGTATACTGGGGGGACGGGGACGACTCCCATTAACCCCTGACTATACCGGGGATACGCTTATCACAATGCCTTTCTGGTCTGTGCTGAAGCAGGGCATTCTGGCAGCCAAGTGGCTTGACCTTTATTAGTGAGCCTGGTTATCCCCTCTCGGAACCACAGACTTAGAAATCGCCAGCTCATATACAGTGCATAAAATATATTTATATATATACCCTTATACACCATTTTAATAAAAAATATCACAAAATTCTTCTAAGTCTCTCGGGAAGAGTGAAAGACGCGCACGTTCATTTTCAGAGCTCCGAGACCTTCCTATAAGAAGTTAGCCAAAAAGTAGCTTCGAAAAACGCTTAGGTTAAGTTTCAGAGTTGCTTCTAATGTACCAAAGCTGGACTTAGACATAATTTCACTCTCACAACATTATGGCTGGTTGGAGACAGTCCGATCCACAAGTACCGGGTCCATGGTTCTGGCCGTATACTGGGGGGACGGGGACGACTCCCATTAACCCCTGACTATACCGGGGATACGCTTATCACAATGCCTTTCTGGTCTGTGCTGAAGCAGGGCATTCTGGCAGCCAAGTGGCTTGACCTTTATTAGTGAGCCTGGTTACCCCCTCTCGGAACCACAGACTTAGAAATCGCCAGCTCATATACAGTGCATAAAATATATTTATATATATATATACCCTTATACACCATTTTAATAAAAAATATCACAAAATTCTTCTAAGTCTCTCGGGAAGAGTGAAAGACGCGCACGTTCATTTTCAGAGCTCCCAGACCTTCCTATAAGAAGTTAGCTGAAAAGTAGCTTCGAAAAACGCTTAGGTTAAGTTTCAGAGTTGCTTGTAATGTACCAAAGCTGGACTTAGACATAATTTCACTCTCACAACATTATGGCTGGTTGGAGACAGTCCGAACCACAAGTACCGGGTCCATGGTTCTGGCCGTATACTGGGGGGACGGGGACGACTCCCATTAACCCCTGACTATACCGGGGATACGCTTATCACAATGCCTTTCTGGTCTGTGCTGAAGCAGGGCATTCTGGCAGCCAAGTGGCTTGACCTTTATTAGTGAGCCTGGTTACCCCCTCTCGGAACCACAGACTTAGAAATCGCCAGCTCATATACAGTGCATAAAATATATTTATATATATACCCTTATACACCATTTTAATAAAAAATATCACAAAATTCTTCTAAGTCCCTCGGAAAGAGTGAAAGACGCGCACGTTCATTTTCAGAGCTCCTAGACCTTCCTATAAGAAGTTAGCCAAAAAGTATCTTCGAAAAACGCTTAGGTTAAGTTTCAGAGTTGCTTCTAATGTACCAAAGCTGGACTTAGACATAATGTCACTCTCACAACATTATGGCTGGTTGGAGACAGTCCGAACCACAAGTACCGGGTCCATGGTTCTGGCCGTATACTGGGGGGACGGGGACGACTCCCATTAACCCCTGACTATACCGGGGATACGCTTATCACAATGCCTTTCTGGTCTGTGCTGAAGCAGGGCATTCTGGCAGCCAAGTGGCTTGACCTTTATTAGTGAGCCTGGTTACCCCCTCTCGGAACCACAGACTTAGAAATCGCCAGCTCATATACAGTGCATAAAATATATTTATATATATACCCTTATACACCATTTTAATAAAAAATATCACAAAATTCTTCTAAGTCCCTCGGGAAGAGTGAAAGACGCGCACGTTCATTTTCAGAGCTCCTAGACCTTCCTATAAGAAGTTAGCCAAAAAGTAGCTTCGAAAAACGCTTAGGTTAAGTTTCAGAGTTGCTTCTAATGTACCAAAGCTGGACTTAGACATAATGTCACTCTCACAACATTATGGCTGGTTGGAGACAGTCCGCACCACAAGTACCGGGTCCATGGTTCTGGCCGTATACTGGGGGGACGGGGACGACTCCCATTAACCCCTGACTATACCGGGGATACGCTTATCACAATGCCTTTCTGGTCTGTGCTGAAGCAGGGCATTCTGGCAGCCAAGTGGCTTGACCTTTATTAGTGAGCCTGGTTACCCCCTCTCGGAACCACAGACTTAGAAATCGCCAGCTCATATACAGTGCATAAAATATATTTATATATATACCCTTATACACCATTTTAATAAAAAATATCACAAAATTCTTCTAAGTCTCTCGCAAAGAGTGAAAGACGCGCACGTTCATTTTCAGAGCTCCTAGACCTTCCTATAAGAAGTTAGCCAAAAAGTATCTTCGAAAAACGCTTAGGTTAAGTTTCAGAGTTGCTTCTAATGTACCAAAGCTGGACTTAGACATAATGTCACTCTCACAACATTATGGCTGGTTGGAGACAGTCCGAACCACAAGTACCGGGTCCATGGTTCTGGCCGTATACTGGGGGGACGGGGACGACTCCCATTAACCCCTGACTATACCGGGGATACGCTTATCACAATGCCTTTCTGGTTTGTGCTGAAGCAGGGCATTCTGGCTGCCAAGTGGCTTGACCTTTATTAGTGAGCCTGGTTACCCCCTCTCGGAACCACAGACTTAGAAATCGCCAGCTCATATACAGTGCATAAAATATATTTATATATATACCCTTATACACCATTTTAATAAAAAATATCACAAAATTATTCTAAGTTCCTCGGAAAGAGTGAAAGACGCGCACGTTCATTTTCAGAGCTCCTAGACCTTCCTATAAGAAGTTAGCCAAAAAGTATCTTCGAAAAACGCTTAGGTTAAGTTTCAGAGTTGCTTCTAATGTACCAAAGCTGGACTTAGACATAATGTCACTCTCACAACATTATGGCTGGTTGGAGACAGTCCGCACCACAAGTACCGGGTCCATGGTTCTGGCCGTATACTGGGGGGACGGGGACGACTCCCATTAACCCCTGACTATACCGGGGATACGCTTATCACAATGCCTTTCTGGTCTGTGCTGAAGCAGGGCATTCTGGCAGCCAAGTGGCTTGACCTTTATTAGTGAGCCTGGTTACCCCCTCTCGGAACCACAGACTTAGAAATCGCCAGCTCATATACAGTGCATAAAATATATTTATATATATACCCTTATACACCATTTTAATAAAAAATATCACAAAATTCTTCTAAGTCCCTCGGAAAGAGTGAAAGACGCGCACGTTCATTTTCAGAGCTCCTAGACCTTCCTATAAGAAGTTAGCCAAAAAGTATCTTCGAAAAACGCTTAGGTTAAGTTTCAGAGTTGCTTCTAATGTACCAAAGCTGGACTTAGACATAATTTCACTCTCACAACATTATGGCTGGTTGGAGACAGTCCGAACCACAAGTACCGGGTCCATGGTTCTGGCCGTATACTGGGGGGACGGGGACGACTCCCATTAACCCCTGACTATACCGGGGATACGCTTATCACAATGCCTTTCTGGTCTGTGCTGAAGCAGGGCATTCTAGCAGGCAAGTGGCTTGACCTTTATTAGTGAGCCTGGTTACCCCCTCTGGAACCACAGACTTAGAAATCGCCAGCTCATATACAGTGCATAAAATATATTTATATATATACCCTTATACACCATTTTAATAAAAAATATCACAAAATTCTTCTAAGTCCCTCGGGAAGAGTGAAAGACACGAACGTTCATTTTCAGAGCTCCTAGACCTTCCTATAAGAAGTTAGCCAAAAAGTAGCTTCGAAAAACGCTTAGGTTAAGTTTCAGAGTTGCTTCTAATGTACCAAAGCTGGACTTAGACATAATGTCACTCTCACAACATTATGGCTGGTTGGAGACAGTCCGAACCACAAGTACCGGGTCCATGGTTCTGGCCGTATACTGGGGGGACGGGGACGACTCCCATTAACCCCTGACTATACCGGGGATACGCTTATCACAATGCCTTTCTGGTCTGTGCTGAAGCAGGGCATTCTGGCAGCCAAGTGGCTTGACCTTTATTAGTGAGCCTGGTTACCCCCTCTCGGAACCACAGACTTAGAAATCGCCAGCTCATATACAGTGCATAAAATATATTTATATATATACCCTTATACACCATTTTAATAAAAAATATCACAAAATTCTTCTAAGTTCCTCGGGAAGAGTGAAAGACGCGCACGTTCATTTTCAGAGCTCCTAGACCTTCCTATAAGAAGTTAGCTAAAAAGTAGCTTCGAAAAACGCTTAGGTTAAGTTTCAGAGTTGCTTCTAATGTACCAAAGCTGGACTTAGACAGCATTTCACTCTCACAACATTATGGCTGGTTGGAGATGATCCGAACCACAAGTACTGGGTCCATGGTTCTGGCCGTATACTGGGGGGACGGGGACGACTCCCATTAACCCCTGACTATACCGGGGATACGCTTATCACAATGCCTTTCTGGTCTGTGCTGAAGCAGGGCATTCTGGCAGCCAAGTGGCTTGACCTTTATTAGTGAGCCTGGTTACCCCCTCTCGGAACCACAGACTTAGAAATCGCCAGCTCATATACAGTGCATATACGCGATTTCAGAATGTGTTCCTAGAACAGCTGCGAGCAACTTTTTCACTCAACGTTAACAACACATCTGAAGCTCAATATTTCTGGGCTGAAGCGGGGAGGATTAGACAAAGTGTGCACTGTAAAGGGGAAGTCTGTGGCATTAACAGGAAGGGAGAAAAAGTACTTTCTACCCATTTTTATTTCAGCGGTAAAACTGAAATTTCTTTCAAACTGCAGCTCGGCTTGTGACTGTGGTTTTCCCGGTCACACAAAAATGCTGAAATTCGACTTATACAGTGTTTGTGCTTATTAAACTTGATGAATTCTCTCCCCTTGACGGTAGAATAGTGTGTAAAGCAAAGCACAATACATTGCTATGTGTATAAGCAAAGATATACGCGATTTCAAAATGTGTTCCTAGAACAGCTGCGAGCAACTTTTTTACTCAACGTTAACAACACATCTGAAGCTCAATATTTCTGGGCTGAAGCGGGGAGGATTAGACAAAGTGTGCACTGTAAAGGGGAAGTCTGTGGCATTAACAGGAAGGGAGAAAAAGTACTTTCTACCCATTTTTAGTTCAGCGGTAAAACGGAAATTTCTATGGAACTGCAGCTCGACTTGTGACTGTGGTTTTAACGGTCACACAAAAATGCTGAAATTCGACTTATACAGTGTTTGTGCTTATTAAACTTGATGAATTCTCTCCTCTTGACGGTAGAATAGTGTGTAAAGCAAAGCACAATACATTGCTATGTGTAGAAGCAAAGATATACGCGATTTCATAATGTGTTCCTAGAACAGCTGCGAGCAACTTTTTTACTCAACGTTAACAACACATCTGAAGCTCAATATTTCTGGGCTGAAGCGGGGAGGATTAGACAAAGTGTGCACTGTAAAGGGGAAGTCTGTGGCATTAACAGGAAGGGAGAAAAAGTACTTTCTACCCATTTTTAGGTTCAGCGGTAAAACTGAAGTTTCTATGGAACTGCAGCTCGGCTTGTGACTGTGGTTTTCCCGGTCACACAAAAATGCTGAAATTCGACTTATACAGTGTTTGTGCTTATTAAACTTGATGAATTCTCTCCTCTTGACGGTAGAATAGTGTGTAAAGCAAAGCACAATACATTGCTATGTGTAGAAGCAAAGATATACGCGATTTCAGAATGTGTTCCTAGAACAGCTGCGAGCAACTTTTTTACTCAACGTTAACAACACATCTGAAGCTCAATATTTCTGGGCTGAAGCGGGGAGGATTAGACAAAGTGTGCACTGTAAAGGGGAAGTCTGTGGCATTAACAGGAAGGGAGAAAAAGTACTTTCTACCCATTTTTAGTTCAGCGGTAAAACTGAAATTTCTATGGAACTGCAGCTCGGCTTGTGACTGTGGTTTTCCCGGTCACACAAAAATGCTGAAATTCGACTTATACAGTGTTTGTGCTTATTAAACTTGATGAATTCTCTCCTCTTGACGGTAGAATAGTGTGTAAAGCAAAGCACAATACATTGCTATGTGTAGAAGCAAAGATATACGCGATTTCATAATGTGTTCCTAGAACAGCTGCGAGCAACTTTTTTACTCAACGTTAACAACACATCTGAAGCTCAATATTTCTGGGCTGAAGCGGGGAGGATTAGACAAAGTGTGCACTGTAAAGGGGAAGTCTGTGGCATTAACAGGAAGGGAGAAATAGTACTTTCTACCCATTTTTAGTTCAGCGGTAAAACTGAAATTTCTATGGAACTGCAGCTCGGCTTGTGACTGTGGTTTTCCCGGTCACACAAAAATGCTGAAATTCGACTTATACAGTGTTTGTGCTTATTAAACTTGATGAATTCTCTCCTCTTGACGGTAGAATAGTGTGTAAAGCAAAGCACAATACATTGCTATGTGTAGAAGCAAAGATATACGCGATTTCAGAATGTGTTCCTAGAACAGCTGCGAGCAACTTTTTTACTCAACGTTAACAACACATCTGAAGCTTAATATTTCTGGGCTGAAGCGGGGAGGATTAGACAAAGTGTGCACTGTAAAGGGGAAGTCTGTGGCATTAACAGGAAGGGAGAAAAAGTACTTTCTACCCATTTCTAGTTCAGCGGTAAAACTGAAATTTCTATGGAACTGCAGCTCGGCTTGTGACTGTGGGTTTCCCGGTCACACAAAAATGCTGAAATTCGACTTATACAGTGTTTGTGCTTATTAAACTTGATGAATTCTCTCCTCTTGACGGTAGAATAGTGTGTAAAGCAAAGCACAATACATTGCTATGTGTAGAAGCAAAGATATACGCGATTTCAGAATGTGTTCCTAGAACAGCTGCGAGCAACTTTTTTACTCAACGTTAACAACACATCTGAAGCTCAATATTTCTGGGCTGAAGCGGGGAGGATTAGACAAAGTGTGCACTGTAAAGGCGAAGTCTGTGGCATTAACAGGAAGGGAGAAAAAGTACTTTCTACCCATTTCTAGTTCAGCGGTAAAACTGAAATTTCTATGGAACTGCAGCTCGGCTTGTGACTGTGGTTTTCCCGGTCACACAAAAATGCTGAAATTCGACTTATACAGTGTTTGTGCTTATTAAACTTGATGAATTCTCTCCTCTTGACGGTAGAATAGTGTGTAAAGCAAAGCACAATACATTGCTATGTGTAGAAGCAAAGATATACGCGATTTCATAATGTGTTCCTAGAACAGCTGCGAGCAACTTTTTTACTCAACGTTAACAACACATCTGAAGCTCAATATTTCTGGGCTGAAGCGGGGAAGATTAGACAAAGTGTGCACTGTAAAGGGGAAGTCTGTGGCATTAACAGGAAGGGAGAAAAAGTACTTTCTACCCATTTTTAGTTCAGCGGTAAAACCGAAATTTCTATGGAACTGCAGCTCGGCTTGTGACTGTGGTTTTCCCGGTCACACAAAAATGCTGAAATTCGACTTATACAGTGTTTGTGCTTATTAAACTTGATGAATTCTCTCCTCTTGACGGTAGAATAGTGTGTAAAGCAAAGCACAATACATTGCTATGTGTAGAAGCAAAGATATACGCGATTTCAGAATGTGTTCCTAGAACAGCTGCGAGCAACTTTTTTACTCAACGTTAACAACACATCTGAAGCTCAATATTTCTGGGCTGAAGCGGGGAGGATTAGACAAAGTGTGCACTGTAAAGGGGAAGTCTGTGGCATTAACAGGAAGGGAGAAAAAGTACTTTCTACCCATTTTTAGTTCAGCGGTAAAACTGAAATTTCTATGGAACTGCAGCTCGGCTTGTGACTGTGGTTTTCCCGGTCACACAAAAATGCTGAAATTCGACTTATACAGTGTTTGTGCTTATTAAACTTGATGAATTCTCTCCTCTTGACGGTAGAATAGTGTGTAAAGCAAAGCACAATACATTGCTATGTGTAGAAGCAAAGATATACGCGATTTCAGAATGTGTTCCTAGAACAGCTGCGAGCAACTTTTTTACTCAACGTTAACAACACATCTGAAGCTCAATATTTCTGGGCTGAAGCGGGGAGGATTAGACAAAGTGTGCACTGTAAAGGGGAAGTCTGTGGCATTAACAGGAAGGGAGAAAAAGTACTTTCTACCCATTTTTAGGTTCAGCGGTAAAACTGAAGTTTCTATGGAACTGCAGCTCGGTTTGTGACTGTGGTTTTCCCGGTCACACAAAAATGCTGAAATTCGACTTATACAGTGTTTGTGCTTATTAAACTTGATGAATTCTCTCCTCTTGACGGTAGAATAGTGTGTAAAGCAAAGCACAATACATTGCTATGTGTAGAAGCAAAGATATACGCGATTTCAGAATGTGTTCCTAGAACAGCTGCGAGCAACTTTTTCACTCAACGTTAACAACACATCTGAAGCTCAATATTTCTGGGCTGAAGCGGGGAGGATTAGACAAAGTGTGCACTGTAAAGGGGAAGTCTGTGGCATTAACAGGAAGGGAGAAAAAGTACTTTCTACCCATTTTTAGGTTCAGCGGTAAAACTGAAGTTTCTATGGAACTGCAGCTCGGCTTGTGACTCTGGTTTTCCCGGTCACACAAAAATGCTGAAATTCGACTTATACAGTGTTTGTGCTTATTAAACTTGATGAATTCTCTCCTCTTGACGGTAGAATAGTGTGTAAAGCAAAGCACAATACATTGCTATGTGTAGAAGCAAAGATATACGCGATTTCAGAATGTGTTCCTAGAACAGCTGCGAGCAACTTTTTTACTCAACGTTAACAACACATCTGAAGCTTAATATTTCTGGGCTGAAGCGGGGAGGATTAGACAAAGTGTGCACTGTAAAGGGGAAGTCTGTGGCATTAACAGGAAGGGAGAAAAAGTACTTTCTACCCATTTTTAGTTCAGCGGTAAAACTGAAATTTCTATGGAACTGCAGCTCGGCTTGTGACTGTGGTTTTCCCGGTTACACAAAAATGCTGAAATTCGACTTATACAGTGTTTGTGCTTATTAAACTTGATGAATTCTCTCCTCTTGACGGTAGAATAGTGTGTAAAGCAAAGCACAATACATTGCTATGTGTAGAAGCAAAGATATACGCGATTTCATAATGTGTTCCTAGAACAGCTGCGAGCAACTTTTTTACTCAACGTTAACAACACATCTGAAGCTCAATATTTCTGGGCTGAAGCGGGGAAGATTAGACAAAGTGTGCACTGTAAAGGGGAAGTCTGTGGCATTAACAGGAAGGGAGAAAAAGTACTTTCTACCCATTTTTAGTTCAGCGGTAAAACTGAAATTTCTATGGAACTGCAGCTCGTCTTGTGACTCTGGTTTTCCCGGTCACACAAAAATGCTGAAATTCGACTTATACAGTGTTTGTGATTATTAAACTTGATGAATTCTCTCCTCTTGACGGTAGAATAGTGTGTAAAGCAAAGCACAATACATTGCTATGTGTAGAAGCAAAGATATACGCGATTTCAGAATGTGTTCCTAGAACAGCTGCGAGCAACTTTTTTACTCAACGTTAACAACACATCTGAAGCTTAATATTTCTGGGCTGAAGCGGGGAGGATTAGACAAAGTGTGCACTGTAAAGGGGAAGTCTGTGGCATTAACAGGAAGGGAGAAAAAGTACTTTCTACCCATTTCTAGTTCAGCGGTAAAACTGAAATTTCTATGGAACTGCAGCTCGGCTTGTGACTGTGGTTTTCCCGGTCACACAAAAATGCTGAAATTCGACTTATACAGTGTTTGTGCTTATTAAACTTGATGAATTCTCTCCTCTTGACGGTAGAATAGTGTGTAAAGCAAAGCACAATACATTGCTATGTGTAGAAGCAAAGATATACGCGATTTCAGAATGTGTTTCTAGAACAGCTGCGAGCAACTTTTTTACTCAACGTTAACAACACATCTGAAGCTTAATATTTCTGGGCTGAAGCGGGGAGGATTAGACAAAGTGTGCACTGTAAAAGGGAAGTCTGTGGCATTAACAGGAAGGGAGAAAAAGTACTTTCTAACCATTTCTAGTTCAGCGGTAAAACTGAAATTTCTATGGAACTGCAGCTCGGCTTGTGACTGTGGTTTTCCCGGTCACACAAAAATGCTGAAATTCGACTTATACAGTGTTTGTGCTTATTAAACTTGATGAATTCTCTCCTCTTGACGGGAGAATAGTGTGTAAAGCAAAGCACAATACATTGCTATGTGTAGAAGCAAAGATATACGCGATTTCAGAATGTGTTCCTAGAACAGCTGCGAGCAACTTTTTTACTCAACGTTAACAACACATCTGAAGCTTAATATTTCTGGGCTGAAGCGGGGAGGATTAGACAAAGTGTGCACTGTAAAGGGGAAGTCTGTGGCATTAACAGGAAGGGAGAAAAAGTACTTTCTACCCATTTCTAGTTCAGCGGTAAAACTGAAATTTCTATGGAACTGCAGCTCGGCTTGTGACTGTGGTTTTCCCGGTCACACAAAAATGCTGAAATTCGACTTATACAGTGTTTGTGCTTATTAAACTTGATGAATTCTCTCCTCTTGACGGTAGAATAGTGTGTAAAGCAAAGCACAATACATTGCTATGTGTAGAAGCAAAGATATACGCGATTTCAGAATGTGTTCCTAGAACAGCTGCGAGCAACTTTTTTACTCAACGTTAACAACACATCTGAAGCTCAATATTTCTGGGCTGAAGCGGGGAGGATTAGACAAAGTGTGCACTGTAAAGGGGAAGTCTGTGGCATTAACAGGAAGGGAGAAAAAGTACTTTCTACCCATTTTTAGTTCAGCGGTAAAACTGAAATTTCTATGGAACTGCAGCTCGGCTTGTGACTGTGGTTTTCCCGGTCACACAAAAATGCTGAAATTCGACTTATACAGTGTTTGTGCTTATTAAACTTGATGAATTCTCTCCTCTTGACGGTAGAATAGTGTGTAAAGCAAAGCACAATACATTGCTATGTGTAGAAGCAAAGATATACGCGATTTCATAATGTGTTCCTAGAACAGCTGCGAGCAACTTTTTTACTCAACGTTAACAACACATCTGAAGCTCAATATTTCTGGGCTGAAGCGGGGAGGATTTGACAAAGTGTGCACTGTAAAGGGGAAGTCTGTGGCATTAACAGGAAGGGAGAAAAAGTACTTTCTACCCATTTTTAGGTTCAGCGGTAAAACATAAGTTTCTATGGAACTGCAGCTCGGCTTGTGACTCTGGTTTTCCCGGTCACACAAAAATGCTGAAATTCGACTTATACAGTGTTTGTGCTTATTAAACTTGATGAATTTTCACCTCTTGACGGTAGAATAGTGTGTAAAGCAAAGCACAATACATTGCTATGTGTAGAAGCAAAGATATACGCGATTTCATAATGTGTTCCTAGAACAGCTGCGAGCAACTTTTTTACTCAACGTTAACAACACATCTGAAGCTCAATATTTCTGGGCTGAAGCGGGGAGGATTAGACAAAGTGTGCACTGTAAAGGGGAAGTCTGTGGCATTAACAGGAAGGGAGAAAAAGTACTTTCTACCCATTTTTAGTTCAGCGGTAAAACTGAAATTTCTATGGAACTGCAGCTCGGCTTGTGACTGTGGTTTTCCCGGTCACACAAAAATGCTGAAATTCGACTTATACAGTGTTTGTGCTTATTAAACTTGATGAATTCTCTCCTCTTGACGGTAGAATAGTGTGTAAAGCAAAGCACAATACATTGCTATGTGTAGAAGCAAAGATATACGCGATTTCAGAATGTGTTCCTAGAACAGCTGCGAGCAACTTTTTTACTCAACGTTAACAACACATCTGAAGCTCAATATTTCTGGGCTGAAGCGGGGAGGATTAGACAAAGTGTGCACTGTAAAGGGGAAGTCTGTGGCATTAACAGGAAGGGAGAAATAGTACTTTCTACCCATTTTTAGTTCAGCGGTAAAACTGAAATTTCTATGGAACTGCAGCTCGACTTGTGACTGTGGTTTTCCCGGTCACACAAAAATGCTGAAATTCGACTTATACAGTGTTTGTGCTTATTAAACTTGATGAATTCTCTCCTCTTGACGGTAGAATAGTGTGTAAAGCAAAGCACAATACATTGCTATATGTAGAAGCAAAGATATACGCGATTTCAGAATGTGTTCCTAGAACAGCTGCGAGCAACTTTTTTACTCAACGTTAACAACACATCTGAAGCTCAATATTTCTGGGCTGAAGCGGGGAGGATTAGACAAAGTGTGCACTGTAAAGGGGAAGTCTGTGGCATTAACAGGAAGGGAGAAAAAGTACTTTCTACCCATTTTTAGGTAAAGCGGTAAAACTGAAGTTTCTATGGAACTGCAGCTCGGTTTGTGACTGTGGTTTTCCCGGTCACACAAAAATGCTGAAATTCGACTTATACAGTGTTTGTGCTTATAAAACTTGATGAATTCTCTCCTCTTGACGGTAGAATAGTGTGTAAAGCAAAGCACAATACATTGCTATGTGTAGAAGCAAAGATATACGCGATTTCAGAATGTGTTCCTAGAACAGCTGCGAGCAACTTTTTTACTCAACGTTAACAAATCATCTGAAGCTTAATATTTCTGGGCTGAAGCGGGGAGGATTAGACAAAGTGTGCACTGTAAAGGGGAAGTCTGTGGCATTAACAGGAAGGGAGAAAAAGTACTTTCTACCCATTTCTAGTTCAGCGGTAAAACTAAAATTTCTATGGAACTGCAGCTCAACTTGTGACTGTGGGTTTCCCGGTCACACAAAAATGCTGAAATTCGACTTATACAGTGTTTGTGCTTATTAAACTTGATGAATTCTCTCCTCTTGACGGTAGAATAGTGTGTAAAGCAAAGCACAATACATTGCTATGTGTAGAAGCAAAGATATACGCGAATTCAGAATGTGTTCCTAGAACAGCTGCGAGCAACTTTTTTACTCAACGTTAACAACACATCTGAAGCTCAATATTTCTGGGCTGAAGCGGGGAGGATTAGACAAAGTGTGCACTGTAAAGGGGAAGTCTGTGGCATTAACAGGAAGGGAGAAAAAGTACTTTCTACCCATTTCTAGTTCAGCGGTAAAACTGAAATTTCTATGGAACTGCAGCTCGGCTTGTGACTGTGGTTTTCCCGGTCACACAAAAATGCTGAAATTCGACTTATACAGTGTTTGTGCTTATTAAACTTGATGAATTCTCTCCTCTTGACGGTAGAATAGTGTGTAAAGCAAAGCACAATACATTGCTATGTGTAGAAGCAAAGATATACGCGATTTCAGAATGTGTTCCTAGAACAGCTGCGAGCAACTTTTTTACTCAACGTTAACAACACATCTGAAGCTCAATATTTCTGGGCTGAAGCGGGGAGGATTAGACAAAGTGTGCACTGTAAAGGGGAAGTCTGTGGCATTAACAGGAAGGGAGAAAAAGTACTTTCTACCCATTTTTAGTTCAGCGGTAAAACTGAAATTTCTATGGAACTGCAGCTCGGCTTGTGACTGTGGTTTTCCCGGTCACACAAAAATGCTGAAATTCGACTTATACAGTGTTTGTGCTTATTAAACTTGATGAATTCTCTCCTCTTGACGGTAGAATAGTGTGTAAAGCAAAGCACAATACATTGCTATGTGTAGAAGCAAAGATATACGCGATTTCATAATGTGTTCCTAGAACAGCTGCGAGCAACTTTTTTACTCAACGTTAACAACACATCTGAAGCTCAATATTTCTGGGCTGAAGCGGGGAGGATTTGACAAAGTGTGCACTGTAAAGGGGAAGTCTGTGGCATTAACAGGAAGGGAGAAAAAGTACTTTCTACCCATTTTTAGGTTCAGCGGTAAAACATAAGTTTCTATGGAACTGCAGCTCGGCTTGTGACTCTGGTTTTCCCGGTCACACAAAAATGCTGAAATTCGACTTATACAGTGTTTGTGCTTATTAAACTTGATGAATTTTCACCTCTTGACGGTAGAATAGTGTGTAAAGCAAAGCACAATACATTGCTATGTGTAGAAGCAAAGATATACGCGATTTCATAATGTGTTCCTAGAACAGCTGCGAGCAACTTTTTTACTCAACGTTAACAACACATCTGAAGCTCAATATTTCTGGGCTGAAGCGGGGAGGATTAGACAAAGTGTGCACTGTAAAGGGGAAGTCTGTGGCATTAACAGGAAGGGAGAAAAAGTACTTTCTACCCATTTTTAGTTCAGCGGTAAAACTGAAATTTCTATGGAACTGCAGCTCGGCTTGTGACTGTGGTTTTCCCGGTCACACAAAAATGCTGAAATTCGACTTATACAGTGTTTGTGCTTATTAAACTTGATGAATTCTCTCCTCTTGACGGTAGAATAGTGTGTAAAGCAAAGCACAATACATTGCTATGTGTAGAAGCAAAGATATACGCGATTTCAGAATGTGTTCCTAGAACAGCTGCGAGCAACTTTTTTACTCAACGTTAACAACACATCTGAAGCTCAATATTTCTGGGCTGAAGCGGGGAGGATTAGACAAAGTGTGCACTGTAAAGGGGAAGTCTGTGGCATTAACAGGAAGGGAGAAATAGTACTTTCTACCCATTTTTAGTTCAGCGGTAAAACTGAAATTTCTATGGAACTGCAGCTCGACTTGTGACTGTGGTTTTCCCGGTCACACAAAAATGCTGAAATTCGACTTATACAGTGTTTGTGCTTATTAAACTTGATGAATTCTCTCCTCTTGACGGTAGAATAGTGTGTAAAGCAAAGCACAATACATTGCTATATGTAGAAGCAAAGATATACGCGATTTCAGAATGTGTTCCTAGAACAGCTGCGAGCAACTTTTTTACTCAACGTTAACAACACATCTGAAGCTCAATATTTCTGGGCTGAAGCGGGGAGGATTAGACAAAGTGTGCACTGTAAAGGGGAAGTCTGTGGCATTAACAGGAAGGGAGAAAAAGTACTTTCTACCCATTTTTAGGTAAAGCGGTAAAACTGAAGTTTCTATGGAACTGCAGCTCGGTTTGTGACTGTGGTTTTCCCGGTCACACAAAAATGCTGAAATTCGACTTATACAGTGTTTGTGCTTATAAAACTTGATGAATTCTCTCCTCTTGACGGTAGAATAGTGTGTAAAGCAAAGCACAATACATTGCTATGTGTAGAAGCAAAGATATACGCGATTTCAGAATGTGTTCCTAGAACAGCTGCGAGCAACTTTTTTACTCAACGTTAACAAATCATCTGAAGCTTAATATTTCTGGGCTGAAGCGGGGAGGATTAGACAAAGTGTGCACTGTAAAGGGGAAGTCTGTGGCATTAACAGGAAGGGAGAAAAAGTACTTTCTACCCATTTCTAGTTCAGCGGTAAAACTAAAATTTCTATGGAACTGCAGCTCAACTTGTGACTGTGGGTTTCCCGGTCACACAAAAATGCTGAAATTCGACTTATACAGTGTTTGTGCTTATTAAACTTGATGAATTCTCTCCTCTTGACGGTAGAATAGTGTGTAAAGCAAAGCACAATACATTGCTATGTGTAGAAGCAAAGATATACGCGAATTCAGAATGTGTTCCTAGAACAGCTGCGAGCAACTTTTTTACTCAACGTTAACAACACATCTGAAGCTCAATATTTCTGGGCTGAAGCGGGGAGGATTAGACAAAGTGTGCACTGTAAAGGGGAAGTCTGTGGCATTAACAGGAAGGGAGAAAAAGTACTTTCTACCCATTTCTAGTTCAGCGGTAAAACTGAAATTTCTATGGAACTGCAGCTCGGCTTGTGACTGTGGTTTTCCCGGTCACACAAAAATGCTGAAATTCGACTTATACAGTGTTTGTGCTTATTAAACTTGATGAATTCTCTCCTCTTGACGGTAGAATAGTGTGTAAAGCAAAGCACAATACATTGCTATGTGTAGAAGCAAAGATATACGCGATTTCAGAATGTGTTCCTAGAACAGCTGCGAGCAACTTTTTTACTCAACGTTAACAACACATCTGAAGCTCAATATTTCTGGGCTGAAGCGGGGAAGATTAGACAAAGTGTGCACTGTAAAGGGGAAGTCTGTGGCATTAACAGGAAGGGAGAAAAAGTACTTTCTACCCATTTTTAGTTCAGCGGTAAAACCGAAATTTCTATGGAACTGCAGCTCGGCTTGTGACTGTGGTTTTCCCGGTCACACAAAAATGCTGAAATTCGACTTATACAGTGTTTGTGCTTATTAAACTTGATGAATTCTCTCCTCTTGACGGTAGAATAGTGTGTAAAGCAAAGCACAATACATTGCTATGTGTAGAAGCAAAGATATACGCGATTTCAGAATGTGTTCCTAGAACAGCTGCGAGCAACTTTTTTACTCAACGTTAACAACACATCTGAAGCTCAATATTTCTGGGCTGAAGCGGGGAGGATTAGACAAAGTGTGCACTGTAAAGGGGAAGTCTGTGGCATTAACAGGAAGGGAGAAAAAGTACTTTCTACCCATTTTTAGTTCAGCGGTAAAACTGAAATTTCTATGGAACTGCAGCTCGGCTTGTGACTGTGGTTTTCCCGGTCACACAAAAATGCTGAAATTCGACTTATACAGTGTTTGTGCTTATTAAACTTAATGAATTCTCTCCTCTTGACGGTAGAATAGTGTGTAAAGCAAAGCACAATACATTGCTATGTGTAGAAGCAAAGATATACGCGATTTCAGAATGTGTTCCTAGAACAGCTGCGAGCAACTTTTTTACTCAACGTTAACAACACATCTGAAGCTCAATATTTCTGGGCTGAAGCGGGGAGGATTAGACAAAGTGTGCACTGTAAAGGGGAAGTCTGTGGCATTAACAGGAAGGGAGAAAAAGTACTTTCTACCCATTTTTAGGTTCAGCGGTAAAACTGAAGTTTCTATGGAACTGCAGCTCGGCTTGTGACTCTGGTTTTCCCGGTCACACAAAAATGCTGAAATTCGACTTATACAGTGTTTGTGCTTATTAAACTTGATGAATTCTCTCCTCTTGACGGTAGAATAGTGTGTAAAGCAAAGCACAATACATTGCTATGTGTAGAAGCAAAGATATACGCGATTTCAGAATGTGTTCCTAGAACAGCTGCGAGCAACTTTTTTACTCAACGTTAACAACACATCTGAAGCTTAATATTTCTGGGCTGAAGCGGGGAGGATTAGACAAAGTGTGCACTGTAAAGGGGAAGTCTGTGGCATTAACAGGAAGGGAGAAAAAGTACTTTCTACCCATTTCTAGTTCAGCGGTAAAACTGAAATTTCTATGGAACTGCAGCTCGGCTTGTGACTGTGGTTTTCCCGGTTACACAAAAATGCTGAAATTCGACTTATACAGTGTTTGTGCTTATTAAACTTGATGAATTCTCTCCTCTTGACGGTAGAATAGTGTGTAAAGCAAAGCACAATACATTGCTATGTGTAGAAGCAAAGATATACGCGATTTCAGAATGTGTTCCTAGAACAGCTGCGAGCAACTTTTTTACTCAACGTTAACAACACATCTGAAGCTTAATATTTCTGGGCTGAAGCGGGGAGGATTAGACAAAGTGTGCACTGTAAAGCGGAAGTCTGTGGCATTAACAGGAAGGGAGAAAAAGTACTTTCTACCCATTTCTAGTTCAGCGGTAAAACTGAAATTTCTATGGAACTGCAGCTCGGCTTGTGACTGTGGGTTTCCCGGTCACACAAAAATGCTGAAATTCGACTTATACAGTGTTTGTGCTTATTAAACTTGATGAATTCTCTCCTCTTGACGGTAGAATAGTGTGTAAAGCAAAGCACAATACATTGCTATGTGTAGAAGCAAAGATATACGCGAATTCAGAATGTGTTCCTAGAACAGCTGCGAGCAACTTTTTTACTCAACGTTAACAACACATCTGAAACTCAATATTTCTGGGCTGAAGCGGGGAGGATTAGACAAAGTGTGCACTGTAAAGGGGAAGTCTGTGGCATTAACAGGAAGGGAGAAAAAGTACTTTCTACCCATTTTTAGTTCAGCGGTAAAACCGAAATTTCTATGGAACTGCAGCTCGGCTTGTGACTGTGGTTTTCCCGGTCACACAAAAATGCTGAAATTCGACTTATACAGTGTTTGTGCTTATTAAACTTGATGAATTCTCTCCTCTTGACGGTAGAATAGTGTGTAAAGCAAAGCACAATACATTGCTATGTGTAGAAGCAAAGATATACGCGATTTCAGAATGTGTTCCTAGAACAGCTGCGAGCAACTTTTTTACTCAACGTTAACAACACATCTGAAGCTCAATATTTCTGGGCTGAAGCGGGGAGGATTAGACAAAGTGTGCACTGTAAAGGGGAAGTCTGTGGCATTAACAGGAAGGGAGAAAAAGTACTTTCTACCCATTTTTAGTTCAGCGGTAAAACTGAAATTTCTATGGAACTGCAGCTCGGCTTGTGACTGTGGTTTTCCCGGTCACACAAAAATGCTGAAATTCGACTTATACAGTGTTTGTGCTTATTAAACTTAATGAATTCTCTCCTCTTGACGGTAGAATAGTGTGTAAAGCAAAGCACAATACATTGCTATGTGTAGAAGCAAAGATATACGCGATTTCAGAATGTGTTCCTAGAACAGCTGCGAGCAACTTTTTTACTCAACGTTAACAACACATCTGAAGCTCAATATTTCTGGGCTGAAGCGGGGAGGATTAGACAAAGTGTGCACTGTAAAGGGGAAGTCTGTGGCATTAACAGGAAGGGAGAAAAAGTACTTTCTACCCATTTTTAGGTTCAGCGGTAAAACTGAAGTTTCTATGGAACTGCAGCTCGGCTTGTGACTCTGGTTTTCCCGGTCACACAAAAATGCTGAAATTCGACTTATACAGTGTTTGTGCTTATTAAACTTGATGAATTCTCTCCTCTTGACGGTAGAATAGTGTGTAAAGCAAAGCACAATACATTGCTATGTGTAGAAGCAAAGATATACGCGATTTCAGAATGTGTTCCTAGAACAGCTGCGAGCAACTTTTTTACTCAACGTTAACAACACATCTGAAGCTTAATATTTCTGGGCTGAAGCGGGGAGGATTAGACAAAGTGTGCACTGTAAAGGGGAAGTCTGTGGCATTAACAGGAAGGGAGAAAAAGTACTTTCTACCCATTTCTAGTTCAGCGGTAAAACTGAAATTTCTATGGAACTGCAGCTCGGCTTGTGACTGTGGTTTTCCCGGTTACACAAAAATGCTGAAATTCGACTTATACAGTGTTTGTGCTTATTAAACTTGATGAATTCTCTCCTCTTGACGGTAGAATAGTGTGTAAAGCAAAGCACAATACATTGCTATGTGTAGAAGCAAAGATATACGCGATTTCAGAATGTGTTCCTAGAACAGCTGCGAGCAACTTTTTTACTCAACGTTAACAACACATCTGAAGCTTAATATTTCTGGGCTGAAGCGGGGAGGATTAGACAAAGTGTGCACTGTAAAGCGGAAGTCTGTGGCATTAACAGGAAGGGAGAAAAAGTACTTTCTACCCATTTCTAGTTCAGCGGTAAAACTGAAATTTCTATGGAACTGCAGCTCGGCTTGTGACTGTGGGTTTCCCGGTCACACAAAAATGCTGAAATTCGACTTATACAGTGTTTGTGCTTATTAAACTTGATGAATTCTCTCCTCTTGACGGTAGAATAGTGTGTAAAGCAAAGCACAATACATTGCTATGTGTAGAAGCAAAGATATACGCGAATTCAGAATGTGTTCCTAGAACAGCTGCGAGCAACTTTTTTACTCAACGTTAACAACACATCTGAAACTCAATATTTCTGGGCTGAAGCGGGGAGGATTAGACAAAGTGTGCACTGTAAAGGGGAAGTCTGTGGCATTAACAGGAAGGGAGAAAAAGTACTTTCTACCCATTTCTAGTTCAGCGGTAAAACTGAAATTTCTATGGAACTGCAGCTTGGCTTGTGACTGTGGTTTTCCCGGTCACACAAAAATGCTGAAATTCGACTTATACAGTGTTTGTGCTTATTAAACTTGATGAATTCTCTCCTCTTGACGGTAGAATAGTGTGTAAAGCAAAGCACAATACATTGCTATGTGTAGAAGCAAAGATATACGCGATTTCAGAATGTGTTCCTAGAACAGCTGCGAGCAACTTTTTTACTCAACGTTAACAACACATCTGAAGCTCAATATTTCTGGGCTGAAGCGGGGAGGATTAGACAAAGTGTGCACTGTAAAGGGGAAGTCTGTGGCATTAACAGGAAGGGAGAAAAAGTACTTTCTACCCATTTTTAGGTTCAGCGGTAAAACTGAAGTTTCTATGGAACTGCAGCTCGGCTTGTGACTCTGGTTTTCCCGGTCACACAAAAATGCTGAAATTCGACTTATACAGTGTTTGTGCTTATTAAACTTGATGAATTCTCTCCTCTTGACGGTAGAATAGTGTGTAAAGCAAAGCACAATACATTGCTATGTGTAGAAGCAAAGATATACGCGATTTCAGAATGTGTTCCTAGAACAGCTGCGAGCAACTTTTTTACTCAACGTTAACAACACATCTGAAGCTTAATATTTCTGGGCTGAAGCGGGGAGGATTAGACAAAGTGTGCACTGTAAAGGGGAAGTCTGTGGCATTAACAGGAAGGGAGAAAAAGTACTTTCTACCCATTTCTAGTTCAGCGGTAAAACTGAAATTTCTATGGAACTGCAGCTCGGCTTGTGACTGTGGTTTTCCCGGTTACACAAAAATGCTGAAATTCGACTTATACAGTGTTTGTGCTTATTAAACTTGATGAATTCTCTCCTCTTGACGGTAGAATAGTGTGTAAAGCAAAGCACAATACATTGCTATATGTAGAAGCAAAGATATACGCGATTTCAGAATGTGTTCCTAGAACAGCTGCGAGCAACTTTTTTACTCAACGTTAACAACACATCTGAAGCTCAATATTTCTGGGCTAAAGCGGGGAGGATTAGACAAAGTGTGCACTGTAAAGGGGAAGTCTGTGGCATTAACAGGAAGGGAGAAAAAGTACTTTCTACCCATTTTTAGGTAAAGCGGTAAAACTGAAGTTTCTATGGAACTGCAGCTCGATTTGTGACTGTGGTTTTCCCGGTCACACAAAAATGCTGAAATTCGACTTATACAGTGTTTGTGCTTATAAAACTTGATGAATTCTCTCCTCTTGACGGTAGAATAGTGTGTAAAGCAAAGCACAATACATTGCTATGTGTAGAAGCAAAGATATACGCGATTTCAGAATGTGTTCCTAGAACAGCTGCGAGCAACTTTTTTACTCAACGTTAACAACACATCTGAAGCTTAATATTTCTGGGCTGAAGCGGGGAGGATTAGACAAAGTGTGCACTGTAAAGGGGAAGTCTGTGGCATTAACAGGAAGGGAGAAAAAGTACTTTCTACCCATTTCTAGTTCAGCGGTAAAACTGAAATTTCTATGGAACTGCAGCTCGGCTTGTGACTGTGGTTTTCCCGGTCACACAAAAATGCTGAAATTCGACTTATACAGTGTTTGTGCTTATTAAACTTGATGAATTCTCTCCTCTTGACGGTAGAATAGTGTGTAAAGCAAAGCACAATACATTGCTATGTGTAGAAGCAAAGATATACGCGATTTCAGAATGTGTTCCTAGAACAGCTGCGAGCAACTTTTTTACTCAACGTTAACAACACATCTGAAGCTCAATATTTCTGGGCTGAAGCGGGGAAGATTAGACAAAGTGTGCACTGTAAAGGGGAAGTCTGTGGCATTAACAGGAAGGGAGAAAAAGTACTTTCTACCCATTTTTAGTTCAGCGGTAAAACCGAAATTTCTATGGAACTGCAGCTCGGCTTGTGACTGTGGTTTTCCCGGTCACACAAAAATGCTGAAATTCGACTTATACAGTGTTTGTGCTTATTAAACTTGATGAATTCTCTCCTCTTGACGGTAGAATAGTGTGTAAAGCAAAGCACAATACATTGCTATGTGTAGAAGCAAAGATATACGCGATTTCAGAATGTGTTCCTAGAACAGCTGCGAGCAACTTTTTTACTCAACGTTAACAACACATCTGAAGCTCAATATTTCTGGGCTGAAGCGGGGAGGATTAGACAAAGTGTGCACTGTAAAGGGGAAGTCTGTGGCATTAACAGGAAGGGAGAAAAAGTACTTTCTACCCATTTTTAGTTCAGCGGTAAAACCGAAATTTCTATGGAACTGCAGCTCGGCTTGTGACTGTGGTTTTCCCGGTCACACAAAAATGCTGAAATTCGACTTATACAGTGTTTGTGCTTATTAAACTTGATGAATTCTCTCCTCTTGACGGTAGAATAGTGTGTAAAGCAAAGCACAATACATTGCTATGTGTAGAAGCAAAGATATACGCGATTTCAGAATGTGTTCCTAGAACAGCTGCGAGCAACTTTTTTACTCAACGTTAACAACACATCTGAAGCTCAATATTTCTGGGCTGAAGCGGGGAGGATTAGACAAAGTGTGCACTGTAAAGGGGAAGTCTGTGGCATTAACAGGAAGGGAGAAAAAGTACTTTCTACCCATTTTTAGTTCAGCGGTAAAACTGAAATTTCTATGGAACTGCAGCTCGGCTTGTGACTGTGGTTTTCCCGGTCACACAAAAATGCTGAAATTCGACTTATACAGTGTTTGTGCTTATTAAACTTGATGAATTCTCTCCTCTTGACGGTAGAATAGTGTGTAAAGCAAAGCACAATACATTGCTATGTGTAGAAGCAAAGATATACGCGATTTCAGAATGTGTTCCTAGAACAGCTGCGAGCAACTTTTTTACTCAACGTTAACAACACATCTGAAGCTCAATATTTCTGGGCTGAAGCGGGGAGGATTAGACAAAGTGTGCACTGTAAAGGGGAAGTCTGTGGCATTAACAGGAAGGGAGAAAAAGTACTTTCTACCCATTTTTAGGTTCAGCGGTAAAACTAAAATTTCTATGGAACTGCAGCTCAACTTGTGACTGTGGGTTTCCCGGTCACACAAAAATGCTGAAATTCGACTTATACAGTGTTTGTGCTTATTAAACTTGATGAATTCTCTCCTCTTGACGGTAGAATAGTGTGTAAAGCAAAGCTCAATACATTGCTATGTGTAGAAGCAAAGATATACGCGAATTCAGAATGTGTTCCTAGAACAGCTGCGAGCAACTTTTTTACTCAACGTTAACAACACATCTGAAGCTCAATATTTCTGGGCTGAAGCGGGGAGGATTAGACAAAGTGTGCACTGTAAAGGGGAAGTCTGTGGCATTAACAGGAAGGGAGAAAAAGTACTTTCTACCCATTTCTAGTTCAGCGGTAAAACTGAAATTTCTATGGAACTGCAGCTCGGCTTGTGACTGTGGTTTTCCCGGTCACACAAAAATGCTGAAATTCGACTTATACAGTGTTTGTGCTTATTAAACTTGATGAATTCTCTCCTCTTGACGGTAGAATAGTGTGTAAAGCAAAGCACAATACATTGCTATGTGTAGAAGCAAAGATATACGCGATTTCAGAATGTGTTCCTAGAACAGCTGCGAGCAACTTTTTTACTCAACGTTAACAACACATCTGAAGCTCAATATTTCTGGGCTGAAGCGGGGAAGATTAGACAAAGTGTGCACTGTAAAGGGGAAGTCTGTGGCATTAACAGGAAGGGAGAAAAAGTACTTTCTACCCATTTTTAGTTCAGCGGTAAAACCGAAATTTCTATGGAACTGCAGCTCGGCTTGTGACTGTGGTTTTCCCGGTCACACAAAAATGCTGAAATTCGACTTATACAGTGTTTGTGCTTATTAAACTTGATGAATTCTCTCCTCTTGACGGTAGAATAGTGTGTAAAGCAAAGCACAATACATTGCTATGTGTAGAAGCAAAGATATACGCGATTTCAGAATGTGTTCCTAGAACAGCTGCGAGCAACTTTTTTACTCAACGTTAACAACACATCTGAAGCTCAATATTTCTGGGCTGAAGCGGGGAGGATTAGACAAAGTGTGCACTGTAAAGGGGAAGTCTGTGGCATTAACAGGAAGGGAGAAAAAGTACTTTCTACCCATTTTTAGTTCAGCGGTAAAACTGAAATTTCTATGGAACTGCAGCTCGGCTTGTGACTGTGGTTTTCCCGGTCACACAAAAATGCTGAAATTCGACTTATACAGTGTTTGTGCTTATTAAACTTAATGAATTCTCTCCTCTTGACGGTAGAATAGTGTGTAAAGCAAAGCACAATACATTGCTATATGTAGAAGCAAAGATATACGCGATTTCAGAATGTGTTCCTAGAACAGCTGCGAGCAACTTTTTTACTCAACGTTAACAACACATCTGAAGCTCAATATTTCTGGGCTGAAGCGGGGAGGATTAGACAAAGTGTGCACTGTAAAGGGGAAGTCTGTGGCATTAACAGGAAGGGAGAAAAAGTACTTTCTACCCATTTTTAGGTAAAGCGGTAAAACTGAAGTTTCTATGGAACTGCAGCTCGGTTTGTGACTGTGGTTTTCCCGGTCACACAAAAATGCTGAAATTCGACTTATACAGTGTTTGTGCTTATAAAACTTGATGAATTCTCTCCTCTTGACGGTAGAATAGTGTGTAAAGCAAAGCACAATACATTGCTATGTGTAGAAGCAAAGATATACGCGATTTCAGAATGTGTTCCTAGAACAGCTGCGAGCAACTTTTTTACTCAACGTTAACAACACATCTGAAGCTCAATATTTCTGGGCTGAAGCGGGGAGGATTAGACAAAGTGTGCACTGTAAAGGGGAAGTCTGTGGCATTAACAGGAAGGGAGAAAAAGTACTTTCTACCCATTTTTAGGTTCAGCGGTAAAACTGAAGTTTCTATGGAACTGCAGCTCGGTTTGTGACTGTGGTTTTCCCGGTCACACAAAAATGCTGAAATTCGACTTATACAGTGTTTGTGCTTATTAAACTTGATGAATTCTCTCCTCTTGACGGTAGAATAGTGTGTAAAGCAAAGCACAATACATTGCTATGTGTAGAAGCAAAGATATACGCGATTTCAGAATGTGTTCCTAGAACAGCTGCGAGCAACTTTTTTACTCAACGTTAACAACACATCTGAAGCTCAATATTTCTGGGCTGAAGCGGGGAAGATTAGACAAAGTGTGCACTGTAAAGGGGAAGTCTGTGGCATTAACAGGAAGGGAGAAAAAGTACTTTCTACCCATTTTTAGTTCAGCGGTAAAACTGAAATTTCTATGGAACTGCAGCTCGTCTTGTGACTCTGGTTTTCCCGGTCACACAAAAATGCTGAAATTCGACTTATACAGTGTTTGTGATTATTAAACTTGATGAATTCTCTCCTCTTGACGGTAGAATAGTGTGTAAAGCAAAGCACAATACATTGCTATGTGTAGAAGCAAAGATATACGCGATTTCAGAATGTGTTCCTAGAACAGCTGCGAGCAACTTTTTTACTCAACGTTAACAACACATCTGAAGCTTAATATTTCTGGGCTGAAGCGGGGAGGATTAGACAAAGTGTGCACTGTAAAGGGGAAGTCTGTGGCATTAACAGGAAGGGAGAAAAAGTACTTTCTACCCATTTCTAGTTCAGCGGTAAAACTGAAATTTCTATGGAACTGCAGCTCGGCTTGTGACTGTGGTTTTCCCGGTCACACAAAAATGCTGAAATTCGACTTATACAGTGTTTGTGCTTATTAAACTTGATGAATTCTCTCCTCTTGACGGTAGAATAGTGTGTAAAGCAAAGCACAATACATTGCTATGTGTAGAAGCAAAGATATACGCGATTTCAGAATGTGTTTCTAGAACAGCTGCGAGCAACTTTTTTACTCAACGTTAACAACACATCTGAAGCTTAATATTTCTGGGCTGAAGCGGGGAGGATTAGACAAAGTGTGCACTGTAAAAGGGAAGTCTGTGGCATTAACAGGAAGGGAGAAAAAGTACTTTCTAACCATTTCTAGTTCAGCGGTAAAACTGAAATTTCTATGGAACTGCAGCTCGGCTTGTGACTGTGGTTTTCCCGGTCACACAAAAATGCTGAAATTCGACTTATACAGTGTTTGTGCTTATTAAACTTGATGAATTCTCTCCTCTTGACGGGAGAATAGTGTGTAAAGCAAAGCACAATACATTGCTATGTGTAGAAGCAAAGATATACGCGATTTCAGAATGTGTTCCTAGAACAGCTGCGAGCAACTTTTTTACTCAACGTTAACAACACATCTGAAGCTTAATATTTCTGGGCTGAAGCGGGGAGGATTAGACAAAGTGTGCACTGTAAAGGGGAAGTCTGTGGCATTAACAGGAAGGGAGAAAAAGTACTTTCTACCCATTTCTAGTTCAGCGGTAAAACTGAAATTTCTATGGAACTGCAGCTCGGCTTGTGACTGTGGTTTTCCCGGTCACACAAAAATGCTGAAATTCGACTTATACAGTGTTTGTGCTTATTAAACTTGATGAATTCTCTCCTCTTGACGGTAGAATAGTGTGTAAAGCAAAGCACAATACATTGCTATGTGTAGAAGCAAAGATATACGCGATTTCAGAATGTGTTCCTAGAACAGCTGCGAGCAACTTTTTTACTCAACGTTAACAACACATCTGAAGCTCAATATTTCTGGGCTGAAGCGGGGAGGATTAGACAAAGTGTGCACTGTAAAGGGGAAGTCTGTGGCATTAACAGGAAGGGAGAAAAAGTACTTTCTACCCATTTTTAGTTCAGCGGTAAAACTGAAATTTCTATGGAACTGCAGCTCGGCTTGTGACTGTGGTTTTCCCGGTCACACAAAAATGCTGAAATTCGACTTATACAGTGTTTGTGCTTATTAAACTTGATGAATTCTCTCCTCTTGACGGTAGAATAGTGTGTAAAGCAAAGCACAATACATTGCTATGTGTAGAAGCAAAGATATACGCGATTTCATAATGTGTTCCTAGAACAGCTGCGAGCAACTTTTTTACTCAACGTTAACAACACATCTGAAGCTCAATATTTCTGGGCTGAAGCGGGGAGGATTTGACAAAGTGTGCACTGTAAAGGGGAAGTCTGTGGCATTAACAGGAAGGGAGAAAAAGTACTTTCTACCCATTTTTAGGTTCAGCGGTAAAACATAAGTTTCTATGGAACTGCAGCTCGGCTTGTGACTCTGGTTTTCCCGGTCACACAAAAATGCTGAAATTCGACTTATACAGTGTTTGTGCTTATTAAACTTGATGAATTTTCACCTCTTGACGGTAGAATAGTGTGTAAAGCAAAGCACAATACATTGCTATGTGTAGAAGCAAAGATATACGCGATTTCATAATGTGTTCCTAGAACAGCTGCGAGCAACTTTTTTACTCAACGTTAACAACACATCTGAAGCTCAATATTTCTGGGCTGAAGCGGGGAGGATTAGACAAAGTGTGCACTGTAAAGGGGAAGTCTGTGGCATTAACAGGAAGGGAGAAAAAGTACTTTCTACCCATTTTTAGTTCAGCGGTAAAACTGAAATTTCTATGGAACTGCAGCTCGGCTTGTGACTGTGGTTTTCCCGGTCACACAAAAATGCTGAAATTCGACTTATACAGTGTTTGTGCTTATTAAACTTGATGAATTCTCTCCTCTTGACGGTAGAATAGTGTGTAAAGCAAAGCACAATACATTGCTATGTGTAGAAGCAAAGATATACGCGATTTCAGAATGTGTTCCTAGAACAGCTGCGAGCAACTTTTTTACTCAACGTTAACAACACATCTGAAGCTCAATATTTCTGGGCTGAAGCGGGGAGGATTAGACAAAGTGTGCACTGTAAAGGGGAAGTCTGTGGCATTAACAGGAAGGGAGAAATAGTACTTTCTACCCATTTTTAGTTCAGCGGTAAAACTGAAATTTCTATGGAACTGCAGCTCGACTTGTGACTGTGGTTTTCCCGGTCACACAAAAATGCTGAAATTCGACTTATACAGTGTTTGTGCTTATTAAACTTGATGAATTCTCTCCTCTTGACGGTAGAATAGTGTGTAAAGCAAAGCACAATACATTGCTATATGTAGAAGCAAAGATATACGCGATTTCAGAATGTGTTCCTAGAACAGCTGCGAGCAACTTTTTTACTCAACGTTAACAACACATCTGAAGCTCAATATTTCTGGGCTGAAGCGGGGAGGATTAGACAAAGTGTGCACTGTAAAGGGGAAGTCTGTGGCATTAACAGGAAGGGAGAAAAAGTACTTTCTACCCATTTTTAGGTAAAGCGGTAAAACTGAAGTTTCTATGGAACTGCAGCTCGGTTTGTGACTGTGGTTTTCCCGGTCACACAAAAATGCTGAAATTCGACTTATACAGTGTTTGTGCTTATAAAACTTGATGAATTCTCTCCTCTTGACGGTAGAATAGTGTGTAAAGCAAAGCACAATACATTGCTATGTGTAGAAGCAAAGATATACGCGATTTCAGAATGTGTTCCTAGAACAGCTGCGAGCAACTTTTTTACTCAACGTTAACAAATCATCTGAAGCTTAATATTTCTGGGCTGAAGCGGGGAGGATTAGACAAAGTGTGCACTGTAAAGGGGAAGTCTGTGGCATTAACAGGAAGGGAGAAAAAGTACTTTCTACCCATTTCTAGTTCAGCGGTAAAACTAAAATTTCTATGGAACTGCAGCTCAACTTGTGACTGTGGGTTTCCCGGTCACACAAAAATGCTGAAATTCGACTTATACAGTGTTTGTGCTTATTAAACTTGATGAATTCTCTCCTCTTGACGGTAGAATAGTGTGTAAAGCAAAGCACAATACATTGCTATGTGTAGAAGCAAAGATATACGCGAATTCAGAATGTGTTCCTAGAACAGCTGCGAGCAACTTTTTTACTCAACGTTAACAACACATCTGAAGCTCAATATTTCTGGGCTGAAGCGGGGAGGATTAGACAAAGTGTGCACTGTAAAGGGGAAGTCTGTGGCATTAACAGGAAGGGAGAAAAAGTACTTTCTACCCATTTCTAGTTCAGCGGTAAAACTGAAATTTCTATGGAACTGCAGCTCGGCTTGTGACTGTGGTTTTCCCGGTCACACAAAAATGCTGAAATTCGACTTATACAGTGTTTGTGCTTATTAAACTTGATGAATTCTCTCCTCTTGACGGTAGAATAGTGTGTAAAGCAAAGCACAATACATTGCTATGTGTAGAAGCAAAGATATACGCGATTTCAGAATGTGTTCCTAGAACAGCTGCGAGCAACTTTTTTACTCAACGTTAACAACACATCTGAAGCTCAATATTTCTGGGCTGAAGCGGGGAGGATTAGACAAAGTGTGCACTGTAAAGGGGAAGTCTGTGGCATTAACAGGAAGGGAGAAAAAGTACTTTCTACCCATTTTTAGTTCAGCGGTAAAACTGAAATTTCTATGGAACTGCAGCTCGGCTTGTGACTGTGGTTTTCCCGGTCACACAAAAATGCTGAAATTCGACTTATACAGTGTTTGTGCTTATTAAACTTGATGAATTCTCTCCTCTTGACGGTAGAATAGTGTGTAAAGCAAAGCACAATACATTGCTATGTGTAGAAGCAAAGATATACGCGATTTCATAATGTGTTCCTAGAACAGCTGCGAGCAACTTTTTTACTCAACGTTAACAACACATCTGAAGCTCAATATTTCTGGGCTGAAGCGGGGAGGATTTGACAAAGTGTGCACTGTAAAGGGGAAGTCTGTGGCATTAACAGGAAGGGAGAAAAAGTACTTTCTACCCATTTTTAGGTTCAGCGGTAAAACATAAGTTTCTATGGAACTGCAGCTCGGCTTGTGACTCTGGTTTTCCCGGTCACACAAAAATGCTGAAATTCGACTTATACAGTGTTTGTGCTTATTAAACTTGATGAATTTTCACCTCTTGACGGTAGAATAGTGTGTAAAGCAAAGCACAATACATTGCTATGTGTAGAAGCAAAGATATACGCGATTTCATAATGTGTTCCTAGAACAGCTGCGAGCAACTTTTTTACTCAACGTTAACAACACATCTGAAGCTCAATATTTCTGGGCTGAAGCGGGGAGGATTAGACAAAGTGTGCACTGTAAAGGGGAAGTCTGTGGCATTAACAGGAAGGGAGAAAAAGTACTTTCTACCCATTTTTAGTTCAGCGGTAAAACTGAAATTTCTATGGAACTGCAGCTCGGCTTGTGACTGTGGTTTTCCCGGTCACACAAAAATGCTGAAATTCGACTTATACAGTGTTTGTGCTTATTAAACTTGATGAATTCTCTCCTCTTGACGGTAGAATAGTGTGTAAAGCAAAGCACAATACATTGCTATGTGTAGAAGCAAAGATATACGCGATTTCAGAATGTGTTCCTAGAACAGCTGCGAGCAACTTTTTTACTCAACGTTAACAACACATCTGAAGCTCAATATTTCTGGGCTGAAGCGGGGAGGATTAGACAAAGTGTGCACTGTAAAGGGGAAGTCTGTGGCATTAACAGGAAGGGAGAAATAGTACTTTCTACCCATTTTTAGTTCAGCGGTAAAACTGAAATTTCTATGGAACTGCAGCTCGACTTGTGACTGTGGTTTTCCCGGTCACACAAAAATGCTGAAATTCGACTTATACAGTGTTTGTGCTTATTAAACTTGATGAATTCTCTCCTCTTGACGGTAGAATAGTGTGTAAAGCAAAGCACAATACATTGCTATATGTAGAAGCAAAGATATACGCGATTTCAGAATGTGTTCCTAGAACAGCTGCGAGCAACTTTTTTACTCAACGTTAACAACACATCTGAAGCTCAATATTTCTGGGCTGAAGCGGGGAGGATTAGACAAAGTGTGCACTGTAAAGGGGAAGTCTGTGGCATTAACAGGAAGGGAGAAAAAGTACTTTCTACCCATTTTTAGGTAAAGCGGTAAAACTGAAGTTTCTATGGAACTGCAGCTCGGTTTGTGACTGTGGTTTTCCCGGTCACACAAAAATGCTGAAATTCGACTTATACAGTGTTTGTGCTTATAAAACTTGATGAATTCTCTCCTCTTGACGGTAGAATAGTGTGTAAAGCAAAGCACAATACATTGCTATGTGTAGAAGCAAAGATATACGCGATTTCAGAATGTGTTCCTAGAACAGCTGCGAGCAACTTTTTTACTCAACGTTAACAAATCATCTGAAGCTTAATATTTCTGGGCTGAAGCGGGGAGGATTAGACAAAGTGTGCACTGTAAAGGGGAAGTCTGTGGCATTAACAGGAAGGGAGAAAAAGTACTTTCTACCCATTTCTAGTTCAGCGGTAAAACTAAAATTTCTATGGAACTGCAGCTCAACTTGTGACTGTGGGTTTCCCGGTCACACAAAAATGCTGAAATTCGACTTATACAGTGTTTGTGCTTATTAAACTTGATGAATTCTCTCCTCTTGACGGTAGAATAGTGTGTAAAGCAAAGCACAATACATTGCTATGTGTAGAAGCAAAGATATACGCGAATTCAGAATGTGTTCCTAGAACAGCTGCGAGCAACTTTTTTACTCAACGTTAACAACACATCTGAAGCTCAATATTTCTGGGCTGAAGCGGGGAGGATTAGACAAAGTGTGCACTGTAAAGGGGAAGTCTGTGGCATTAACAGGAAGGGAGAAAAAGTACTTTCTACCCATTTCTAGTTCAGCGGTAAAACTGAAATTTCTATGGAACTGCAGCTCGGCTTGTGACTGTGGTTTTCCCGGTCACACAAAAATGCTGAAATTCGACTTATACAGTGTTTGTGCTTATTAAACTTGATGAATTCTCTCCTCTTGACGGTAGAATAGTGTGTAAAGCAAAGCACAATACATTGCTATGTGTAGAAGCAAAGATATACGCGATTTCAGAATGTGTTCCTAGAACAGCTGCGAGCAACTTTTTTACTCAACGTTAACAACACATCTGAAGCTCAATATTTCTGGGCTGAAGCGGGGAAGATTAGACAAAGTGTGCACTGTAAAGGGGAAGTCTGTGGCATTAACAGGAAGGGAGAAAAAGTACTTTCTACCCATTTTTAGTTCAGCGGTAAAACCGAAATTTCTATGGAACTGCAGCTCGGCTTGTGACTGTGGTTTTCCCGGTCACACAAAAATGCTGAAATTCGACTTATACAGTGTTTGTGCTTATTAAACTTGATGAATTCTCTCCTCTTGACGGTAGAATAGTGTGTAAAGCAAAGCACAATACATTGCTATGTGTAGAAGCAAAGATATACGCGATTTCAGAATGTGTTCCTAGAACAGCTGCGAGCAACTTTTTTACTCAACGTTAACAACACATCTGAAGCTCAATATTTCTGGGCTGAAGCGGGGAGGATTAGACAAAGTGTGCACTGTAAAGGGGAAGTCTGTGGCATTAACAGGAAGGGAGAAAAAGTACTTTCTACCCATTTTTAGTTCAGCGGTAAAACTGAAATTTCTATGGAACTGCAGCTCGGCTTGTGACTGTGGTTTTCCCGGTCACACAAAAATGCTGAAATTCGACTTATACAGTGTTTGTGCTTATTAAACTTAATGAATTCTCTCCTCTTGACGGTAGAATAGTGTGTAAAGCAAAGCACAATACATTGCTATGTGTAGAAGCAAAGATATACGCGATTTCAGAATGTGTTCCTAGAACAGCTGCGAGCAACTTTTTTACTCAACGTTAACAACACATCTGAAGCTCAATATTTCTGGGCTGAAGCGGGGAGGATTAGACAAAGTGTGCACTGTAAAGGGGAAGTCTGTGGCATTAACAGGAAGGGAGAAAAAGTACTTTCTACCCATTTTTAGGTTCAGCGGTAAAACTGAAGTTTCTATGGAACTGCAGCTCGGCTTGTGACTCTGGTTTTCCCGGTCACACAAAAATGCTGAAATTCGACTTATACAGTGTTTCTGCTTATTAAACTTGATGAATTCTCTCCTCTTGACGGTAGAATAGTGTGTAAAGCAAAGCACAATACATTGCTATGTGTAGAAGCAAAGATATACGCGATTTCAGAATGTGTTCCTAGAACAGCTGCGAGCAACTTTTTTACTCAACGTTAACAACACATCTGAAGCTTAATATTTCTGGGCTGAAGCGGGGAGGATTAGACAAAGTGTGCACTGTAAAGGGGAAGTCTGTGGCATTAACAGGAAGGGAGAAAAAGTACTTTCTACCCATTTCTAGTTCAGCGGTAAAACTGAAATTTCTATGGAACTGCAGCTCGGCTTGTGACTGTGGTTTTCCCGGTTACACAAAAATGCTGAAATTCGACTTATACAGTGTTTGTGCTTATTAAACTTGATGAATTCTCTCCTCTTGACGGTAGAATAGTGTGTAAAGCAAAGCACAATACATTGCTATGTGTAGAAGCAAAGATATACGCGATTTCAGAATGTGTTCCTAGAACAGCTGCGAGCAACTTTTTTACTCAACGTTAACAACACATCTGAAGCTTAATATTTCTGGGCTGAAGCGGGGAGGATTAGACAAAGTGTGCACTGTAAAGCGGAAGTCTGTGGCATTAACAGGAAGGGAGAAAAAGTACTTTCTACCCATTTCTAGTTCAGCGGTAAAACTGAAATTTCTATGGAACTGCAGCTCGGCTTGTGACTGTGGGTTTCCCGGTCACACAAAAATGCTGAAATTCGACTTATACAGTGTTTGTGCTTATTAAACTTGATGAATTCTCTCCTCTTGACGGTAGAATAGTGTGTAAAGCAAAGCACAATACATTGCTATGTGTAGAAGCAAAGATATACGCGAATTCAGAATGTGTTCCTAGAACAGCTGCGAGCAACTTTTTTACTCAACGTTAACAACACATCTGAAACTCAATATTTCTGGGCTGAAGCGGGGAGGATTAGACAAAGTGTGCACTGTAAAGGGGAAGTCTGTGGCATTAACAGGAAGGGAGAAAAAGTACTTTCTACCCATTTTTAGTTCAGCGGTAAAACCGAAATTTCTATGGAACTGCAGCTCGGCTTGTGACTGTGGTTTTCCCGGTCACACAAAAATGCTGAAATTCGACTTATACAGTGTTTGTGCTTATTAAACTTGATGAATTCTCTCCTCTTGACGGTAGAATAGTGTGTAAAGCAAAGCACAATACATTGCTATGTGTAGAAGCAAAGATATACGCGATTTCAGAATGTGTTCCTAGAACAGCTGCGAGCAACTTTTTTACTCAACGTTAACAACACATCTGAAGCTCAATATTTCTGGGCTGAAGCGGGGAGGATTAGACAAAGTGTGCACTGTAAAGGGGAAGTCTGTGGCATTAACAGGAAGGGAGAAAAAGTACTTTCTACCCATTTTTAGTTCAGCGGTAAAACTGAAATTTCTATGGAACTGCAGCTCGGCTTGTGACTGTGGTTTTCCCGGTCACACAAAAATGCTGAAATTCGACTTATACAGTGTTTGTGCTTATTAAACTTAATGAATTCTCTCCTCTTGACGGTAGAATAGTGTGTAAAGCAAAGCACAATACATTGCTATGTGTAGAAGCAAAGATATACGCGATTTCAGAATGTGTTCCTAGAACAGCTGCGAGCAACTTTTTTACTCAACGTTAACAACACATCTGAAGCTCAATATTTCTGGGCTGAAGCGGGGAGGATTAGACAAAGTGTGCACTGTAAAGGGGAAGTCTGTGGCATTAACAGGAAGGGAGAAAAAGTACTTTCTACCCATTTTTAGGTTCAGCGGTAAAACTGAAGTTTCTATGGAACTGCAGCTCGGCTTGTGACTCTGGTTTTCCCGGTCACACAAAAATGCTGAAATTCGACTTATACAGTGTTTGTGCTTATTAAACTTGATGAATTCTCTCCTCTTGACGGTAGAATAGTGTGTAAAGCAAAGCACAATACATTGCTATGTGTAGAAGCAAAGATATACGCGATTTCAGAATGTGTTCCTAGAACAGCTGCGAGCAACTTTTTTACTCAACGTTAACAACACATCTGAAGCTTAATATTTCTGGGCTGAAGCGGGGAGGATTAGACAAAGTGTGCACTGTAAAGGGGAAGTCTGTGGCATTAACAGGAAGGGAGAAAAAGTACTTTCTACCCATTTCTAGTTCAGCGGTAAAACTGAAATTTCTATGGAACTGCAGCTCGGCTTGTGACTGTGGTTTTCCCGGTTACACAAAAATGCTGAAATTCGACTTATACAGTGTTTGTGCTTATTAAACTTGATGAATTCTCTCCTCTTGACGGTAGAATAGTGTGTAAAGCAAAGCACAATACATTGCTATGTGTAGAAGCAAAGATATACGCGATTTCAGAATGTGTTCCTAGAACAGCTGCGAGCAACTTTTTTACTCAACGTTAACAACACATCTGAAGCTTAATATTTCTGGGCTGAAGCGGGGAGGATTAGACAAAGTGTGCACTGTAAAGCGGAAGTCTGTGGCATTAACAGGAAGGGAGAAAAAGTACTTTCTACCCATTTCTAGTTCAGCGGTAAAACTGAAATTTCTATGGAACTGCAGCTCGGCTTGTGACTGTGGGTTTCCCGGTCACACAAAAATGCTGAAATTCGACTTATACAGTGTTTGTGCTTATTAAACTTGATGAATTCTCTCCTCTTGACGGTAGAATAGTGTGTAAAGCAAAGCACAATACATTGCTATGTGTAGAAGCAAAGATATACGCGAATTCAGAATGTGTTCCTAGAACAGCTGCGAGCAACTTTTTTACTCAACGTTAACAACACATCTGAAACTCAATATTTCTGGGCTGAAGCGGGGAGGATTAGACAAAGTGTGCACTGTAAAGGGGAAGTCTGTGGCATTAACAGGAAGGGAGAAAAAGTACTTTCTACCCATTTCTAGTTCAGCGGTAAAACTGAAATTTCTATGGAACTGCAGCTTGGCTTGTGACTGTGGTTTTCCCGGTCACACAAAAATGCTGAAATTCGACTTATACAGTGTTTGTGCTTATTAAACTTGATGAATTCTCTCCTCTTGACGGTAGAATAGTGTGTAAAGCAAAGCACAATACATTGCTATGTGTAGAAGCAAAGATATACGCGATTTCAGAATGTGTTCCTAGAACAGCTGCGAGCAACTTTTTTACTCAACGTTAACAACACATCTGAAGCTCAATATTTCTGGGCTGAAGCGGGGAGGATTAGACAAAGTGTGCACTGTAAAGGGGAAGTCTGTGGCATTAACAGGAAGGGAGAAAAAGTACTTTCTACCCATTTTTAGGTTCAGCGGTAAAACTGAAGTTTCTATGGAACTGCAGCTCGGCTTGTGACTCTGGTTTTCCCGGTCACACAAAAATGCTGAAATTCGACTTATACAGTGTTTGTGCTTATTAAACTTGATGAATTCTCTCCTCTTGACGGTAGAATAGTGTGTAAAGCAAAGCACAATACATTGCTATGTGTAGAAGCAAAGATATACGCGATTTCAGAATGTGTTCCTAGAACAGCTGCGAGCAACTTTTTTACTCAACGTTAACAACACATCTGAAGCTTAATATTTCTGGGCTGAAGCGGGGAGGATTAGACAAAGTGTGCACTGTAAAGGGGAAGTCTGTGGCATTAACAGGAAGGGAGAAAAAGTACTTTCTACCCATTTCTAGTTCAGCGGTAAAACTGAAATTTCTATGGAACTGCAGCTCGGCTTGTGACTGTGGTTTTCCCGGTTACACAAAAATGCTGAAATTCGACTTATACAGTGTTTGTGCTTATTAAACTTGATGAATTCTCTCCTCTTGACGGTAGAATAGTGTGTAAAGCAAAGCACAATACATTGCTATATGTAGAAGCAAAGATATACGCGATTTCAGAATGTGTTCCTAGAACAGCTGCGAGCAACTTTTTTACTCAACGTTAACAACACATCTGAAGCTCAATATTTCTGGGCTAAAGCGGGGAGGATTAGACAAAGTGTGCACTGTAAAGGGGAAGTCTGTGGCATTAACAGGAAGGGAGAAAAAGTACTTTCTACCCATTTTTAGGTAAAGCGGTAAAACTGAAGTTTCTATGGAACTGCAGCTCGATTTGTGACTGTGGTTTTCCCGGTCACACAAAAATGCTGAAATTCGACTTATACAGTGTTTGTGCTTATAAAACTTGATGAATTCTCTCCTCTTGACGGTAGAATAGTGTGTAAAGCAAAGCACAATACATTGCTATGTGTAGAAGCAAAGATATACGCGATTTCAGAATGTGTTCCTAGAACAGCTGCGAGCAACTTTTTTACTCAACGTTAACAACACATCTGAAGCTTAATATTTCTGGGCTGAAGCGGGGAGGATTAGACAAAGTGTGCACTGTAAAGGGGAAGTCTGTGGCATTAACAGGAAGGGAGAAAAAGTACTTTCTACCCATTTCTAGTTCAGCGGTAAAACTGAAATTTCTATGGAACTGCAGCTCGGCTTGTGACTGTGGTTTTCCCGGTCACACAAAAATGCTGAAATTCGACTTATACAGTGTTTGTGCTTATTAAACTTGATGAATTCTCTCCTCTTGACGGTAGAATAGTGTGTAAAGCAAAGCACAATACATTGCTATGTGTAGAAGCAAAGATATACGCGATTTCAGAATGTGTTCCTAGAACAGCTGCGAGCAACTTTTTTACTCAACGTTAACAACACATCTGAAGCTCAATATTTCTGGGCTGAAGCGGGGAAGATTAGACAAAGTGTGCACTGTAAAGGGGAAGTCTGTGGCATTAACAGGAAGGGAGAAAAAGTACTTTCTACCCATTTTTAGTTCAGCGGTAAAACCGAAATTTCTATGGAACTGCAGCTCGGCTTGTGACTGTGGTTTTCCCGGTCACACAAAAATGCTGAAATTCGACTTATACAGTGTTTGTGCTTATTAAACTTGATGAATTCTCTCCTCTTGACGGTAGAATAGTGTGTAAAGCAAAGCACAATACATTGCTATGTGTAGAAGCAAAGATATACGCGATTTCAGAATGTGTTCCTAGAACAGCTGCGAGCAACTTTTTTACTCAACGTTAACAACACATCTGAAGCTCAATATTTCTGGGCTGAAGCGGGGAGGATTAGACAAAGTGTGCACTGTAAAGGGGAAGTCTGTGGCATTAACAGGAAGGGAGAAAAAGTACTTTCTACCCATTTTTAGTTCAGCGGTAAAACCGAAATTTCTATGGAACTGCAGCTCGGCTTGTGACTGTGGTTTTCCCGGTCACACAAAAATGCTGAAATTCGACTTATACAGTGTTTGTGCTTATTAAACTTGATGAATTCTCTCCTCTTGACGGTAGAATAGTGTGTAAAGCAAAGCACAATACATTGCTATGTGTAGAAGCAAAGATATACGCGATTTCAGAATGTGTTCCTAGAACAGCTGCGAGCAACTTTTTTACTCAACGTTAACAACACATCTGAAGCTCAATATTTCTGGGCTGAAGCGGGGAGGATTAGACAAAGTGTGCACTGTAAAGGGGAAGTCTGTGGCATTAACAGGAAGGGAGAAAAAGTACTTTCTACCCATTTTTAGTTCAGCGGTAAAACTGAAATTTCTATGGAACTGCAGCTCGGCTTGTGACTGTGGTTTTCCCGGTCACACAAAAATGCTGAAATTCGACTTATACAGTGTTTGTGCTTATTAAACTTGATGAATTCTCTCCTCTTGACGGTAGAATAGTGTGTAAAGCAAAGCACAATACATTGCTATGTGTAGAAGCAAAGATATACGCGATTTCAGAATGTGTTCCTAGAACAGCTGCGAGCAACTTTTTTACTCAACGTTAACAACACATCTGAAGCTCAATATTTCTGGGCTGAAGCGGGGAGGATTAGACAAAGTGTGCACTGTAAAGGGGAAGTCTGTGGCATTAACAGGAAGGGAGAAAAAGTACTTTCTACCCATTTTTAGGTTCAGCGGTAAAACTAAAATTTCTATGGAACTGCAGCTCAACTTGTGACTGTGGGTTTCCCGGTCACACAAAAATGCTGAAATTCGACTTATACAGTGTTTGTGCTTATTAAACTTGATGAATTCTCTCCTCTTGACGGTAGAATAGTGTGTAAAGCAAAGCTCAATACATTGCTATGTGTAGAAGCAAAGATATACGCGAATTCAGAATGTGTTCCTAGAACAGCTGCGAGCAACTTTTTTACTCAACGTTAACAACACATCTGAAGCTCAATATTTCTGGGCTGAAGCGGGGAGGATTAGACAAAGTGTGCACTGTAAAGGGGAAGTCTGTGGCATTAACAGGAAGGGAGAAAAAGTACTTTCTACCCATTTCTAGTTCAGCGGTAAAACTGAAATTTCTATGGAACTGCAGCTCGGCTTGTGACTGTGGTTTTCCCGGTCACACAAAAATGCTGAAATTCGACTTATACAGTGTTTGTGCTTATTAAACTTGATGAATTCTCTCCTCTTGACGGTAGAATAGTGTGTAAAGCAAAGCACAATACATTGCTATGTGTAGAAGCAAAGATATACGCGATTTCAGAATGTGTTCCTAGAACAGCTGCGAGCAACTTTTTTACTCAACGTTAACAACACATCTGAAGCTCAATATTTCTGGGCTGAAGCGGGGAAGATTAGACAAAGTGTGCACTGTAAAGGGGAAGTCTGTGGCATTAACAGGAAGGGAGAAAAAGTACTTTCTACCCATTTTTAGTTCAGCGGTAAAACCGAAATTTCTATGGAACTGCAGCTCGGCTTGTGACTGTGGTTTTCCCGGTCACACAAAAATGCTGAAATTCGACTTATACAGTGTTTGTGCTTATTAAACTTGATGAATTCTCTCCTCTTGACGGTAGAATAGTGTGTAAAGCAAAGCACAATACATTGCTATGTGTAGAAGCAAAGATATACGCGATTTCAGAATGTGTTCCTAGAACAGCTGCGAGCAACTTTTTTACTCAACGTTAACAACACATCTGAAGCTCAATATTTCTGGGCTGAAGCGGGGAGGATTAGACAAAGTGTGCACTGTAAAGGGGAAGTCTGTGGCATTAACAGGAAGGGAGAAAAAGTACTTTCTACCCATTTTTAGTTCAGCGGTAAAACTGAAATTTCTATGGAACTGCAGCTCGGCTTGTGACTGTGGTTTTCCCGGTCACACAAAAATGCTGAAATTCGACTTATACAGTGTTTGTGCTTATTAAACTTAATGAATTCTCTCCTCTTGACGGTAGAATAGTGTGTAAAGCAAAGCACAATACATTGCTATATGTAGAAGCAAAGATATACGCGATTTCAGAATGTGTTCCTAGAACAGCTGCGAGCAACTTTTTTACTCAACGTTAACAACACATCTGAAGCTCAATATTTCTGGGCTGAAGCGGGGAGGATTAGACAAAGTGTGCACTGTAAAGGGGAAGTCTGTGGCATTAACAGGAAGGGAGAAAAAGTACTTTCTACCCATTTTTAGGTAAAGCGGTAAAACTGAAGTTTCTATGGAACTGCAGCTCGGTTTGTGACTGTGGTTTTCCCGGTCACACAAAAATGCTGAAATTCGACTTATACAGTGTTTGTGCTTATAAAACTTGATGAATTCTCTCCTCTTGACGGTAGAATAGTGTGTAAAGCAAAGCACAATACATTGCTATGTGTAGAAGCAAAGATATACGCGATTTCAGAATGTGTTCCTAGAACAGCTGCGAGCAACTTTTTTACTCAACGTTAACAACACATCTGAAGCTCAATATTTCTGGGCTGAAGCGGGGAGGATTAGACAAAGTGTGCACTGTAAAGGGGAAGTCTGTGGCATTAACAGGAAGGGAGAAAAAGTACTTTCTACCCATTTTTAGGTTCAGCGGTAAAACTGAAGTTTCTATGGAACTGCAGCTCGGTTTGTGACTGTGGTTTTCCCGGTCACACAAAAATGCTGAAATTCGACTTATACAGTGTTTGTGCTTATTAAACTTGATGAATTCTCTCCTCTTGACGGTAGAATAGTGTGTAAAGCAAAGCACAATACATTGCTATGTGTAGAAGCAAAGATATACGCGATTTCAGAATGTGTTCCTAGAACAGCTGCGAGCAACTTTTTTACTCAACGTTAACAACACATCTGAAGCTCAATATTTCTGGGCTGAAGCGGGGAAGATTAGACAAAGTGTGCACTGTAAAGGGGAAGTCTGTGGCATTAACAGGAAGGGAGAAAAAGTACTTTCTACCCATTTTTAGTTCAGCGGTAAAACTGAAATTTCTATGGAACTGCAGCTCGTCTTGTGACTCTGGTTTTCCCGGTCACACAAAAATGCTGAAATTCGACTTATACAGTGTTTGTGATTATTAAACTTGATGAATTCTCTCCTCTTGACGGTAGAATAGTGTGTAAAGCAAAGCACAATACATTGCTATGTGTAGAAGCAAAGATATACGCGATTTCAGAATGTGTTCCTAGAACAGCTGCGAGCAACTTTTTTACTCAACGTTAACAACACATCTGAAGCTTAATATTTCTGGGCTGAAGCGGGGAGGATTAGACAAAGTGTGCACTGTAAAGGGGAAGTCTGTGGCATTAACAGGAAGGGAGAAAAAGTACTTTCTACCCATTTCTAGTTCAGCGGTAAAACTAAAATTTCTATGGAACTGCAGCTCAACTTGTGACTGTGGGTTTCCCGGTCACACAAAAATGCTGAAATTCGACTTATACAGTGTTTGTGCTTATTAAACTTGATGAATTCTCTCCTCTTGACGGTAGAATAGTGTGTAAAGCAAAGCACAATACATTGCTATGTGTAGAAGCAAAGATATACGCGAATTCAGAATGTGTTCCTAGAACAGCTGCGAGCAACTTTTTTACTCAACGTTAACAACACATCTGAAGCTCAATATTTCTGGGCTGAAGCGGGGAGGATTAGACAAAGTGTGCACTGTAAAGGGGAAGTCTGTGGCATTAACAGGAAGGGAGAAAAAGTACTTTCTACCCATTTCTAGTTCAGCGGTAAAACTGAAATTTCTATGGAACTGCAGCTCGGCTTGTGACTGTGGTTTTCCCGGTCACACAAAAATGCTGAAATTCGACTTATACAGTGTTTGTGCTTATTAAACTTGATGAATTCTCTCCTCTTGACGGTAGAATAGTGTGTAAAGCAAAGCACAATACATTGCTATGTGTAGAAGCAAAGATATACGCGATTTCAGAATGTGTTCCTAGAACAGCTGCGAGCAACTTTTTTACTCAACGTTAACAACACATCTGAAGCTCAATATTTCTGGCCTGAAGCGGGGAAGATTAGACAAAGTGTGCACTGTAAAGGGGAAGTCTGTGGCATTAACAGGAAGGGAGAAAAAGTACTTTCTACCCATTTTTAGTTCAGCGGTAAAACCGAAATTTCTATGGAACTGCAGCTCGGCTTGTGACTGTGGTTTTCCCGGTCACACAAAAATGCTGAAATTCGACTTATACAGTGTTTGTGCTTATTAAACTTGATGAATTCTCTCCTCTTGACGGTAGAATAGTGTGTAAAGCAAAGCACAATACATTGCTATGTGTAGAAGCAAAGATATACGCGATTTCAGAATGTGTTCCTAGAACAGCTGCGAGCAACTTTTTTACTCAACGTTAACAACACATCTGAAGCTCAATATTTCTGGGCTGAAGCGGGGAGGATTAGACAAAGTGTGCACTGTAAAGGGGAAGTCTGTGGCATTAACAGGAAGGGAGAAAAAGTACTTTCTACCCATTTTTAGTTCAGCGGTAAAACTGAAATTTCTATGGAACTGCAGCTCGGCTTGTGACTGTGGTTTTCCCGGTCACACAAAAATGCTGAAATTCGACTTATACAGTGTTTGTGCTTATTAAACTTAATGAATTCTCTCCTCTTGACGGTAGAATAGTGTGTAAAGCAAAGCACAATACATTGCTATGTGTAGAAGCAAAGATATACGCGATTTCAGAATGTGTTCCTAGAACAGCTGCGAGCAACTTTTTTACTCAACGTTAACAACACATCTGAAGCTCAATATTTCTGGGCTGAAGCGGGGAGGATTAGACAAAGTGTGCACTGTAAAGGGGAAGTCTGTGGCATTAACAGGAAGGGAGAAAAAGTACTTTCTACCCATTTTTAGGTTCAGCGGTAAAACTGAAGTTTCTATGGAACTGCAGCTCGTCTTGTGACTCTGGTTTTCCCGGTCACACAAAAATGCTGAAATTCGACTTATACAGTGTTTGTGCTTATTAAACTTGATGAATTCTCTCCTCTTGACGGTAGAATAGTGTGTAAAGCAAAGCACAATACATTGCTATGTGTAGAAGCAAAGATATACGCGATTTCAGAATGTGTTCCTAGAACAGCTGCGAGCAACTTTTTTACTCAACGTTAACAACACATCTGAAGCTTAATATTTCTGGGCTGAAGCGGGGAGGATTAGACAAAGTGTGCACTGTAAAGGGGAAGTCTGTGGCATTAACAGGAAGGGAGAAAAAGTACTTTCTACCCATTTCTAGTTCAGCGGTAAAACTGAAATTTCTATGGAACTGCAGCTCGGCTTGTGACTGTGGTTTTCCCGGTTACACAAAAATGCTGAAATTCGACTTATACAGTGTTTGTGCTTATTAAACTTGATGAATTCTCTCCTCTTGACGGTAGAATAGTGTGTAAAGCAAAGCACAATACATTGCTATATGTAGAAGCAAAGATATACGCGATTTCAGAATGTGTTCCTAGAACAGCTGCGAGCAACTTTTTTACTCAACGTTAACAACACATCTGAAGCTCAATATTTCTGGGCTGAAGCGGGGAGGATTAGACAAAGTGTGCACTGTAAAGGGGAAGTCTGTGGCATTAACAGGAAGGGAGAAAAAGTACTTTCTACCCATTTTTAGGTAAAGCGGTAAAACTGAAGTTTCTATGGAACTGCAGCTCGGTTTGTGACTGTGGTTTTCCCGGTCACACAAAAATGCTGAAATTCGACTTATACAGTGTTTGTGCTTATAAAACTTGATGAATTCTCTCCTCTTGACGGTAGAATAGTGTGTAAAGCAAAGCACAATACATTGCTATGTGTAGAAGCAAAGATATACGCGATTTCAGAATGTGTTCCTAGAACAGCTGCGAGCAACTTTTTTACTCAACGTTAACAACACATCTGAAGCTTAATATTTCTGGGCTGAAGCGGGGAGGATTAGACAAAGTGTGCACTGTAAAGCGGAAGTCTGTGGCATTAACAGGAAGGGAGAAAAAGTACTTTCTACCCATTTCTAGTTCAGCGGTAAAACTGAAATTTCTATGGAACTGCAGCTCGGCTTGTGACTGTGGGTTTCCCGGTCACACAAAAATGCTGAAATTCGACTTATACAGTGTTTGTGCTTATTAAACTTGATGAATTCTCTCCTCTTGACGGTAGAATAGTGTGTAAAGCAAAGCACAATACATTGCTATGTGTAGAAGCAAAGATATACGCGAATTCAGAATGTGTTCCTAGAACAGCTGCGAGCAACTTTTTTACTCAACGTTAACAACACATCTGAAGCTCAATATTTCTGGGCTGAAGCGGGGAGGATTAGACAAAGTGTGCACTGTAAAGGGGAAGTCTGTGGCATTAACAGGAAGGGAGAAAAAGTACTTTCTACCCATTTTTAGTTCAGCGGTAAAACTGAAATTTCTATGGAACTGCAGCTCGGCTTGTGACTGTGGTTTTCCCGGTCACACAAAAATGCTGAAATTCGACTTATACAGTGTTTGTGCTTATTAAACTTAATGAATTCTCTCCTCTTGACGGTAGAATAGTGTGTAAAGCAAAGCACAATACATTGCTATGTGTAGAAGCAAAGATATACGCGATTTCAGAATGTGTTCCTAGAACAGCTGCGAGCAACTTTTTTACTCAACGTTAACAACACATCTGAAGCTCAATATTTCTGGGCTGAAGCGGGGAGGATTAGACAAAGTGTGCACTGTAAAGGGGAAGTCTGTGGCATTAACAGGAAGGGAGAAAAAGTACTTTCTACCCATTTTTAGGTTCAGCGGTAAAACTGAAGTTTCTATGGAACTGCAGCTCGGCTTGTGACTCTGGTTTTCCCGGTCACACAAAAATGCTGAAATTCGACTTATACAGTGTTTGTGCTTATTAAACTTGATGAATTCTCTCCTCTTGACGGTAGAATAGTGTGTAAAGCAAAGCACAATACATTGCTATGTGTAGAAGCAAAGATATACGCGATTTCAGAATGTGTTCCTAGAACAGCTGCGAGCAACTTTTTTACTCAACGTTAACAACACATCTGAAGCTTAATATTTCTGGGCTGAAGCAGGGAGGATTAGACAAAGTGTGCACTGTAAAGGGGAAGTCTGTGGCATTAACAGGAAGGGAGAAAAAGTACTTTCTACCCATTTCTAGTTCAGCGGTAAAACTGAAATTTCTATGGAACTGCAGCTCGGCTTGTGACTGTGGTTTTCCCGGTTACACAAAAATGCTGAAATTCGACTTATACAGTGTTTGTGCTTATTAAACTTGATGAATTCTCTCCTCTTGACGGTAGAATAGTGTGTAAAGCAAAGCACAATACATTGCTATATGTAGAAGCAAAGATATACGCGATTTCAGAATGTGTTCCTAGAACAGCTGCGAGCAACTTTTTTACTCAACGTTAACAACACATCTGAAGCTCAATATTTCTGGGCTGAAGCGAGGAGGATTAGACAAAGTGTGCACTGTAAAGGGGAAGTCTGTGGCATTAACAGGAAGGGAGAAAAAGTACTTTCTACCCATTTTTAGGTAAAGCGGTAAAACTGAAGTTTCTATGGAACTGCAGCTCGTTTTGTGACTCTGGTTTTCCCGGTCACACAAAAATGCTGAAATTCGACTTATACAGTGTTTGTGCTTATTAAACTTGATGAATTCTCTCCTCTTGACGGTAGAATAGTGTGTAAAGCAAAGCACAATACATTGCTATGTGTAGAAGCAAAGATATACGCGATTTCAGAATGTGTTCCTAGAACAGCTGCGAGCAACTTTTTTACTCAACGTTAACAACACATCTGAAGCTTAATATTTCTGGGCTGAAGCGGGGAGGATTAGACAAAGTGTGCACTGTAAAGGGGAAGTCTGTGGCATTAACAGGAAGGGAGAAAAAGTACTTTCTACCCATTTCTAGTTCAGCGGTAAAACTGAAATTTCTATGGAACTGCAGCTCGGCTTGTGACTGTGGTTTTCCCGGTCACACAAAAATGCTGAAATTCGACTTATACAGTGTTTGTGCTTATTAAACTTGATGAATTCTCTCCTCTTGACGGTAGAATAGTGTGTAAAGCAAAGCACAATACATTGCTATATGTAGAAGCAAAGATATACGCGATTTCAGAATGTGTTCCTAGAACAGCTGCGAGCAACTTTTTTACTCAACGTTAACAACACATCTGAAGCTCAATATTTCTAGGCTGAAGCGGGGAGGATTAGACAAAGTGTGCACTGTAAAGGGGAAGTCTGTGGCATTAACAGGAAGGGAGAAAAAGTACTTTCTACCCATTTTTAGGTAAAGCGGTAAAACTGAAGTTTCTATGGAACTGCAGCTCGTTTTGTGACTGTGGTTTTCCCGGTCACACAAAAATGCTGAAATTCGACTTATACAGTGTTTGTGCTTATTAAACTTAATGAATTCTCTCCTCTTGACGGTAGAATAGTGTGTAAAGCAAAGCACAATACATTGCTATGTGTAGAAGCAAAGATATACGCGATTTCAGAATGTGTTCCTAGAACAGCTGCGAGCAACTTTTTTACTCAACGTTAACAACACATCTGAAGCTCAATATTTCTGGGCTGAAGCGGGGAGGATTAGACAAAGTGTGCACTGTAAAGGGGAAGTCTGTGGCATTAACAGGAAGGGAGAAAAAGTACTTTCTACCCATTTTTAGGTTCAGCGGTAAAACTGAAGTTTCTATGGAACTGCAGCTCGGCTTGTGACTCTGGTTTTCCCGGTCACACAAAAATGCTGAAATTCGACTTATACAGTGTTTGTGCTTATTAAACTTGATGAATTCTCTCCTCTTGACGGTAGAATAGTGTGTAAAGCAAAGCACAATACATTGCTATGTGTAGAAGCAAAGATATACGCGATTTCAGAATGTGTTCCTAGAACAGCTGCGAGCAACTTTTTTACTCAACGTTAACAACACATCTGAAGCTTAATATTTCTGGGCTGAAGCAGGGAGGATTAGACAAAGTGTGCACTGTAAAGGGGAAGTCTGTGGCATTAACAGGAAGGGAGAAAAAGTACTTTCTACCCATTTCTAGTTCAGCGGTAAAACTGAAATTTCTATGGAACTGCAGCTCGGCTTGTGACTGTGGTTTTCCCGGTTACACAAAAATGCTGAAATTCGACTTATACAGTGTTTGTGCTTATTAAACTTGATGAATTCTCTCCTCTTGACGGTAGAATAGTGTGTAAAGCAAAGCACAATACATTGCTATATGTAGAAGCAAAGATATACGCGATTTCAGAATGTGTTCCTAGAACAGCTGCGAGCAACTTTTTTACTCAACGTTAACAACACATCTGAAGCTCAATATTTCTGGGCTGAAGCGAGGAGGATTAGACAAAGTGTGCACTGTAAAGGGGAAGTCTGTGGCATTAACAGGAAGGGAGAAAAAGTACTTTCTACCCATTTTTAGGTAAAGCGGTAAAACTGAAGTTTCTATGGAACTGCAGCTCGTTTTGTGACTCTGGTTTTCCCGGTCACACAAAAATGCTGAAATTCGACTTATACAGTGTTTGTGCTTATTAAACTTGATGAATTCTCTCCTCTTGACGGTAGAATAGTGTGTAAAGCAAAGCACAATACATTGCTATGTGTAGAAGCAAAGATATACGCGATTTCAGAATGTGTTCCTAGAACAGCTGCGAGCAACTTTTTTACTCAACGTTAACAACACATCTGAAGCTTAATATTTCTGGGCTGAAGCGGGGAGGATTAGACAAAGTGTGCACTGTAAAGGGGAAGTCTGTGGCATTAACAGGAAGGGAGAAAAAGTACTTTCTACCCATTTCTAGTTCAGCGGTAAAACTGAAATTTCTATGGAACTGCAGCTCGGCTTGTGACTGTGGTTTTCCCGGTCACACAAAAATGCTGAAATTCGACTTATACAGTGTTTGTGCTTATTAAACTTGATGAATTCTCTCCTCTTGACGGTAGAATAGTGTGTAAAGCAAAGCACAATACATTGCTATATGTAGAAGCAAAGATATACGCGATTTCAGAATGTGTTCCTAGAACAGCTGCGAGCAACTTTTTTACTCAACGTTAACAACACATCTGAAGCTCAATATTTCTAGGCTGAAGCGGGGAGGATTAGACAAAGTGTGCACTGTAAAGGGGAAGTCTGTGGCATTAACAGGAAGGGAGAAAAAGTACTTTCTACCCATTTTTAGGTAAAGCGGTAAAACTGAAGTTTCTATGGAACTGCAGCTCGTTTTGTGACTCTGGTTTTCCCGGTCACACAAAAATGCTGAAATTCGACTTATACAGTGTTTGTGCTTATTAAACTTGATGAATTCTCTCCTCTTGACGGTAGAATAGTGTGTAAAGCAAAGCACAATACATTGCTATGTGTAGAAGCAAAGATATACGCGATTTCAGAATGTGTTCCTAGAACAGCTGCGAGCAACTTTTTTACTCAACGTTAACAACACATCTGAAGCTTAATATTTCTGGGCTGAAGCGGGGAGGATTAGACAAAGTGTGCACTGTAAAGGGGAAGTCTGTGGCATTAACAGGAAGGGAGAAAAAGTACTTTCTACCCATTTCTAGTTCAGCGGTAAAACTGAAATTTCTATGGAACTGCAGCTCGGCTTGTGACTGTGGTTTTCCCGGTCACACAAAAATGCTGAAATTCGACTTATACAGTGTTTGTGCTTATTAAACTTGATGAATTCTCTCCTCTTGACGGTAGAATAGTGTGTAAAGCAAAGCACAATACATTGCTATGTGTAGAAGCAAAGATATACGCGATTTCAGAATGTGTTCCTAGAACAGCTGCGAGCAACTTTTTTACTCAACGTTAACAACACATCTGAAGCTCAATATTTCTGGGCTGAAGCGGGGAGGATTAGACAAAGTGTGCACTGTAAAGGGGAAGTCTGTGGCATTAACAGGAAGGGAGAAAAAGTACTTTCTACCCATTTTTAGTTCAGCGGTAAAACTGAAATTTCTATGGAACTGCAGCTCGGCTTGTGACTGTGGTTTTCCCGGTCACACAAAAATGCTGAAATTCGACTTATACAGTGTTTGTGCTTATTAAACTTGATGAATTCTCTCCTCTTGACGGTAGAATAGTGTGTAAAGCAAAGCACAATACATTGCTATGTGTAGAAGCAAAGATATACGCGATTTCAGAATGTGTTCCTAGAACAGCTGCGAGCAACTTTTTTACTCAACGTTAACAACACATCTGAAGCTCAATATTTCTGGGCTGAAGCGGGGAGGATTAGACAAAGTGTGCACTGTAAAGGGGAAGTCTGTGGCATTAACAGGAAGGGAGAAAAAGTACTTTCTACCCATTTTTAGGTTCAGCGGTAAAACTGAAGTTTCTATGGAACTGCAGCTCGGTTTGTGACTGTGGTTTTCCCGGTCACACAAAAATGCTGAAATTCGACTTATACAGTGTTTGTGCTTATAAAACTTGATGAATTCTCTCCTCTTGACGGTAGAATAGTGTGTAAAGCAAAGCACAATACATTGCTATGTGTAGAAGCAAAGATATACGCGATTTCAGAATGTGTTCCTAGAACAGCTGCGAGCAACTTTTTTACTCAACGTTAACAACACATCTGAAGCTCAATATTTCTGGGCTGAAGCGGGGAAGATTAGACAAAGTGTGCACTGTAAAGGGGAAGTCTGTGGCATTAACAGGAAGGGAGAAAAAGTACTTTCTACCCATTTCTAGTTCAGCGGTAAAACTAAAATTTCTATGGAACTGCAGCTCAACTTGTGACTGTGGGTTTCCCGGTCACACAAAAATGCTGAAATTCGACTTATACAGTGTTTGTGCTTATTAAACTTGATGAATTCTCTCCTCTTGACGGTAGAATAGTGTGTAAAGCAAAGCTCAATACATTGCTATGTGTAGAAGCAAAGATATACGCGAATTCAGAATGTGTTCCTAGAACAGCTGCGAGCAACTTTTTTACTCAACGTTAACAACACATCTGAAGCTCAATATTTCTGGGCTGAAGCGGGGAGGATTAGACAAAGTGTGCACTGTAAAGGGGAAGTCTGTGGCATTAACAGGAAGGGAGAAAAAGTACTTTCTACCCATTTCTAGTTCAGCGGTAAAACTGAAATTTCTATGGAACTGCAGCTCGGCTTGTGACTGTGGTTTTCCCGGTTACACAAAAATGCTGAAATTCGACTTATACAGTGTTTGTGCTTATTAAACTTGATGAATTCTCTCCTCTTGACGGTAGAATAGTGTGTAAAGCAAAGCACAATACATTGCTATATGTAGAAGCAAAGATATACGCGATTTCAGAATGTGTTCCTAGAACAGCTGCGAGCAACTTTTTTACTCAACGTTAACAACACATCTGAAGCTCAATATTTCTGGGCTGAAGCGGGGAGGATTAGACAAAGTGTGCACTGTAAAGGGGAAGTCTGTGGCATTAACAGGAAGGGAGAAAAAGTACTTTCTACCCATTTTTAGGTAAAGCGGTAAAACTGAAGTTTCTATGGAACTGCAGCTCGGTTTGTGACTGTGGTTTTCCCGGTCACACAAAAATGCTGAAATTCGACTTATACAGTGTTTGTGCTTATAAAACTTGATGAATTCTCTCCTCTTGACGGTAGAATAGTGTGTAAAGCAAAGCACAATACATTGCTATGTGTAGAAGCAAAGATATACGCGATTTCAGAATGTGTTCCTAGAACAGCTGCGAGCAACTTTTTTACTCAACGTTAACAACACATCTGAAGCTTAATATTTCTGGGCTGAAGCGGGGAGGATTAGACAAAGTGTGCACTGTAAAGCGGAAGTCTGTGGCATTAACAGGAAGGGAGAAAAAGTACTTTCTACCCATTTCTAGTTCAGCGGTAAAACTGAAATTTCTATGGAACTGCAGCTCGGCTTGTGACTGTGGGTTTCCCGGTCACACAAAAATGCTGAAATTCGACTTATACAGTGTTTGTGCTTATTAAACTTGATGAATTCTCTCCTCTTGACGGTAGAATAGTGTGTAAAGCAAAGCACAATACATTGCTATGTGTAGAAGCAAAGATATACGCGATTTCAGAATGTGTTCCTAGAACAGCTGCGAGCAACTTTTTTACTCAACGTTAACAACACATCTGAAGCTCAATATTTCTGGGCTGAAGCGGGGAGGATTAGACAAAGTGTGCACTGTAAAGGGGAAGTCTGTGGCATTAACAGGAAGGGAGAAAAAGTACTTTCTACCCATTTTTAGTTCAGCGGTAAAACCGAAATTTCTATGGAACTGCAGCTCGGCTTGTGACTGTGGTTTTCCCGGTCACACAAAAATGCTGAAATTCGACTTATACAGTGTTTGTGCTTATTAAACTTGATGAATTCTCTCCTCTTGACGGTAGAATAGTGTGTAAAGCAAAGCACAATACATTGCTATGTGTAGAAGCAAAGATATACGCGATTTCAGAATGTGTTCCTAGAACAGCTGCGAGCAACTTTTTTACTCAACGTTAACAACACATCTGAAGCTCAATATTTCTGGGCTGAAGCGGGGAGGATTAGACAAAGTGTGCACTGTAAAGGGGAAGTCTGTGGCATTAACAGGAAGGGAGAAAAAGTACTTTCTACCCATTTTTAGTTCAGCGGTAAAACTGAAATTTCTATGGAACTGCAGCTCGGCTTGTGACTGTGGTTTTCCCGGTCACACAAAAATGCTGAAATTCGACTTATACAGTGTTTGTGCTTATTAAACTTGATGAATTCTCTCCTCTTGACGGTAGAATAGTGTGTAAAGCAAAGCACAATACATTGCTATGTGTAGAAGCAAAGATATACGCGATTTCAGAATGTGTTCCTAGAACAGCTGCGAGCAACTTTTTTACTCAACGTTAACAACACATCTGAAGCTCAATATTTCTGGGCTGAAGCGGGGAGGATTAGACAAAGTGTGCACTGTAAAGGGGAAGTCTGTGGCATTAACAGGAAGGGAGAAAAAGTACTTTCTACCCATTTTTAGGTTCAGCGGTAAAACTGAAGTTTCTATGGAACTGCAGCTCGGTTTGTGACTGTGGTTTTCCCGGTCACACAAAAATGCTGAAATTCGACTTATACAGTGTTTGTGCTTATAAAACTTGATGAATTCTCTCCTCTTGACGGTAGAATAGTGTGTAAAGCAAAGCACAATACATTGCTATGTGTAGAAGCAAAGATATACGCGATTTCAGAATGTGTTCCTAGAACAGCTGCGAGCAACTTTTTTACTCAACGTTAACAACACATCTGAAGCTCAATATTTCTGGGCTGAAGCGGGGAAGATTAGACAAAGTGTGCACTGTAAAGGGGAAGTCTGTGGCATTAACAGGAAGGGAGAAAAAGTACTTTCTACCCATTTTTAGGTTCAGCGGTAAAACTGAAGTTTCTATGGAACTGCAGCTCGTCTTGTGACTCTGGTTTTCCCGGTCACACAAAAATGCTGAAATTCGACTTATACAGTGTTTGTGCTTATTAAACTTGATGAATTCTCTCCTCTTGACGGTAGAATAGTGTGTAAAGCAAAGCACAATACATTGCTATGTGTAGAAGCAAAGATATACGCGATTTCAGAATGTGTTCCTAGAACAGCTGCGAGCAACTTTTTTACTCAACGTTAACAACACATCTGAAGCTTAATATTTCTGGGCTGAAGCGGGGAGGATTAGACAAAGTGTGCACTGTAAAGGGGAAGTCTGTGGCATTAACAGGAAGGGAGAAAAAGTACTTTCTACCCATTTCTAGTTCAGCGGTAAAACTGAAATTTCTATGGAACTGCAGCTCGGCTTGTGACTGTGGTTTTCCCGGTTACACAAAAATGCTGAAATTCGACTTATACAGTGTTTGTGCTTATTAAACTTGATGAATTCTCTCCTCTTGACGGTAGAATAGTGTGTAAAGCAAAGCACAATACATTGCTATATGTAGAAGCAAAGATATACGCGATTTCAGAATGTGTTCCTAGAACAGCTGCGAGCAACTTTTTTACTCAACGTTAACAACACATCTGAAGCTCAATATTTCTGGGCTGAAGCGGGGAGGATTAGACAAAGTGTGCACTGTAAAGGGGAAGTCTGTGGCATTAACAGGAAGGGAGAAAAAGTACTTTCTACCCATTTTTAGGTAAAGCGGTAAAACTGAAGTTTCTATGGAACTGCAGCTCGGTTTGTGACTGTGGTTTTCCCGGTCACACAAAAATGCTGAAATTCGACTTATACAGTGTTTGTGCTTATAAAACTTGATGAATTCTCTCCTCTTGACGGTAGAATAGTGTGTAAAGCAAAGCACAATACATTGCTATGTGTAGAAGCAAAGATATACGCGATTTCAGAATGTGTTCCTAGAACAGCTGCGAGCAACTTTTTTACTCAACGTTAACAACACATCTGAAGCTTAATATTTCTGGGCTGAAGCGGGGAGGATTAGACAAAGTGTGCACTGTAAAGCGGAAGTCTGTGGCATTAACAGGAAGGGAGAAAAAGTACTTTCTACCCATTTCTAGTTCAGCGGTAAAACTGAAATTTCTATGGAACTGCAGCTCGGCTTGTGACTGTGGGTTTCCCGGTCACACAAAAATGCTGAAATTCGACTTATACAGTGTTTGTGCTTATTAAACTTGATGAATTCTCTCCTCTTGACGGTAGAATAGTGTGTAAAGCAAAGCACAATACATTGCTATGTGTAGAAGCAAAGATATACGCGAATTCAGAATGTGTTCCTAGAACAGCTGCGAGCAACTTTTTTACTCAACGTTAACAACACATCTGAAGCTCAATATTTCTGGGCTGAAGCGGGGAGGATTAGACAAAGTGTGCACTGTAAAGGGGAAGTCTGTGGCATTAACAGGAAGGGAGAAAAAGTACTTTCTACCCATTTTTAGTTCAGCGGTAAAACTGAAATTTCTATGGAACTGCAGCTCGGCTTGTGACTGTGGTTTTCCCGGTCACACAAAAATGCTGAAATTCGACTTATACAGTGTTTGTGCTTATTAAACTTAATGAATTCTCTCCTCTTGACGGTAGAATAGTGTGTAAAGCAAAGCACAATACATTGCTATGTGTAGAAGCAAAGATATACGCGATTTCAGAATGTGTTCCTAGAACAGCTGCGAGCAACTTTTTTACTCAACGTTAACAACACATCTGAAGCTCAATATTTCTGGGCTGAAGCGGGGAGGATTAGACAAAGTGTGCACTGTAAAGGGGAAGTCTGTGGCATTAACAGGAAGGGAGAAAAAGTACTTTCTACCCATTTTTAGGTTCAGCGGTAAAACTGAAGTTTCTATGGAACTGCAGCTCGGCTTGTGACTCTGGTTTTCCCGGTCACACAAAAATGCTGAAATTCGACTTATACAGTGTTTGTGCTTATTAAACTTGATGAATTCTCTCCTCTTGACGGTAGAATAGTGTGTAAAGCAAAGCACAATACATTGCTATGTGTAGAAGCAAAGATATACGCGATTTCAGAATGTGTTCCTAGAACAGCTGCGAGCAACTTTTTTACTCAACGTTAACAACACATCTGAAGCTTAATATTTCTGGGCTGAAGCAGGGAGGATTAGACAAAGTGTGCACTGTAAAGGGGAAGTCTGTGGCATTAACAGGAAGGGAGAAAAAGTACTTTCTACCCATTTCTAGTTCAGCGGTAAAACTGAAATTTCTATGGAACTGCAGCTCGGCTTGTGACTGTGGTTTTCCCGGTTACACAAAAATGCTGAAATTCGACTTATACAGTGTTTGTGCTTATTAAACTTGATGAATTCTCTCCTCTTGACGGTAGAATAGTGTGTAAAGCAAAGCACAATACATTGCTATATGTAGAAGCAAAGATATACGCGATTTCAGAATGTGTTCCTAGAACAGCTGCGAGCAACTTTTTTACTCAACGTTAACAACACATCTGAAGCTCAATATTTCTGGGCTGAAGCGAGGAGGATTAGACAAAGTGTGCACTGTAAAGGGGAAGTCTGTGGCATTAACAGGAAGGGAGAAAAAGTACTTTCTACCCATTTTTAGGTAAAGCGGTAAAACTGAAGTTTCTATGGAACTGCAGCTCGTTTTGTGACTCTGGTTTTCCCGGTCACACAAAAATGCTGAAATTCGACTTATACAGTGTTTGTGCTTATTAAACTTGATGAATTCTCTCCTCTTGACGGTAGAATAGTGTGTAAAGCAAAGCACAATACATTGCTATGTGTAGAAGCAAAGATATACGCGATTTCAGAATGTGTTCCTAGAACAGCTGCGAGCAACTTTTTTACTCAACGTTAACAACACATCTGAAGCTTAATATTTCTGGGCTGAAGCGGGGAGGATTAGACAAAGTGTGCACTGTAAAGGGGAAGTCTGTGGCATTAACAGGAAGGGAGAAAAAGTACTTTCTACCCATTTCTAGTTCAGCGGTAAAACTGAAATTTCTATGGAACTGCAGCTCGGCTTGTGACTGTGGTTTTCCCGGTTACACAAAAATGCTGAAATTCGACTTATACAGTGTTTGTGCTTATTAAACTTGATGAATTCTCTCCTCTTGACGGTAGAATAGTGTGTAAAGCAAAGCACAATACATTGCTATATGTAGAAGCAAAGATATACGCGATTTCAGAATGTGTTCCTAGAACAGCTGCGAGCAACTTTTTTACTCAACGTTAACAACACATCTGAAGCTCAATATTTCTAGGCTGAAGCGGGGAGGATTAGACAAAGTGTGCACTGTAAAGGGGAAGTCTGTGGCATTAACAGGAAGGGAGAAAAAGTACTTTCTACCCATTTTTAGGTAAAGCGGTAAAACTGAAGTTTCTATGGAACTGCAGCTCGGTTTGTGACTGTGGTTTTCCCGGTCACACAAAAATGCTGAAATTCGACTTATACAGTGTTTGTGCTTATAAAACTTGATGAATTCTCTCCTCTTGACGGTAGAATAGTGTGTAAAGCAAAGCACAATACATTGCTATGTGTAGAAGCAAAGATATACGCGATTTCAGAATGTGTTCCTAGAACAGCTGCGAGCAACTTTTTTACTCAACGTTAACAACACATCTGAAGCTTAATATTTCTGGGCTGAAGCGGGGAGGATTAGACAAAGTGTGCACTGTAAAGCGGAAGTCTGTGGCATTAACAGGAAGGGAGAAAAAGTACTTTCTACCCATTTCTAGTTCAGCGGTAAAACTGAAATTTCTATGGAACTGCAGCTCGGCTTGTGACTGTGGGTTTCCCGGTCACACAAAAATGCTGAAATTCGACTTATACAGTGTTTGTGCTTATTAAACTTGATGAATTCTCTCCTCTTGACGGTAGAATAGTGTGTAAAGCAAAGCACAATACATTGCTATGTGTAGAAGCAAAGATATACGCGAATTCAGAATGTGTTCCTAGAACAGCTGCGAGCAACTTTTTTACTCAACGTTAACAACACATCTGAAACTCAATATTTCTGGGCTGAAGCGGGGAGGATTAGACAAAGTGTGCACTGTAAAGGGGAAGTCTGTGGCATTAACAGGAAGGGAGAAAAAGTACTTTCTACCCATTTCTAGTTCAGCGGTAAAACTGAAATTTCTATGGAACTGCAGCTTGGCTTGTGACTGTGGTTTTCCCGGTCACACAAAAATGCTGAAATTCGACTTATACAGTGTTTGTGCTTATTAAACTTGATGAATTCTCTCCTCTTGACGGTAGAATAGTGTGTAAAGCAAAGCACAATACATTGCTATGTGTAGAAGCAAAGATATACGCGATTTCAGAATGTGTTCCTAGAACAGCTGCGAGCAACTTTTTTACTCAACGTTAACAACACATCTGAAGCTCAATATTTCTGGGCTGAAGCGGGGAGGATTAGACAAAGTGTGCACTGTAAAGGGGAAGTCTGTGGCATTAACAGGAAGGGAGAAAAAGTACTTTCTACCCATTTTTAGGTTCAGCGGTAAAACTGAAGTTTCTATGGAACTGCAGCTCGGCTTGTGACTCTGGTTTTCCCGGTCACACAAAAATGCTGAAATTCGACTTATACAGTGTTTGTGCTTATTAAACTTGATGAATTCTCTCCTCTTGACGGTAGAATAGTGTGTAAAGCAAAGCACAATACATTGCTATGTGTAGAAGCAAAGATATACGCGATTTCAGAATGTGTTCCTAGAACAGCTGCGAGCAACTTTTTTACTCAACGTTAACAACACATCTGAAGCTTAATATTTCTGGGCTGAAGCGGGGAGGATTAGACAAAGTGTGCACTGTAAAGGGGAAGTCTGTGGCATTAACAGGAAGGGAGAAAAAGTACTTTCTACCCATTTCTAGTTCAGCGGTAAAACTGAAATTTCTATGGAACTGCAGCTCGGCTTGTGACTGTGGTTTTCCCGGTTACACAAAAATGCTGAAATTCGACTTATACAGTGTTTGTGCTTATTAAACTTGATGAATTCTCTCCTCTTGACGGTAGAATAGTGTGTAAAGCAAAGCACAATACATTGCTATATGTAGAAGCAAAGATATACGCGATTTCAGAATGTGTTCCTAGAACAGCTGCGAGCAACTTTTTTACTCAACGTTAACAACACATCTGAAGCTCAATATTTCTGGGCTGAAGCGGGGAGGATTAGACAAAGTGTGCACTGTAAAGGGGAAGTCTGTGGCATTAACAGGAAGGGAGAAAAAGTACTTTCTACCCATTTTTAGGTAAAGCGGTAAAACTGAAGTTTCTATGGAACTGCAGCTCGGTTTGTGACTGTGGTTTTCCCGGTCACACAAAAATGCTGAAATTCGACTTATACAGTGTTTGTGCTTATAAAACTTGATGAATTCTCTCCTCTTGACGGTAGAATAGTGTGTAAAGCAAAGCACAATACATTGCTATGTGTAGAAGCAAAGATATACGCGATTTCAGAATGTGTTCCTAGAACAGCTGCGAGCAACTTTTTTACTCAACGTTAACAACACATCTGAAGCTTAATATTTCTGGGCTGAAGCGGGGAGGATTAGACAAAGTGTGCACTGTAAAGCGGAAGTCTGTGGCATTAACAGGAAGGGAGAAAAAGTACTTTCTACCCATTTCTAGTTCAGCGGTAAAACTGAAATTTCTATGGAACTGCAGCTCGGCTTGTGACTGTGGGTTTCCCGGTCACACAAAAATGCTGAAATTCGACTTATACAGTGTTTGTGCTTATTAAACTTGATGAATTCTCTCCTCTTGACGGTAGAATAGTGTGTAAAGCAAAGCACAATACATTGCTATGTGTAGAAGCAAAGATATACGCGAATTCAGAATGTGTTCCTAGAACAGCTGCGAGCAACTTTTTTACTCAACGTTAACAACACATCTGAAGCTCAATATTTCTGGGCTGAAGCGGGGAGGATTAGACAAAGTGTGCACTGTAAAGGGGAAGTCTGTGGCATTAACAGGAAGGGAGAAAAAGTACTTTCTACCCATTTTTAGTTCAGCGGTAAAACTGAAATTTCTATGGAACTGCAGCTCGGCTTGTGACTGTGGTTTTCCCGGTCACACAAAAATGCTGAAATTCGACTTATACAGTGTTTGTGCTTATTAAACTTAATGAATTCTCTCCTCTTGACGGTAGAATAGTGTGTAAAGCAAAGCACAATACATTGCTATGTGTAGAAGCAAAGATATACGCGATTTCAGAATGTGTTCCTAGAACAGCTGCGAGCAACTTTTTTACTCAACGTTAACAACACATCTGAAGCTCAATATTTCTGGGCTGAAGCGGGGAGGATTAGACAAAGTGTGCACTGTAAAGGGGAAGTCTGTGGCATTAACAGGAAGGGAGAAAAAGTACTTTCTACCCATTTTTAGGTTCAGCGGTAAAACTGAAGTTTCTATGGAACTGCAGCTCGGCTTGTGACTCTGGTTTTCCCGGTCACACAAAAATGCTGAAATTCGACTTATACAGTGTTTGTGCTTATTAAACTTGATGAATTCTCTCCTCTTGACGGTAGAATAGTGTGTAAAGCAAAGCACAATACATTGCTATGTGTAGAAGCAAAGATATACGCGATTTCAGAATGTGTTCCTAGAACAGCTGCGAGCAACTTTTTTACTCAACGTTAACAACACATCTGAAGCTTAATATTTCTGGGCTGAAGCAGGGAGGATTAGACAAAGTGTGCACTGTAAAGGGGAAGTCTGTGGCATTAACAGGAAGGGAGAAAAAGTACTTTCTACCCATTTCTAGTTCAGCGGTAAAACTGAAATTTCTATGGAACTGCAGCTCGGCTTGTGACTGTGGTTTTCCCGGTTACACAAAAATGCTGAAATTCGACTTATACAGTGTTTGTGCTTATTAAACTTGATGAATTCTCTCCTCTTGACGGTAGAATAGTGTGTAAAGCAAAGCACAATACATTGCTATATGTAGAAGCAAAGATATACGCGATTTCAGAATGTGTTCCTAGAACAGCTGCGAGCAACTTTTTTACTCAACGTTAACAACACATCTGAAGCTCAATATTTCTGGGCTGAAGCGGGGAGGATTAGACAAAGTGTGCACTGTAAAGGGGAAGTCTGTGGCATTAACAGGAAGGGAGAAAAAGTACTTTCTACCCATTTTTAGGTAAAGCGGTAAAACTGAAGTTTCTATGGAACTGCAGCTCGTTTTGTGACTGTGGTTTTCCCGGTCACACAAAAATGCTGAAATTCGACTTATACAGTGTTTGTGCTTATTAAACTTGATGAATTCTCTCCTCTTGACGGTAGAATAGTGTGTAAAGCAAAGCACAATACATTGCTATGTGTAGAAGCAAAGATATACGCGATTTCAGAATGTGTTCCTAGAACAGCTGCGAGCAACTTTTTTACTCAACGTTAACAACACATCTGAAGCTTAATATTTCTGGGCTGAAGCGGGGAGGATTAGACAAAGTGTGCACTGTAAAGGGGAAGTCTGTGGCATTAACAGGAAGGGAGAAAAAGTACTTTCTACCCATTTCTAGTTCAGCGGTAAAACTGAAATTTCTATGGAACTGCAGCTCGGCTTGTGACTGTGGTTTTCCCGGTTACACAAAAATGCTGAAATTCGACTTATACAGTGTTTGTGCTTATTAAACTTGATGAATTCTCTCCTCTTGACGGTAGAATAGTGTGTAAAGCAAAGCACAATACATTGCTATATGTAGAAGCAAAGATATACGCGATTTCAGAATGTGTTCCTAGAACAGCTGCGAGCAACTTTTTTACTCAACGTTAACAACACATCTGAAGCTCAATATTTCTGGGCTGAAGCGGGGAGGATTAGACAAAGTGTGCACTGTAAAGGGGAAGTCTGTGGCATTAACAGGAAGGGAGAAAAAGTACTTTCTACCCATTTTTAGGTAAAGCGGTAAAACTGAAGTTTCTATGGAACTGCAGCTCGGTTTGTGACTGTGGTTTTCCCGGTCACACAAAAATGCTGAAATTCGACTTATACAGTGTTTGTGCTTATAAAACTTGATGAATTCTCTCCTCTTGACGGTAGAATAGTGTGTAAAGCAAAGCACAATACATTGCTATGTGTAGAAGCAAAGATATACGCGATTTCAGAATGTGTTCCTAGAACAGCTGCGAGCAACTTTTTTACTCAACGTTAACAACACATCTGAAGCTTAATATTTCTGGGCTGAAGCGGGGAGGATTAGACAAAGTGTGCACTGTAAAGCGGAAGTCTGTGGCATTAACAGGAAGGGAGAAAAAGTACTTTCTACCCATTTCTAGTTCAGCGGTAAAACTGAAATTTCTATGGAACTGCAGCTCGGCTTGTGACTGTGGGTTTCCCGGTCACACAAAAATGCTGAAATTCGACTTATACAGTGTTTGTGCTTATTAAACTTGATGAATTCTCTCCTCTTGACGGTAGAATAGTGTGTAAAGCAAAGCACAATACATTGCTATGTGTAGAAGCAAAGATATACGCGAATTCAGAATGTGTTCCTAGAACAGCTGCGAGCAACTTTTTTACTCAACGTTAACAACACATCTGAAACTCAATATTTCTGGGCTGAAGCGGGGAGGATTAGACAAAGTGTGCACTGTAAAGGGGAAGTCTGTGGCATTAACAGGAAGGGAGAAAAAGTACTTTCTACCCATTTCTAGTTCAGCGGTAAAACTGAAATTTCTATGGAACTGCAGCTTGGCTTGTGACTGTGGTTTTCCCGGTCACACAAAAATGCTGAAATTCGACTTATACAGTGTTTGTGCTTATTAAACTTGATGAATTCTCTCCTCTTGACGGTAGAATAGTGTGTAAAGCAAAGCACAATACATTGCTATGTGTAGAAGCAAAGATATACGCGATTTCAGAATGTGTTCCTAGAACAGCTGCGAGCAACTTTTTTACTCAACGTTAACAACACATCTGAAGCTCAATATTTCTGGGCTGAAGCGGGGAGGATTAGACAAAGTGTGCACTGTAAAGGGGAAGTCTGTGGCATTAACAGGAAGGGAGAAAAAGTACTTTCTACCCATTTTTAGGTTCAGCGGTAAAACTGAAGTTTCTATGGAACTGCAGCTCGGCTTGTGACTCTGGTTTTCCCGGTCACACAAAAATGCTGAAATTCGACTTATACAGTGTTTGTGCTTATTAAACTTGATGAATTCTCTCCTCTTGACGGTAGAATAGTGTGTAAAGCAAAGCACAATACATTGCTATGTGTAGAAGCAAAGATATACGCGATTTCAGAATGTGTTCCTAGAACAGCTGCGAGCAACTTTTTTACTCAACGTTAACAACACATCTGAAGCTTAATATTTCTGGGCTGAAGCGGGGAGGATTAGACAAAGTGTGCACTGTAAAGGGGAAGTCTGTGGCATTAACAGGAAGGGAGAAAAAGTACTTTCTACCCATTTCTAGTTCAGCGGTAAAACTGAAATTTCTATGGAACTGCAGCTCGGCTTGTGACTGTGGTTTTCCCGGTTACACAAAAATGCTGAAATTCGACTTATACAGTGTTTGTGCTTATTAAACTTGATGAATTCTCTCCTCTTGACGGTAGAATAGTGTGTAAAGCAAAGCACAATACATTGCTATATGTAGAAGCAAAGATATACGCGATTTCAGAATGTGTTCCTAGAACAGCTGCGAGCAACTTTTTTACTCAACGTTAACAACACATCTGAAGCTCAATATTTCTGGGCTGAAGCGGGGAGGATTAGACAAAGTGTGCACTGTAAAGGGGAAGTCTGTGGCATTAACAGGAAGGGAGAAAAAGTACTTTCTACCCATTTTTAGGTAAAGCGGTAAAACTGAAGTTTCTATGGAACTGCAGCTCGGTTTGTGACTGTGGTTTTCCCGGTCACACAAAAATGCTGAAATTCGACTTATACAGTGTTTGTGCTTATAAAACTTGATGAATTCTCTCCTCTTGACGGTAGAATAGTGTGTAAAGCAAAGCACAATACATTGCTATGTGTAGAAGTAAAGATATACGCGATTTCAGAATGTGTTCCTAGAACAGCTGCGAGCAACTTTTTTACTCAACGTTAACAACACATCTGAAGCTTAATATTTCTGGGCTGAAGCGGGGAGGATTAGACAAAGTGTGCACTGTAAAGCGGAAGTCTGTGGCATTAACAGGAAGGGAGAAAAAGTACTTTCTACCCATTTCTAGTTCAGCGGTAAAACTGAAATTTCTATGGAACTGCAGCTCGGCTTGTGACTGTGGGTTTCCCGGTCACACAAAAATGCTGAAATTCGACTTATACAGTGTTTGTGCTTATTAAACTTGATGAATTCTCTCCTCTTGACGGTAGAATAGTGTGTAAAGCAAAGCACAATACATTGCTATGTGTAGAAGCAAAGATATACGCGAATTCAGAATGTGTTCCTAGAACAGCTGCGAGCAACTTTTTTACTCAACGTTAACAACACATCTGAAACTCAATATTTCTGGGCTGAAGCGGGGAGGATTAGACAAAGTGTGCACTGTAAAGGGGAAGTCTGTGGCATTAACAGGAAGGGAGAAAAAGTACTTTCTACCCATTTCTAGTTCAGCGGTAAAACTGAAATTTCTATGGAACTGCAGCTCGGCTTGTGACTGTGGTTTTCCCGGTCACACAAAAATGCTGAAATTCGACTTATACAGTGTTTGTGCTTATTAAACTTGATGAATTCTCTCCTCTTGACGGTAGAATAGTGTGTAAAGCAAAGCACAATACATTGCTATGTGTAGAAGCAAAGATATACGCGATTTCAGAATGTGTTCCTAGAACAGCTGCGAGCAACTTTTTTACTCAACGTTAACAACACATCTGAAGCTCAATATTTCTGGGCTGAAGCGGGGAAGATTAGACAAAGTGTGCACTGTAAAGGGGAAGTCTGTGGCATTAACAGGAAGGGAGAAAAAGTACTTTCTACCCATTTTTAGTTCAGCGGTAAAACTGAAATTTCTATGGAACTGCAGCTCGGCTTGTGACTGTGGGTTTCCCGGTCACACAAAAATGCTGAAATTCGACTTATACAGTGTTTGTGCTTATTAAACTTGATGAATTCTCTCCTCTTGACGGTAGAATAGTGTGTAAAGCAAAGCACAATACATTGCTATGTGTAGAAGCAAAGATATACGCGATTTCAGAATGTGTTCCTAGAACAGCTGCGAGCAACTTTTTTACTCAACGTTAACAACACATCTGAAGCTCAATATTTCTGGGCTGAAGCGGGGAGGATTAGACAAAGTGTGCACTGTAAAGGGGAAGTCTGTGGCATTAACAGGAAGGGAGAAAAAGTACTTTCTACCCATTTTTAGGTTCAGCGGTAAAACTGAAGTTTCTATGGAACTGCAGCTCGGCTTGTGACTCTGGTTTTCCCGGTCACACAAAAATGCTGAAATTCGACTTATACAGTGTTTGTGCTTATTAAACTTGATGAATTCTCTCCTCTTGACGGTAGAATAGTGTGTAAAGCAAAGCACAATACATTGCTATGTGTAGAAGCAAAGATATACGCGATTTCAGAATGTGTTCCTAGAACAGCTGCGAGCAACTTTTTTACTCAACGTTAACAACACATCTGAAGCTTAATATTTCTGGGCTGAAGCAGGGAGGATTAGACAAAGTGTGCACTGTAAAGGGGAAGTCTGTGGCATTAACAGGAAGGGAGAAAAAGTACTTTCTACCCATTTCTAGTTCAGCGGTAAAACTGAAATTTCTATGGAACTGCAGCTCGGCTTGTGACTGTGGTTTTCCCGGTTACACAAAAATGCTGAAATTCGACTTATACAGTGTTTGTGCTTATTAAACTTGATGAATTCTCTCCTCTTGACGGTAGAATAGTGTGTAAAGCAAAGCACAATACATTGCTATATGTAGAAGCAAAGATATACGCGATTTCAGAATGTGTTCCTAGAACAGCTGCGAGCAACTTTTTTACTCAACGTTAACAACACATCTGAAGCTCAATATTTCTGGGCTGAAGCGGGGAGGATTAGACAAAGTGTGCACTGTAAAGGGGAAGTCTGTGGCATTAACAGGAAGGGAGAAAAAGTACTTTCTACCCATTTTTAGGTAAAGCGGTAAAACTGAAGTTTCTATGGAACTGCAGCTCGGTTTGTGACTGTGGTTTTCCCGGTCACACAAAAATGCTGAAATTCGACTTATACAGTGTTTGTGCTTATTAAACTTGATGAATTCTCTCCTCTTGACGGTAGAATAGTGTGTAAAGCAAAGCACAATACATTGCTGTGTGTAGAAGCAAAGATATACGCGATTTCAGAATGTGTTCCTAGAACAGCTGCGAGCAACTTTTTTACTCAACGTTAACAACACATCTGAAGCTTAATATTTCTGGGCTGAAGCGGGGAGGATTAGACAAAGTGTGCACTGTAAAGGGGAAGTCTGTGGCATTAACAGGAAGGGAGAAAAAGTACTTTCTACCCATTTTTAGTTCAGCGGTAAAACTGAAATTTCTATGGAACTGCAGCTCGGCTTGTGACTGTGGTTTTCCCGGTCACACAAAAATGCTGAAATTCGACTTATACAGTGTTTGTGCTTATTAAACTTAATGAATTCTCTCCTCTTGACGGTAGAATAGTGTGTAAAGCAAAGCACAATACATTGCTATGTGTAGAAGCAAAGATATACGCGATTTCAGAATGTGTTCCTAGAACAGCTGCGAGCAACTTTTTTACTCAACGTTAACAACACATCTGAAGCTCAATATTTCTGGGCTGAAGCGGGGAGGATTAGACAAAGTGTGCACTGTAAAGGGGAAGTCTGTGGCATTAACAGGAAGGGAGAAAAAGTACTTTCTACCCATTTTTAGGTTCAGCGGTAAAACTGAAGTTTCTATGGAACTGCAGCTCGGCTTGTGACTCTGGTTTTTCCGGTCACACAAAAATGCTGAAATTCGACTTATACAGTGTTTGTGCTTATTAAACTTGATGAATTCTCTCCTCTTGACGGTAGAATAGTGTGTAAAGCAAAGCACAATACATTGCTATGTGTAGAAGCAAAGATATACGCGATTTCAGAATGTGTTCCTAGAACAGCTGCGAGCAACTTTTTTACTCAACGTTAACAACACATCTGAAGCTTAATATTTCTGGGCTGAAGCGGGGAGGATTAGACAAAGTGTGCACTGTAAAGGGGAAGTCTGTGGCATTAACAGGAAGGGAGAAAAAGTACTTTCTACCCATTTCTAGTTCAGCGGTAAAACTGAAATTTCTATGGAACTGCAGCTCGGCTTGTGACTGTGGTTTTCCCGGTTACACAAAAATGCTGAAATTCGACTTATACAGTGTTTGTGCTTATTAAACTTGATGAATTCTCTCCTCTTGACGGTAGAATAGTGTGTAAAGCAAAGCACAATACATTGCTATATGTAGAAGCAAAGATATACGCGATTTCAGAATGTGTTCCTAGAACAGCTGCGAGCAACTTTTTTACTCAACGTTAACAACACATCTGAAGCTCAATATTTCTGGGCTGAAGCGGGGAGGATTAGACAAAGTGTGCACTGTAAAGGGGAAGTCTGTGGCATTAACAGGAAGGGAGAAAAAGTACTTTCTACCCATTTTTAGGTAAAGCGGTAAAACTGAAGTTTCTATGGAACTGCAGCTCGGTTTGTGACTGTGGTTTTCCCGGTCACACAAAAATGCTGAAATTCGACTTATACAGTGTTTGTGCTTATAAAACTTGATGAATTCTCTCCTCTTGACGGTAGAATAGTGTGTAAAGCAAAGCACAATACATTGCTATGTGTAGAAGCAAAGATATACGCGATTTCAGAATGTGTTCCTAGAACAGCTGCGAGCAACTTTTTTACTCAACGTTAACAACACATCTGAAGCTTAATATTTCTGGGCTGAAGCGGGGAGGATTAGACAAAGTGTGCACTGTAAAGGGGAAGTCTGTGGCATTAACAGGAAGGGAGAAAAAGTACTTTCTACCCATTTCTAGTTCAGCGGTAAAACTGAAATTTCTATGGAACTGCAGCTCGGCTTGTGACTGTGGTTTTCCCGGTTACACAAAAATGCTGAAATTCGACTTATACAGTGTTTGTGCTTATTAAACTTGATGAATTCTCTCCTCTTGACGGTAGAATAGTGTGTAAAGCAAAGCACAATACATTGCTATATGTAGAAGCAAAGATATACGCGATTTCAGAATGTGTTCCTAGAACAGCTGCGAGCAACTTTTTTACTCAACGTTAACAACACATCTGAAGCTCAATATTTCTGGGCTGAAGCGGGGAGGATTAGACAAAGTGTGCACTGTAAAGGGGAAGTCTGTGGCATTAACAGGAAGGGAGAAAAAGTACTTTCTACCCATTTTTAGGTAAAGCGGTAAAACTGAAGTTTCTATGGAACTGCAGCTCGGTTTGTGACTGTGGTTTTCCCGGTCACACAAAAATGCTGAAATTCGACTTATACAGTGTTTGTGCTTATAAAACTTGATGAATTCTCTCCTCTTGACGGTAGAATAGTGTGTAAAGCAAAGCACAATACATTGCTATGTGTAGAAGCAAAGATATACGCGATTTCAGAATGTGTTCCTAGAACAGCTGCGAGCAACTTTTTTACTCAACGTTAACAACACATCTGAAGCTTAATATTTCTGGGCTGAAGCGGGGAGGATTAGACAAAGTGTGCACTGTAAAGCGGAAGTCTGTGGCATTAACAGGAAGGGAGAAAAAGTACTTTCTACCCATTTCTAGTTCAGCGGTAAAACTGAAATTTCTATGGAACTGCAGCTCGGCTTGTGACTGTGGGTTTCCCGGTCACACAAAAATGCTGAAATTCGACTTATACAGTGTTTGTGCTTATTAAACTTGATGAATTCTCTCCTCTTGACGGTAGAATAGTGTGTAAAGCAAAGCACAATACATTGCTATGTGTAGAAGCAAAGATATACGCGATTTCAGAATGTGTTCCTAGAACAGCTGCGAGCAACTTTTTTACTCAACGTTAACAACACATCTGAAGCTTAATATTTCTGGGCTGAAGCGGGGAGGATTAGACAAAGTGTGCACTGTAAAGGGGAAGTCTGTGGCATTAACAGGAAGGGAGAAAAAGTACTTTCTACCCATTTCTAGTTCAGCGGTAAAACTGAAATTTCTATGGAACTGCAGCTCGGCTTGTGACTGTGGTTTTCCCGGTTACACAAAAATGCTGAAATTCGACTTATACAGTGTTTGTGCTTATTAAACTTGATGAATTCTCTCCTCTTGACGGTAGAATAGTGTGTAAAGCAAAGCACAATACATTGCTATATGTAGAAGCAAAGATATACGCGATTTCAGAATGTGTTCCTAGAACAGCTGCGAGCAACTTTTTTACTCAACGTTAACAACACATCTGAAGCTCAATATTTCTGGGCTGAAGCGGGGAGGATTAGACAAAGTGTGCACTGTAAAGGGGAAGTCTGTGGCATTAACAGGAAGGGAGAAAAAGTACTTTCTACCCATTTTTAGGTAAAGCGGTAAAACTGAAGTTTCTATGGAACTGCAGCTCGGTTTGTGACTGTGGTTTTCCCGGTCACACAAAAATGCTGAAATTCGACTTATACAGTGTTTGTGCTTATAAAACTTGATGAATTCTCTCCTCTTGACGGTAGAATAGTGTGTAAAGCAAAGCACAATACATTGCTATGTGTAGAAGCAAAGATATACGCGATTTCAGAATGTGTTCCTAGAACAGCTGCGAGCAACTTTTTTACTCAACGTTAACAACACATCTGAAGCTTAATATTTCTGGGCTGAAGCGGGGAGGATTAGACAAAGTGTGCACTGTAAAGCGGAAGTCTGTGGCATTAACAGGAAGGGAGAAAAAGTACTTTCTACCCATTTCTAGTTCAGCGGTAAAACTGAAATTTCTATGGAACTGCAGCTCGGCTTGTGACTGTGGGTTTCCCGGTCACACAAAAATGCTGAAATTCGACTTATACAGTGTTTGTGCTTATTAAACTTGATGAATTCTCTCCTCTTGACGGTAGAATAGTGTGTAAAGCAAAGCACAATACATTGCTATGTGTAGAAGCAAAGATATACGCGAATTCAGAATGTGTTCCTAGAACAGCTGCGAGCAACTTTTTTACTCAACGTTAACAACACATCTGAAACTCAATATTTCTGGGCTGAAGCGGGGAGGATTAGACAAAGTGTGCACTGTAAAGGGGAAGTCTGTGGCATTAACAGGAAGGGAGAAAAAGTACTTTCTACCCATTTCTAGTTCAGCGGTAAAACTGAAATTTCTATGGAACTGCAGCTCGGCTTGTGACTGTGGTTTTCCCGGTCACACAAAAATGCTGAAATTCGACTTATACAGTGTTTGTGCTTATTAAACTTGATGAATTCTCTCCTCTTGACGGTAGAATAGTGTGTAAAGCAAAGCACAATACATTGCTATGTGTAGAAGCAAAGATATACGCGATTTCAGAATGTGTTCCTAGAACAGCTGCGAGCAACTTTTTTACTCAACGTTAACAACACATCTGAAGCTCAATATTTCTGGGCTGAAGCGGGGAAGATTAGACAAAGTGTGCACTGTAAAGGGGAAGTCTGTGGCATTAACAGGAAGGGAGAAAAAGTACTTTCTACCCATTTTTAGTTCAGCGGTAAAACCGAAATTTCTATGGAACTGCAGCTCGGCTTGTGACTGTGGTTTTCCCGGTCACACAAAAATGCTGAAATTCGACTTATACAGTGTTTGTGCTTATTAAACTTGATGAATTCTCTCCTCTTGACGGTAGAATAGTGTGTAAAGCAAAGCACAATACATTGCTATGTGTAGAAGCAAAGATATACGCGATTTCAGAATGTGTTCCTAGAACAGCTGCGAGCAACTTTTTTACTCAACGTTAACAACACATCTGAAGCTTAATATTTCTGGGCTGAAGCGGGGAGGATTAGACAAAGTGTGCACTGTAAAGGGGAAGTCTGTGGCATTAACAGGAAGGGAGAAAAAGTACTTTCTACCCATTTCTAGTTCAGCGGTAAAACTGAAATTTCTATGGAACTGCAGCTCGGCTTGTGACTGTGGTTTTCCCGGTTACACAAAAATGCTGAAATTCGACTTATACAGTGTTTGTGCTTATTAAACTTGATGAATTCTCTCCTCTTGACGGTAGAATAGTGTGTAAAGCAAAGCACAATACATTGCTATATGTAGAAGCAAAGATATACGCGATTTCAGAATGTGTTCCTAGAACAGCTGCGAGCAACTTTTTTACTCAACGTTAACAACACATCTGAAGCTCAATATTTCTGGGCTGAAGCGGGGAGGATTAGACAAAGTGTGCACTGTAAAGGGGAAGTCTGTGGCATTAACAGGAAGGGAGAAAAAGTACTTTCTACCCATTTTTAGGTAAAGCGGTAAAACTGAAGTTTCTATGGAACTGCAGCTCGTTTTGTGACTGTGGTTTTCCCGGTCACACAAAAATGCTGAAATTCGACTTATACAGTGTTTGTGCTTATAAAACTTGATGAATTCTCTCCTCTTGACGGTAGAATAGTGTGTAAAGCAAAGCACAATACATTGCTATGTGTAGAAGCAAAGATATACGCGATTTCAGAATGTGTTCCTAGAACAGCTGCGAGCAACTTTTTTACTCAACGTTAACAACACATCTGAAGCTTAATATTTCTGGGCTGAAGCGGGGAGGATTAGACAAAGTGTGCACTGTAAAGCGGAAGTCTGTGGCATTAACAGGAAGGGAGAAAAAGTACTTTCTACCCATTTCTAGTTCAGCGGTAAAACTGAAATTTCTATGGAACTGCAGCTCGGCTTGTGACTGTGGTTTTCCCGGTCACACAAAAATGCTGAAATTCGACTTATACAGTGTTTGTGCTTATTAAACTTGATGAATTCTCTCCTCTTGACGGTAGAATAGTGTGTAAAGCAAAGCACAATACATTGCTATGTGTAGAAGCAAAGATATACGCGATTTCAGAATGTGTTCCTAGAACAGCTGCGAGCAACTTTTTTACTCAACGTTAACAACACATCTGAAGCTCAATATTTCTGGGCTGAAGCGGGGAGGATTAGACAAAGTGTGCACTGTAAAGGGGAAGTCTGTGGCATTAACAGGAAGGGAGAAAAAGTACTTTCTACCCATTTTTAGGTTCAGCGGTAAAACTGAAGTTTCTATGGAACTGCAGCTCGGTTTGTGACTGTGGTTTTCCCGGTCACACAAAAATGCTGAAATTCGACTTATACAGTGTTTGTGCTTATTAAACTTGATGAATTCTCTCCTCTTGACGGTAGAATAGTGTGTAAAGCAAAGCACAATACATTGCTATGTGTAGAAGCAAAGATATACGCGATTTCAGAATGTGTTCCTAGAACAGCTGCGAGCAACTTTTTTACTCAACGTTAACAACACATCTGAAGCTCAATATTTCTGGGCTGAAGCGGGGAAGATTAGACAAAGTGTGCACTGTAAAGGGGAAGTCTGTGGCATTAACAGGAAGGGAGAAAAAGTACTTTCTACCCATTTTTAGTTCAGCGGTAAAACTGAAATTTCTATGGAACTGCAGCTCGTCTTGTGACTCTGGTTTTCCCGGTCACACAAAAATGCTGAAATTCGACTTATACAGTGTTTGTGCTTATTAAACTTGATGAATTCTCTCCTCTTGACGGTAGAATAGTGTGTAAAGCAAAGCACAATACATTGCTATGTGAAGAAGCAAAGATATACGCGATTTCAGAATGTGTTCCTAGAACAGCTGCGAGCAACTTTTTTACTCAACGTTAACAACACATCTGAAGCTCAATATTTCTGGGCTGAAGCGGGGAGGATTAGACAAAGTGTGCACTGTAAAGGGGAAGTCTGTGGCATTAACAGGAAGGGAGAAAAAGTACTTTCTACCCATTTTTAGGTTCAGCGGTAAAACTGAAGTTTCTATGGAACTGCAGCTCGGTTTGTGACTGTGGTTTTCCCGGTCACACAAAAATGCTGAAATTCGACTTATACAGTGTTTGTGCTTATTAAACTTGATGAATTCTCTCCTCTTGACGGTAGAATAGTGTGTAAAGCAAAGCACAATACATTGCTATGTGTAGAAGCAAAGATATACGCGATTTCAGAATGTGTTCCTAGAACAGCTGCGAGCAACTTTTTTACTCAACGTTAACAACACATCTGAAGCTCAATATTTCTGGGCTGAAGCGGGGAAGATTAGACAAAGTGTGCACTGTAAAGGGGAAGTCTGTGGCATTAACAGGAAGGGAGAAAAAGTACTTTCTACCCATTTTTAGTTCAGCGGTAAAACTGAAATTTCTATGGAACTGCAGCTCGTCTTGTGACTCTGGTTTTCCCGGTCACACAAAAATGCTGAAATTCGACTTATACAGTGTTTGTGATTATTAAACTTGATGAATTCTCTCCTCTTGACGGTAGAATAGTGTGTAAAGCAAAGCACAATACATTGCTATGTGTAGAAGCAAAGATATACGCGATTTCAGAATGTGTTCCTAGAACAGCTGCGAGCAACTTTTTTACTCAACGTTAACAACACATCTGAAGCTTAATATTTCTGGGCTGAAGCGGGGAGGATTAGACAAAGTGTGCACTGTAAAGGGGAAGTCTGTGGCATTAACAGGAAGGGAGAAAAAGTACTTTCTACCCATTTCTAGTTCAGCGGTAAAACTGAAATTTCTATGGAACTGCAGCTCGGCTTGTGACTGTGGTTTTCCCGGTCACACAAAAATGCTGAAATTCGACTTATACAGTGTTTGTGCTTATTAAACTTGATGAATTCTCTCCTCTTGACGGTAGAATAGTGTGTAAAGCAAAGCACAATACATTGCTATGTGTAGAAGCAAAGATATACGCGATTTCAGAATGTGTTCCTAGAACAGCTGCGAGCAACTTTTTTACTCAACGTTAACAACACATCTGAAGCTCAATATTTCTGGGCTGAAGCGGGGAAGATTAGACAAAGTGTGCACTGTAAAGGGGAAGTCTGTGGCATTAACAGGAAGGGAGAAAAAGTACTTTCTACCCATTTTTAGTTCAGCGGTAAAACCGAAATTTCTATGGAACTGCAGCTCGGCTTGTGACTGTGGTTTTCCCGGTCACACAAAAATGCTGAAATTCGACTTATACAGTGTTTGTGCTTATTAAACTTGATGAATTCTCTCCTCTTGACGGTAGAATAGTGTGTAAAGCAAAGCACAATACATTGCTATGTGTAGAAGCAAAGATATACGCGATTTCAGAATGTGTTCCTAGAACAGCTGCGAGCAACTTTTTTACTCAACGTTAACAACACATCTGAAGCTCAATATTTCTGGGCTGAAGCGGGGAGGATTAGACAAAGTGTGCACTGTAAAGGGGAAGTCTGTGGCATTAACAGGAAGGGAGAAAAAGTACTTTCTACCCATTTTTAGTTCAGCGGTAAAACTGAAATTTCTATGGAACTGCAGCTCGGCTTGTGACTGTGGTTTTCCCGGTCACACAAAAATGCTGAAATTCGACTTATACAGTGTTTGTGCTTATTAAACTTAATGAATTCTCTCCTCTTGACGGTAGAATAGTGTGTAAAGCAAAGCACAATACATTGCTATGTGTAGAAGCAAAGATATACGCGATTTCAGAATGTGTTCCTAGAACAGCTGCGAGCAACTTTTTTACTCAACGTTAACAACACATCTGAAGCTCAATATTTCTGGGCTGAAGCGGGGAGGATTAGACAAAGTGTGCACTGTAAAGGGGAAGTCTGTGGCATTAACAGGAAGGGAGAAAAAGTACTTTCTACCCATTTTTAGGTTCAGCGGTAAAACTGAAGTTTCTATGGAACTGCAGCTCGGCTTGTGACTCTGGTTTTCCCGGTCACACAAAAATGCTGAAATTCGACTTATACAGTGTTTGTGCTTATTAAACTTGATGAATTCTCTCCTCTTGACGGTAGAATAGTGTGTAAAGCAAAGCACAATACATTGCTATGTGTAGAAGCAAAGATATACGCGATTTCAGAATGTGTTCCTAGAACAGCTGCGAGCAACTTTTTTACTCAACGTTAACAACACATCTGAAGCTTAATATTTCTGGGCTGAAGCGGGGAGGATTAGACAAAGTGTGCACTGTAAAGGGGAAGTCTGTGGCATTAACAGGAAGGGAGAAAAAGTACTTTCTACCCATTTCTAGTTCAGCGGTAAAACTGAAATTTCTATGGAACTGCAGCTCGGCTTGTGACTGTGGTTTTCCCGGTTACACAAAAATGCTGAAATTCGACTTATACAGTGTTTGTGCTTATTAAACTTGATGAATTCTCTCCTCTTGACGGTAGAATAGTGTGTAAAGCAAAGCACAATACATTGCTATATGTAGAAGCAAAGATATACGCGATTTCAGAATGTGTTCCTAGAACAGCTGCGAGCAACTTTTTTACTCAACGTTAACAACACATCTGAAGCTCAATATTTCTGGGCTGAAGCGGGGAGGATTAGACAAAGTGTGCACTGTAAAGGGGAAGTCTGTGGCATTAACAGGAAGGGAGAAAAAGTACTTTCTACCCATTTTTAGGTAAAGCGGTAAAACTGAAGTTTCTATGGAACTGCAGCTCGGTTTGTGACTGTGGTTTTCCCGGTCACACAAAAATGCTGAAATTCGACTTATACAGTGTTTGTGCTTATAAAACTTGATGAATTCTCTCCTCTTGACGGTAGAATAGTGTGTAAAGCAAAGCACAATACATTGCTATGTGTAGAAGCAAAGATATACGCGATTTCAGAATGTGTTCCTAGAACAGCTGCGAGCAACTTTTTTACTCAACGTTAACAACACATCTGAAGCTTAATATTTCTGGGCTGAAGCGGGGAGGATTAGACAAAGTGTGCACTGTAAAGCGGAAGTCTGTGGCATTAACAGGAAGGGAGAAAAAGTACTTTCTACCCATTTCTAGTTCAGCGGTAAAACTGAAATTTCTATGGAACTGCAGCTCGGCTTGTGACTGTGGGTTTCCCGGTCACACAAAAATGCTGAAATTCGACTTATACAGTGTTTGTGCTTATTAAACTTGATGAATTCTCTCCTCTTGACGGTAGAATAGTGTGTAAAGCAAAGCACAATACATTGCTATGTGTAGAAGCAAAGATATACGCGAATTCAGAATGTGTTCCTAGAACAGCTGCGAGCAACTTTTTTACTCAACGTTAACAACACATCTGAAGCTCAATATTTCTGGGCTGAAGCGGGGAGGATTAGACAAAGTGTGCACTGTAAAGGGGAAGTCTGTGGCATTAACAGGAAGGGAGAAAAAGTACTTTCTACCCATTTTTAGTTCAGCGGTAAAACTGAAATTTCTATGGAACTGCAGCTCGGCTTGTGACTGTGGTTTTCCCGGTCACACAAAAATGCTGAAATTCGACTTATACAGTGTTTGTGCTTATTAAACTTAATGAATTCTCTCCTCTTGACGGTAGAATAGTGTGTAAAGCAAAGCACAATACATTGCTATGTGTAGAAGCAAAGATATACGCGATTTCAGAATGTGTTCCTAGAACAGCTGCGAGCAACTTTTTTACTCAACGTTAACAACACATCTGAAGCTCAATATTTCTGGGCTGAAGCGGGGAGGATTAGACAAAGTGTGCACTGTAAAGGGGAAGTCTGTGGCATTAACAGGAAGGGAGAAAAAGTACTTTCTACCCATTTTTAGGTTCAGCGGTAAAACTGAAGTTTCTATGGAACTGCAGCTCGGCTTGTGACTCTGGTTTTCCCGGTCACACAAAAATGCTGAAATTCGACTTATACAGTGTTTGTGCTTATTAAACTTGATGAATTCTCTCCTCTTGACGGTAGAATAGTGTGTAAAGCAAAGCACAATACATTGCTATGTGTAGAAGCAAAGATATACGCGATTTCAGAATGTGTTCCTAGAACAGCTGCGAGCAACTTTTTTACTCAACGTTAACAACACATCTGAAGCTTAATATTTCTGGGCTGAAGCGGGGAGGATTAGACAAAGTGTGCACTGTAAAGCGGAAGTCTGTGGCATTAACAGGAAGGGAGAAAAAGTACTTTCTACCCATTTCTAGTTCAGCGGTAAAACTGAAATTTCTATGGAACTGCAGCTCGGCTTGTGACTGTGGTTTTCCCGGTCACACAAAAATGCTGAAATTCGACTTATACAGTGTTTGTGCTTATTAAACTTGATGAATTCTCTCCTCTTGACGGTAGAATAGTGTGTAAAGCAAAGCACAATACATTGCTATGTGTAGAAGCAAAGATATACGCGATTTCAGAATGTGTTCCTAGAACAGCTGCGAGCAACTTTTTTACTCAACGTTAACAACACATCTGAAGCTCAATATTTCTGGGCTGAAGCGGGGAGGATTAGACAAAGTGTGCACTGTAAAGGGGAAGTCTGTGGCATTAACAGGAAGGGAGAAAAAGTACTTTCTACCCATTTTTAGGTTCAGCGGTAAAACTGAAGTTTCTATGGAACTGCAGCTCGGTTTGTGACTGTGGTTTTCCCGGTCACACAAAAATGCTGAAATTCGACTTATACAGTGTTTGTGCTTATTAAACTTGATGAATTCACTCCTCTTGACGGTAGAATAGTGTGTAAAGCAAAGCACAATACATTGCTATGTGTAGAAGCAAAGATATACGCGATTTCAGAATGTGTTCCTAGAACAGCTGCGAGCAACTTTTTTACTCAACGTTAACAACACATCTGAAGCTCAATATTTCTGGGCTGAAGCGGGGAAGATTAGACAAAGTGTGCACTGTAAAGGGGAAGTCTGTGGCATTAACAGGAAGGGAGAAAAAGTACTTTCTACCCATTTTTAGTTCAGCGGTAAAACTGAAATTTCTATGGAACTGCAGCTCGTCTTGTGACTCTGGTTTTCCCGGTCACACAAAAATGCTGAAATTCGACTTGTACAGTGTTTGTGATTATTAAACTTGATGAATTCTCTCCTCTTGACGGTAGAATAGTGTGTAAAGCAAAGCACAATACATTGCTATGTGTAGAAGCAAAGATATACGCGATTTCAGAATGTGTTCCTAGAACAGCTGCGAGCAACTTTTTTACTCAACGTTAACAACACATCTGAAGCTTAATATTTCTGGGCTGAAGCGGGGAGGATTAGACAAAGTGTGCACTGTAAAGGGGAAGTCTGTGGCATTAACAGGAAGGGAGAAAAAGTACTTTCTACCCATTTCTAGTTCAGCGGTAAAACTAAAATTTCTATGGAACTGCAGCTCAACTTGTGACTGTGGGTTTCCCGGTCACACAAAAATGCTGAAATTCGACTTATACAGTGTTTGTGCTTATTAAACTTGATGAATTCTCTCCTCTTGACGGTAGAATAGTGTGTAAAGCAAAGCACAATACATTGCTATGTGTAGAAGCAAAGATATACGCGAATTCAGAATGTGTTCCTAGAACAGCTGCGAGCAACTTTTTTACTCAACGTTAACAACACATCTGAAGCTCAATATTTCTGGGCTGAAGCGGGGAGGATTAGACAAAGTGTGCACTGTAAAGGGGAAGTCTGTGGCATTAACAGGAAGGGAGAAAAAGTACTTTCTACCCATTTCTAGTTCAGCGGTAAAACTGAAATTTCTATGGAACTGCAGCTCGGCTTGTGACTGTGGTTTTCCCGGTCACACAAAAATGCTGAAATTCGACTTATACAGTGTTTGTGCTTATTAAACTTGATGAATTCTCTCCTCTTGACGGTAGAATAGTGTGTAAAGCAAAGCACAATACATTGCTATGTGTAGAAGCAAAGATATACGCGATTTCAGAATGTGTTCCTAGAACAGCTGCGAGCAACTTTTTTACTCAACGTTAACAACACATCTGAAGCTCAATATTTCTGGGCTGAAGCGGGGAAGATTAGACAAAGTGTGCACTGTAAAGGGGAAGTCTGTGGCATTAACAGGAAGGGAGAAAAAGTACTTTCTACCCATTTTTAGTTCAGCGGTAAAACCGAAATTTCTATGGAACTGCAGCTCGGCTTGTGACTGTGGTTTTCCCGGTCACACAAAAATGCTGAAATTCGACTTATACAGTGTTTGTGCTTATTAAACTTGATGAATTCTCTCCTCTTGACGGTAGAATAGTGTGTAAAGCAAAGCACAATACATTGCTATGTGTAGAAGCAAAGATATACGCGATTTCAGAATGTGTTCCTAGAACAGCTGCGAGCAACTTTTTTACTCAACGTTAACAACACATCTGAAGCTCAATATTTCTGGGCTGAAGCGGGGAGGATTAGACAAAGTGTGCACTGTAAAGGGGAAGTCTGTGGCATTAACAGGAAGGGAGAAAAAGTACTTTCTACCCATTTTTAGTTCAGCGGTAAAACTGAAATTTCTATGGAACTGCAGCTCGGCTTGTGACTGTGGTTTTCCCGGTCACACAAAAATGCTGAAATTCGACTTATACAGTGTTTGTGCTTATTAAACTTAATGAATTCTCTCCTCTTGACGGTAGAATAGTGTGTAAAGCAAAGCACAATACATTGCTATGTGTAGAAGCAAAGATATACGCGATTTCAGAATGTGTTCCTAGAACAGCTGCGAGCAACTTTTTTACTCAACGTTAACAACACATCTGAAGCTCAATATTTCTGGGCTGAAGCGGGGAGGATTAGACAAAGTGTGCACTGTAAAGGGGAAGTCTGTGGCATTAACAGGAAGGGAGAAAAAGTACTTTCTACCCATTTTTAGGTTCAGCGGTAAAACTGATGTTTCTATGGAACTGCAGCTCGGCTTGTGACTCTGGTTTTCCCGGTCACACAAAAATGCTGAAATTCGACTTATACAGTGTTTGTGCTTATTAAACTTGATGAATTCTCTCCTCTTGACGGTAGAATAGTGTGTAAAGCAAAGCACAATACATTGCTATGTGTAGAAGCAAAGATATACGCGATTTCAGAATGTGTTCCTAGAACAGCTGCGAGCAACTTTTTTACTCAACGTTAACAACACATCTGAAGCTTAATATTTCTGGGCTGAAGCGGGGAGGATTAGACAAAGTGTGCACTGTAAAGGGGAAGTCTGTGGCATTAACAGGAAGGGAGAAAAAGTACTTTCTACCCATTTCTAGTTCAGCGGTAAAACTGAAATTTCTATGGAACTGCAGCTCGGCTTGTGACTGTGGTTTTCCCGGTTACACAAAAATGCTGAAATTCGACTTATACAGTGTTTGTGCTTATTAAACTTGATGAATTCTCTCCTCTTGACGGTAGAATAGTGTGTAAAGCAAAGCACAATACATTGCTATATGTAGAAGCAAAGATATACGCGATTTCAGAATGTGTTCCTAGAACAGCTGCGAGCAACTTTTTTACTCAACGTTAACAACACATCTGAAGCTCAATATTTCTGGGCTGAAGCGGGGAGGATTAGACAAAGTGTGCACTGTAAAGGGGAAGTCTGTGGCATTAACAGGAAGGGAGAAAAAGTACTTTCTACCCATTTTTAGGTAAAGCGGTAAAACTGAAGTTTCTATGGAACTGCAGCTCGGTTTGTGACTGTGGTTTTCCCGGTCACACAAAAATGCTGAAATTCGACTTATACAGTGTTTGTGCTTATAAAACTTGATGAATTCTCTCCTCTTGACGGTAGAATAGTGTGTAAAGCAAAGCACAATACATTGCTATGTGTAGAAGCAAAGATATACGCGATTTCAGAATGTGTTCCTAGAACAGCTGCGAGCAACTTTTTTACTCAACGTTAACAACACATCTGAAGCTTAATATTTCTGGGCTGAAGCGGGGAGGATTAGACAAAGTGTGCACTGTAAAGCGGAAGTCTGTGGCATTAACAGGAAGGGAGAAAAAGTACTTTCTACCCATTTCTAGTTCAGCGGTAAAACTGAAATTTCTATGGAACTGCAGCTCGGCTTGTGACTGTGGTTTTCCCGGTCACACAAAAATGCTGAAATTCGACTTATACAGTGTTTGTGCTTATTAAACTTGATGAATTCTCTCCTCTTGACGGTAGAATAGTGTGTAAAGCAAAGCACAATACATTGCTATGTGTAGAAGCAAAGATATACGCGATTTCAGAATGTGTTCCTAGAACAGCTGCGAGCAACTTTTTTACTCAACGTTAACAACACATCTGAAGCTCAATATTTCTGGGCTGAAGCGGGGAGGATTAGACAAAGTGTGCACTGTAAAGGGGAAGTCTGTGGCATTAACAGGAAGGGAGAAAAAGTACTTTCTACCCATTTTTAGGTTCAGCGGTAAAACTGAAGTTTCTATGGAACTGCAGCTCGGTTTGTGACTGTGGTTTTCCCGGTCACACAAAAATGCTGAAATTCGACTTATACAGTGTTTGTGCTTATTAAACTTGATGAATTCTCTCCTCTTGACGGTAGAATAGTGTGTAAAGCAAAGCACAATACATTGCTATGTGTAGAAGCAAAGATATACGCGATTTCAGAATGTGTTCCTAGAACAGCTGCGAGCAACTTTTTTACTCAACGTTAACAACACATCTGAAGCTCAATATTTCTGGGCTGAAGCGGGGAAGATTAGACAAAGTGTGCACTGTAAAGGGGAAGTCTGTGGCATTAACAGGAAGGGAGAAAAAGTACTTTCTACCCATTTTTAGTTCAGCGGTAAAACTGAAATTTCTATGGAACTGCAGCTCGTCTTGTGACTCTGGTTTTCCCGGTCACACAAAAATGCTGAAATTCGACTTATACAGTGTTTGTGATTATTAAACTTGATGAATTCTCTCCTCTTGACGGTAGAATAGTGTGTAAAGCAAAGCACAATACATTGCTATGTGTAGAAGCAAAGATATACGCGATTTCAGAATGTGTTCCTAGAACAGCTGCGAGCAACTTTTTTACTCAACGTTAACAACACATCTGAAGCTTAATATTTCTGGGCTGAAGCGGGGAGGATTAGACAAAGTGTGCACTGTAAAGGGGAAGTCTGTGGCATTAACAGGAAGGGAGAAAAATTACTTTCTACCCATTTCTAGTTCAGCGGTAAAACTGAAATTTCTATGGAACTGCAGCTCGGCTTGTGACTGTGGTTTTCCCGGTTACACAAAAATGCTGAAATTCGACTTATACAGTGTTTGTGCTTATTAAACTTGATGAATTCTCTCCTCTTGACGGTAGAATAGTGTGTAAAGCAAAGCACAATACATTGCTATATGTAGAAGCAAAGATATACGCGATTTCAGAATGTGTTCCTAGAACAGCTGCGAGCAACTTTTTTACTCAACGTTAACAACACATCTGAAGCTCAATATTTCTGGGCTGAAGCGGGGAGGATTAGACAAAGTGTGCACTGTAAAGCGGAAGTCTGTGGCATTAACAGGAAGGGAGAAAAAGTACTTTCTACCCATTTCTAGTTCAGCGGTAAAACTGAAATTTCTATGGAACTGCAGCTCGGCTTGTGACTGTGGTTTTCCCGGTCACACAAAAATGCTGAAATTCGACTTATACAGTGTTTGTGCTTATTAAACTTGATGAATTCTCTCCTCTTGACGGTAGAATAGTGTGTAAAGCAAAGCACAATACATTGCTATGTGTAGAAGCAAAGATATACGCGATTTCAGAATGTGTTCCTAGAACAGCTGCGAGCAACTTTTTTACTCAACGTTAACAACACATCTGAAGCTCAATATTTCTGGGCTGAAGCGGGGAGGATTAGACAAAGTGTGCACTGTAAAGGGGAAGTCTGTGGCATTAACAGGAAGGGAGAAAAAGTACTTTCTACCCATTTTTAGGTTCAGCGGTAAAACTGAAGTTTCTATGGAACTGCAGCTCGGTTTGTGACTGTGGTTTTCCCGGTCACACAAAAATGCTGAAATTCGACTTATACAGTGTTTGTGCTTATTAAACTTGATGAATTCTCTCCTCTTGACGGTAGAATAGTGTGTAAAGCAAAGCACAATACATTGCTATGTGTAGAAGCAAAGATATACGCGATTTCAGAATGTGTTCCTAGAACAGCTGCGAGCAACTTTTTTACTCAACGTTAACAACACATCTGAAGCTCAATATTTCTGGGCTGAAGCGGGAAAGATTAGACAAAGTGTGCACTGTAAAGGGGAAGTCTGTGGCATTAACAGGAAGGGAGAAAAAGTACTTTCTACCCATTTTTAGTTCAGCGGTAAAACTGAAATTTCTATGGAACTGCAGCTCGTCTTGTGACTCTGGTTTTCCCGGTCACACAAAAATGCTGAAATTCGACTTATACAGTGTTTGTGATTATTAAACTTGATGAATTCTCTCCTCTTGACGGTAGAATAGTGTGTAAAGCAAAGCACAATACATTGCTATGTGTAGAAGCAAAGATATACGCGATTTCAGAATGTGTTCCTAGAACAGCTGCGAGCAACTTTTTTACTCAACGTTAACAACACATCTGAAGCTTAATATTTCTGGGCTGAAGCGGGGAGGATTAGACAAAGTGTGCACTGTAAAGGGGAAGTCTGTGGCATTAACAGGAAGGGAGAAAAATTACTTTCTACCCATTTCTAGTTCAGCGGTAAAACTAAAATTTCTATGGAACTGCAGCTCAACTTGTGACTGTGGGTTTCCCGGTCACACAAAAATGCTGAAATTCGACTTATACAGTGTTTGTGCTTATTAAACTTGATGAATTCTCTCCTCTTGACGGTAGAATAGTGTGTAAAGCAAAGCACAATACATTGCTATGTGTAGAAGCAAAGATATACGCGAATTCAGAATGTGTTCCTAGAACAGCTGCGAGCAACTTTTTTACTCAACGTTAACAACACATCTGAAGCTCAATATTTCTGGGCTGAAGCGGGGAGGATTAGACAAAGTGTGCACTGTAAAGGGGAAGTCTGTGGCATTAACAGGAAGGGAGAAAAAGTACTTTCTACCCATTTCTAGTTCAGCGGTAAAACTGAAATTTCTATGGAACTGCAGCTCGGCTTGTGACTGTGGTTTTCCCGGTCACACAAAAATGCTGAAATTCGACTTATACAGTGTTTGTGCTTATTAAACTTGATGAATTCTCTCCTCTTGACGGTAGAATAGTGTGTAAAGCAAAGCACAATACATTGCTATGTGTAGAAGCAAAGATATACGCGATTTCAGAATGTGTTCCTAGAACAGCTGCGAGCAACTTTTTTACTCAACGTTAACAACACATCTGAAGCTTAATATTTCTGGGCTGAAGCGGGGAGGATTAGACAAAGTGTGCACTGTAAAGGGGAAGTCTGTGGCATTAACAGGAAGGGAGAAAAAGTACTTTCTACCCATTTCTAGTTCAGCGGTAAAACTGAAATTTCTATGGAACTGCAGCTCGGCTTGTGACTGTGGTTTTCCCGGTTACACAAAAATGCTGAAATTCGACTTATACAGTGTTTGTGCTTATTAAACTTGATGAATTCTCTCCTCTTGACGGTAGAATAGTGTGTAAAGCAAAGCACAATACATTGCTATATGTAGAAGCAAAGATATACGCGATTTCAGAATGTGTTCCTAGAACAGCTGCGAGCAACTTTTTTACTCAACGTTAACAACACATCTGAAGCTCAATATTTCTGGGCTGAAGCGGGGAGGATTAGACAAAGTGTGCACTGTAAAGGGGAAGTCTGTGGCATTAACAGGAAGGGAGAAAAAGTACTTTCTACCCATTTTTAGGTAAAGCGGTAAAACTGAAGTTTCTATGGAACTGCAGCTCGGTTTGTGACTGTGGTTTTCCCGGTCACACAAAAATGCTGAAATTCGACTTATACAGTGTTTGTGCTTATTAAACTTGATGAATTCTCTCCTCTTGACGGTAGAATAGTGTGTAAAGCAAAGCACAATACATTGCTATGTGTAGAAGCAAAGATATACGCGATTTCAGAATGTGTTCCTAGAACAGCTGCGAGCAACTTTTTTACTCAACGTTAACAACACATCTGAAGCTTAATATTTCTGGGCTGAAGCGGGGAGGATTAGACAAAGTGTGCACTGTAAAGGGGAAGTCTGTGGCATTAACAGGAAGGGAGAAAAATTACTTTCTACCCATTTCTAGTTCAGCGGTAAAACTAAAATTTCTATGGAACTGCAGCTCAACTTGTGACTGTGGGTTTCCCGGTCACACAAAAATGCTGAAATTCGACTTATACAGTGTTTGTGCTTATTAAACTTGATGAATTCTCTCCTCTTGACGGTAGAATAGTGTGTAAAGCAAAGCACAATACATTGCTATGTGTAGAAGCAAAGATATACGCGAATTCAGAATGTGTTCCTAGAACAGCTGCGAGCAACTTTTTTACTCAACGTTAACAACACATCTGAAGCTCAATATTTCTGGGCTGAAGCGGGGAGGATTAGACAAAGTGTGCACTGTAAAGGGGAAGTCTGTGGCATTAACAGGAAGGGAGAAAAAGTACTTTCTACCCATTTCTAGTTCAGCGGTAAAACTGAAATTTCTATGGAACTGCAGCTCGGCTTGTGACTGTGGTTTTCCCGGTCACACAAAAATGCTGAAATTCGACTTATACAGTGTTTGTGCTTATTAAACTTGATGAATTCTCTCCTCTTGACGGTAGAATAGTGTGTAAAGCAAAGCACAATACATTGCTATGTGTAGAAGCAAAGATATACGCGATTTCAGAATGTGTTCCTAGAACAGCTGCGAGCAACTTTTTTACTCAACGTTAACAACACATCTGAAGCTCAATATTTCTGGGCTGAAGCGGGGAAGATTAGACAAAGTGTGCACTGTAAAGGGGAAGTCTGTGGCATTAACAGGAAGGGAGAAAAAGTACTTTCTACCCATTTTTAGTTCAGCGGTAAAACCGAAATTTCTATGAAACTGCAGCTCGGCTTGTGACTGTGGTTTTCCCGGTCACACAAAAATGCTGAAATTCGACTTATACAGTGTTTGTGCTTATTAAACTTGATGAATTCTCTCCTCTTGACGGTAGAATAGTGTGTAAAGCAAAGCACAATACATTGCTATGTGTAGAAGCAAAGATATACGCGATTTCGGAATGTGTTCCTAGAACAGCTGCGAGCAACTTTTTTACTCAACGTTAACAACACATCTGAAGCTTAATATTTCTGGGCTGAAGCGGGGAGGATTAGACAAAGTGTGCACTGTAAAGGGGAAGTCTGTGGCATTAACAGGAAGGGAGAAAAAGTACTTTCTACCCATTTCTAGTTCAGCGGTAAAACTAAAATTTCTATGGAACTGCAGCTCAACTTGTGACTGTGGGTTTCCCGGTCACACAAAAATGCTGAAATTCGACTTAAACAGTGTTTGTGCTTATTAAACTTGATGAATTCTCTCCTCTTGACGGTAGAATAGTGTGTAAAGCAAAGCACAATACATTGCTATGTGTAGAAGCAAAGATATACGCGAATTCAGAATGTGTTCCTAGAACAGCTGCGAGCAACTTTTTTACTCAACGTTAACAACACATCTGAAGCTCAATATTTCTGGGCTGAAGCGGGGAGGATTAGACAAAGTGTGCACTGTAAAGGGGAAGTCTGTGGCATTAACAGGAAGGGAGAAAAAGTACTTTCTACCCATTTCTAGTTCAGCGGTAAAACTGAAATTTCTATGGAACTGCAGCTCGGCTTGTGACTGTGGTTTTCCCGGTCACACAAAAATGCTGAAATTCGACTTATACAGTGTTTGTGCTTATTAAACTTGATGAATTCTCTCCTCTTGACGGTAGAATAGTGTGTAAAGCAAAGCACAATACATTGCTATGTGTAGAAGCAAAGATATACGCGATTTCAGAATGTGTTCCTAGAACAGCTGCGAGCAACTTTTTTACTCAACGTTAACAACACATCTGAAGCTCAATATTTCTGGGCTGAAGCGGGGAAGATTAGACAAAGTGTGCACTGTAAAGGGGAAGTCTGTGGCATTAACAGGAAGGGAGAAAAAGTACTTTCTACCCATTTTTAGTTCAGCGGTAAAACCGAAATTTCTATGGAACTGCAGCTCGGCTTGTGACTGTGGTTTTCCCGGTCACACAAAAATGCTGAAATTCGACTTATACAGTGTTTGTGCTTATTAAACTTGATGAATTCTCTCCTCTTGACGGTAGAATAGTGTGTAAAGCAAAGCACAATACATTGCTATGTGTAGAAGCAAAGATATACGCGATTTCAGAATGTGTTCCTAGAACAGCTGCGAGCAACTTTTTTACTCAACGTTAACAACACATCTGAAGCTCAATATTTCTGGGCTGAAGCGGGGAGGATTAGACAAAGTGTGCACTGTAAAGGGGAAGTCTGTGGCATTAACAGGAAGGGAGAAAAAGTACTTTCTACCCATTTTTAGTTCAGCGGTAAAACTGAAATTTCTATGGAACTGCAGCTCGGCTTGTGACTGTGGTTTTCCCGGTCACACAAAAATGCTGAAATTCGACTTATACAGTGTTTGTGCTTATTAAACTTAATGAATTCTCTCCTCTTGACGGTAGAATAGTGTGTAAAGCAAAGCACAATACATTGCTATGTGTAGAAGCAAAGATATACGCGATTTCAGAATGTGTTCCTAGAACAGCTGCGAGCAACTTTTTTACTCAACGTTAACAACACATCTGAAGCTCAATATTTCTGGGCTGAAGCGGGGAGGATTAGACAAAGTGTGCACTGTAAAGGGGAAGTCTGTGGCATTAACAGGAAGGGAGAAAAAGTACTTTCTACCCATTTTTAGGTTCAGCGGTAAAACTGAAGTTTCTATGGAACTGCAGCTCGGCTTGTGACTCTGGTTTTCCCGGTCACACAAAAATGCTGAAATTCGACTTATACAGTGTTTGTGCTTATTAAACTTGATGAATTCTCTCCTCTTGACGGTAGAATAGTGTGTAAAGCAAAGCACAATACATTGCTATGTGTAGAAGCAAAGATATACGCGATTTCAGAATGTGTTCCTAGAACAGCTGCGAGCAACTTTTTTACTCAACGTTAACAACACATCTGAAGCTTAATATTTCTGGGCTGAAGCGGGGAGGATTAGACAAAGTGTGCACTGTAAAGGGGAAGTCTGTGGCATTAACAGGAAGGGAGAAAAAGTACTTTCTACCCATTTCTAGTTCAGCGGTAAAACTGAAATTTCTATGGAACTGCAGCTCGGCTTGTGACTGTGGTTTTCCCGGTTACACAAAAATGCTGAAATTCGACTTATACAGTGTTTGTGCTTATTAAACTTGATGAATTCTCTCCTCTTGACGGTAGAATAGTGTGTAAAGCAAAGCACAATACATTGCTATATGTAGAAGCAAAGATATACGCGATTTCAGAATGTGTTCCTAGAACAGCTGCGAGCAACTTTTTTACTCAACGTTAACAACACATCTGAAGCTCAATATTTCTGGGCTGAAGCGGGGAGGATTAGACAAAGTGTGCACTGTAAAGGGGAAGTCTGTGGCATTAACAGGAAGGGAGAAAAAGTACTTTCTACCCATTTTTAGGTAAAGCGGTAAAACTGAAGTTTCTATGGAACTGCAGCTCGGTTTGTGACTGTGGTTTTCCCGGTCACACAAAAATGCTGAAATTCGACTTATACAGTGTTTGTGCTTATAAAACTTGATGAATTCTCTCCTCTTGACGGTAGAATAGTGTGTAAAGCAAAGCACAATACATTGCTATGTGTAGAAGCAAAGATATACGCGATTTCAGAATGTGTTCCTAGAACAGCTGCGAGCAACTTTTTTACTCAACGTTAACAACACATCTGAAGCTTAATATTTCTGGGCTGAAGCGGGGAGGATTAGACAAAGTGTGCACTGTAAAGCGGAAGTCTGTGGCATTAACAGGAAGGGAGAAAAAGTACTTTCTACCCATTTCTAGTTCAGCGGTAAAACTGAAATTTCTATGGAACTGCAGCTCGGCTTGTGACTGTGGGTTTCCCGGTCACACAAAAATGCTGAAATTCGACTTATACAGTGTTTGTGCTTATTAAACTTGATGAATTCTCTCCTCTTGACGGTAGAATAGTGTGTAAAGCAAAGCACAATACATTGCTATGTGTAGAAGCAAAGATATACGCGAATTCAGAATGTGTTCCTAGAACAGCTGCGAGCAACTTTTTTACTCAACGTTAACAACACATCTGAAGCTCAATATTTCTGGGCTGAAGCGGGGAGGATTAGACAAAGTGTGCACTGTAAAGGGGAAGTCTGTGGCATTAACAGGAAGGGAGAAAAAGTACTTTCTACCCATTTTTAGTTCAGCGGTAAAACTGAAATTTCTATGGAACTGCAGCTCGGCTTGTGACTGTGGTTTTCCCGGTCACACAAAAATGCTGAAATTCGACTTATACAGTGTTTGTGCTTATTAAACTTAATGAATTCTCTCCTCTTGACGGTAGAATAGTGTGTAAAGCAAAGCACAATACATTGCTATGTGTAGAAGCAAAGATATACGCGATTTCAGAATGTGTTCCTAGAACAGCTGCGAGCAACTTTTTTACTCAACGTTAACAACACATCTGAAGCTCAATATTTCTGGGCTGAAGCGGGGAGGATTAGACAAAGTGTGCACTGTAAAGGGGAAGTCTGTGGCATTAACAGGAAGGGAGAAAAAGTACTTTCTACCCATTTTTAGGTTCAGCGGTAAAACTGAAGTTTCTATGGAACTGCAGCTCGGCTTGTGACTCTGGTTTTCCCGGTCACACAAAAATGCTGAAATTCGACTTATACAGTGTTTGTGCTTATTAAACTTGATGAATTCTCTCCTCTTGACGGTAGAATAGTGTGTAAAGCAAAGCACAATACATTGCTATGTGTAGAAGCAAAGATATACGCGATTTCAGAATGTGTTCCTAGAACAGCTGCGAGCAACTTTTTTACTCAACGTTAACAACACATCTGAAGCTTAATATTTCTGGGCTGAAGCGGGGAGGATTAGACAAAGTGTGCACTGTAAAGCGGAAGTCTGTGGCATTAACAGGAAGGGAGAAAAAGTACTTTCTACCCATTTTTAGGTTCAGCGGTAAAACTGAAGTTTCTATGGAACTGCAGCTCGGTTTGTGACTGTGGTTTTCCCGGTCACACAAAAATGCTGAAATTCGACTTATACAGTGTTTGTGCTTATTAAACTTGATGAATTCACTCCTCTTGACGGTAGAATAGTGTGTAAAGCAAAGCACAATACATTGCTATGTGTAGAAGCAAAGATATACGCGATTTCAGAATGTGTTCCTAGAACAGCTGCGAGCAACTTTTTTACTCAACGTTAACAACACATCTGAAGCTCAATATTTCTGGGCTGAAGCGGGGAAGATTAGACAAAGTGTGCACTGTAAAGGGGAAGTCTGTGGCATTAACAGGAAGGGAGAAAAAGTACTTTCTACCCATTTTTAGTTCAGCGGTAAAACTGAAATTTCTATGGAACTGCAGCTCGTCTTGTGACTCTGGTTTTCCCGGTCACACAAAAATGCTGAAATTCGACTTATACAGTGTTTGTGATTATTAAACTTGATGAATTCTCTCCTCTTGACGGTAGAATAGTGTGTAAAGCAAAGCACAATACATTGCTATGTGTAGAAGCAAAGATATACGCGATTTCAGAATGTGTTCCTAGAACAGCTGCGAGCAACTTTTTTACTCAACGTTAACAACACATCTGAAGCTTAATATTTCTGGGCTGAAGCGGGGAGGATTAGACAAAGTGTGCACTGTAAAGGGGAAGTCTGTGGCATTAACAGGAAGGGAGAAAAAGTACTTTCTACCCATTTCTAGTTCAGCGGTAAAACTAAAATTTCTATGGAACTGCAGCTCAACTTGTGACTGTGGGTTTCCCGGTCACACAAAAATGCTGAAATTCGACTTATACAGTGTTTGTGCTTATTAAACTTGATGAATTCTCTCCTCTTGACGGTAGAATAGTGTGTAAAGCAAAGCACAATACATTGCTATGTGTAGAAGCAAAGATATACGCGAATTCAGAATGTGTTCCTAGAACAGCTGCGAGCAACTTTTTTACTCAACGTTAACAACACATCTGAAGCTCAATATTTCTGGGCTGAAGCGGGGAGGATTAGACAAAGTGTGCACTGTAAAGGGGAAGTCTGTGGCATTAACAGGAAGGGAGAAAAAGTACTTTCTACCCATTTCTAGTTCAGCGGTAAAACTGAAATTTCTATGGAACTGCAGCTCGGCTTGTGACTGTGGTTTTCCCGGTCACACAAAAATGCTGAAATTCGACTTATACAGTGTTTGTGCTTATTAAACTTGATGAATTCTCTCCTCTTGACGGTAGAATAGTGTGTAAAGCAAAGCACAATACATTGCTATGTGTAGAAGCAAAGATATACGCGATTTCAGAATGTGTTCCTAGAACAGCTGCGAGCAACTTTTTTACTCAACGTTAACAACACATCTGAAGCTCAATATTTCTGGGCTGAAGCGGGGAAGATTAGACAAAGTGTGCACTGTAAAGGGGAAGTCTGTGGCATTAACAGGAAGGGAGAAAAAGTACTTTCTACCCATTTTTAGTTCAGCGGTAAAACCGAAATTTCTATGGAACTGCAGCTCGGCTTGTGACTGTGGTTTTCCCGGTCACACAAAAATGCTGAAATTCGACTTATACAGTGTTTGTGCTTATTAAACTTGATGAATTCTCTCCTCTTGACGGTAGAATAGTGTGTAAAGCAAAGCACAATACATTGCTATGTGTAGAAGCAAAGATATACGCGATTTCAGAATGTGTTCCTAGAACAGCTGCGAGCAACTTTTTTACTCAACGTTAACAACACATCTGAAGCTCAATATTTCTGGGCTGAAGCGGGGAGGATTAGACAAAGTGTGCACTGTAAAGGGGAAGTCTGTGGCATTAACAGGAAGGGAGAAAAAGTACTTTCTACCCATTTTTAGTTCAGCGGTAAAACTGAAATTTCTATGGAACTGCAGCTCGGCTTGTGACTGTGGTTTTCCCGGTCACACAAAAATGCTGAAATTCGACTTATACAGTGTTTGTGCTTATTAAACTTAATGAATTCTCTCCTCTTGACGGTAGAATAGTGTGTAAAGCAAAGCACAATACATTGCTATGTGTAGAAGCAAAGATATACGCGATTTCAGAATGTGTTCCTAGAACAGCTGCGAGCAACTTTTTTACTCAACGTTAACAACACATCTGAAGCTTAATATTTCTGGGCTGAAGCGGGGAGGATTAGACAAAGTGTGCACTGTAAAGGGGAAGTCTGTGGCATTAACAGGAAGGGAGAAAAAGTACTTTCTACCCATTTCTAGTTCAGCGGTAAAACTAAAATTTCTATGGAACTGCAGCTCAACTTGTGACTGTGGGTTTCCCGGTCACACAAAAATGCTGAAATTCGACTTATACAGTGTTTGTGCTTATTAAACTTGATGAATTCTCTCCTCTTGACGGTAGAATAGTGTGTAAAGCAAAGCACAATACATTGCTATGTGTAGAAGCAAAGATATACGCGAATTCAGAATGTGTTCCTAGAACAGCTGCGAGCAACTTTTTTACTCAACGTTAACAACACATCTGAAGCTCAATATTTCTGGGCTGAAGCGGGGAGGATTAGACAAAGTGTGCACTGTAAAGGGGAAGTCTGTGGCATTAACAGGAAGGGAGAAAAAGTACTTTCTACCCATTTCTAGTTCAGCGGTAAAACTGAAATTTCTATGGAACTGCAGCTCGGCTTGTGACTGTGGTTTTCCCGGTCACACAAAAATGCTGAAATTCGACTTATACAGTGTTTGTGCTTATTAAACTTGATGAATTCTCTCCTCTTGACGGTAGAATAGTGTGTAAAGCAAAGCACAATACATTGCTATGTGTAGAAGCAAAGATATACGCGATTTCAGAATGTGTTCCTAGAACAGCTGCGAGCAACTTTTTTACTCAACGTTAACAACACATCTGAAGCTCAATATTTCTGGGCTGAAGCGGGGAAGATTAGACAAAGTGTGCACTGTAAAGGGGAAGTCTGTGGCATTAACAGGAAGGGAGAAAAAGTACTTTCTACCCATTTTTAGTTCAGCGGTAAAACCGAAATTTCTATGGAACTGCAGCTCGGCTTGTGACTGTGGTTTTCCCGGTCACACAAAAATGCTGAAATTCGACTTATACAGTGTTTGTGCTTATTAAACTTGATGAATTCTCTCCTCTTGACGGTAGAATAGTGTGTAAAGCAAAGCACAATACATTGCTATGTGTAGAAGCAAAGATATACGCGATTTCAGAATGTGTTCCTAGAACAGCTGCGAGCAACTTTTTTACTCAACGTTAACAACACATCTGAAGCTCAATATTTCTGGGCTGAAGCGGGGAGGATTAGACAAAGTGTGCACTGTAAAGGGGAAGTCTGTGGCATTAACAGGAAGGGAGAAAAAGTACTTTCTACCCATTTTTAGTTCAGCGGTAAAACTGAAATTTCTATGGAACTGCAGCTCGGCTTGTGACTGTGGTTTTCCCGGTCACACAAAAATGCTGAAATTCGACTTATACAGTGTTTGTGCTTATTAAACTTAATGAATTCTCTCCTCTTGACGGTAGAATAGTGTGTAAAGCAAAGCACAATACATTGCTATGTGTAGAAGCAAAGATATACGCGATTTCAGAATGTGTTCCTAGAACAGCTGCGAGCAACTTTTTTACTCAACGTTAACAACACATCTGAAGCTCAATATTTCTGGGCTGAAGCGGGGAGGATTAGACAAAGTGTGCACTGTAAAGGGGAAGTCTGTGGCATTAACAGGAAGGGAGAAAAAGTACTTTCTACCCATTTTTAGGTTCAGCGGTAAAACTGATGTTTCTATGGAACTGCAGCTCGGTTTGTGACTGTGGTTTTCCCGGTCACACAAAAATGCTGAAATTCGACTTATACAGTGTTTGTGCTTATAAAACTTGATGAATTCTCTCCTCTTGACGGTAGAATAGTGTGTAAAGCAAAGCACAATACATTGCTATGTGTAGAAGCAAAGATATACGCGATTTCAGAATGTGTTCCTAGAACAGCTGCGAGCAACTTTTTTACTCAACGTTAACAACACATCTGAAGCTTAATATTTCTGGGCTGAAGCGGGGAGGATTAGACAAAGTGTGCACTGTAAAGCGGAAGTCTGTGGCATTAACAGGAAGGGAGAAAAAGTACTTTCTACCCATTTCTAGTTCAGCGGTAAAACTGAAATTTCTATGGAACTGCAGCTCGGCTTGTGACTGTGGTTTTCCCGGTCACACAAAAATGCTGAAATTCGACTTATACAGTGTTTGTGCTTATTAAACTTGATGAATTCTCTCCTCTTGACGGTAGAATAGTGTGTAAAGCAAAGCACAATACATTGCTATGTGTAGAAGCAAAGATATACGCGATTTCAGAATGTGTTCCTAGAACAGCTGCGAGCAACTTTTTTACTCAACGTTAACAACACATCTGAAGCTCAATATTTCTGGGCTGAAGCGGGGAGGATTAGACAAAGTGTGCACTGTAAAGGGGAAGTCTGTGGCATTAACAGGAAGGGAGAAAAAGTACTTTCTACCCATTTTTAGGTTCAGCGGTAAAACTGAAGTTTCTATGGAACTGCAGCTCGGTTTGTGACTGTGGTTTTCCCGGTCACACAAAAATGCTGAAATTCGACTTATACAGTGTTTGTGCTTATTAAACTTGATGAATTCTCTCCTCTTGACGGTAGAATAGTGTGTAAAGCAAAGCACAATACATTGCTATGTGTAGAAGCAAAGATATACGCGATTTCAGAATGTGTTCCTAGAACAGCTGCGAGCAACTTTTTTACTCAACGTTAACAACACATCTGAAGCTCAATATTTCTGGGCTGAAGCGGGGAAGATTAGACAAAGTGTGCACTGTAAAGGGGAAGTCTGTGGCATTAACAGGAAGGGAGAAAAAGTACTTTCTACCCATTTTTAGTTCAGCGGTAAAACTGAAATTTCTATGGAACTGCAGCTCGTCTTGTGACTCTGGTTTTCCCGGTCACACAAAAATGCTGAAATTCGACTTATACAGTGTTTGTGATTATTAAACTTGATGAATTCTCTCCTCTTGACGGTAGAATAGTGTGTAAAGCAAAGCACAATACATTGCTATGTGTAGAAGCAAAGATATACGCGATTTCAGAATGTGTTCCTAGAACAGCTGCGAGCAACTTTTTTACTCAACGTTAACAACACATCTGAAGCTTAATATTTCTGGGCTGAAGCGGGGAGGATTAGACAAAGTGTGCACTGTAAAGGGGAAGTCTGTGGCATTAACAGGAAGGGAGAAAAATTACTTTCTACCCATTTCTAGTTCAGCGGTAAAACTGAAATTTCTATGGAACTGCAGCTCGGCTTGTGACTGTGGTTTTCCCGGTTACACAAAAATGCTGAAATTCGACTTATACAGTGTTTGTGCTTATTAAACTTGATGAATTCTCTCCTCTTGACGGTAGAATAGTGTGTAAAGCAAAGCACAATACATTGCTATATGTAGAAGCAAAGATATACGCGATTTCAGAATGTGTTCCTAGAACAGCTGCGAGCAACTTTTTTACTCAACGTTAACAACACATCTGAAGCTCAATATTTCTGGGCTGAAGCGGGGAGGATTAGACAAAGTGTGCACTGTAAAGCGGAAGTCTGTGGCATTAACAGGAAGGGAGAAAAAGTACTTTCTACCCATTTCTAGTTCAGCGGTAAAACTGAAATTTCTATGGAACTGCAGCTCGGCTTGTGACTGTGGTTTTCCCGGTCACACAAAAATGCTGAAATTCGACTTATACAGTGTTTGTGCTTATTAAACTTGATGAATTCTCTCCTCTTGACGGTAGAATAGTGTGTAAAGCAAAGCACAATACATTGCTATGTGTAGAAGCAAAGATATACGCGATTTCAGAATGTGTTCCTAGAACAGCTGCGAGCAACTTTTTTACTCAACGTTAACAACACATCTGAAGCTCAATATTTCTGGGCTGAAGCGGGGAGGATTAGACAAAGTGTGCACTGTAAAGGGGAAGTCTGTGGCATTAACAGGAAGGGAGAAAAAGTACTTTCTACCCATTTTTAGGTTCAGCGGTAAAACTGAAGTTTCTATGGAACTGCAGCTCGGTTTGTGACTGTGGTTTTCCCGGTCACACAAAAATGCTGAAATTCGACTTATACAGTGTTTGTGCTTATTAAACTTGATGAATTCTCTCCTCTTGACGGTAGAATAGTGTGTAAAGCAAAGCACAATACATTGCTATGTGTAGAAGCAAAGATATACGCGATTTCAGAATGTGTTCCTAGAACAGCTGCGAGCAACTTTTTTACTCAACGTTAACAACACATCTGAAGCTCAATATTTCTGGGCTGAAGCGGGAAAGATTAGACAAAGTGTGCACTGTAAAGGGGAAGTCTGTGGCATTAACAGGAAGGGAGAAAAAGTACTTTCTACCCATTTTTAGTTCAGCGGTAAAACTGAAATTTCTATGGAACTGCAGCTCGTCTTGTGACTCTGGTTTTCCCGGTCACACAAAAATGCTGAAATTCGACTTATACAGTGTTTGTGATTATTAAACTTGATGAATTCTCTCCTCTTGACGGTAGAATAGTGTGTAAAGCAAAGCACAATACATTGCTATGTGTAGAAGCAAAGATATACGCGATTTCAGAATGTGTTCCTAGAACAGCTGCGAGCAACTTTTTTACTCAACGTTAACAACACATCTGAAGCTTAATATTTCTGGGCTGAAGCGGGGAGGATTAGACAAAGTGTGCACTGTAAAGGGGAAGTCTGTGGCATTAACAGGAAGGGAGAAAAATTACTTTCTACCCATTTCTAGTTCACACGGTAAAACTAAAATTTCTATGGAACTGCAGCTCAACTTGTGACTGTGGGTTTCCCGGTCACACAAAAATGCTGAAATTCGACTTATACAGTGTTTGTGCTTATTAAACTTGATGAATTCTCTCCTCTTGACGGTAGAATAGTGTGTAAAGCAAAGCACAATACATTGCTATGTGTAGAAGCAAAGATATACGCGAATTCAGAATGTGTTCCTAGAACAGCTGCGAGCAACTTTTTTACTCAACGTTAACAACACATCTGAAGCTCAATATTTCTGGGCTGAAGCGGGGAGGATTAGACAAAGTGTGCACTGTAAAGGGGAAGTCTGTGGCATTAACAGGAAGGGAGAAAAAGTACTTTCTACCCATTTCTAGTTCAGCGGTAAAACTGAAATTTCTATGGAACTGCAGCTCGGCTTGTGACTGTGGTTTTCCCGGTCACACAAAAATGCTGAAATTCGACTTATACAGTGTTTGTGCTTATTAAACTTGATGAATTCTCTCCTCTTGACGGTAGAATAGTGTGTAAAGCAAAGCACAATACATTGCTATGTGTAGAAGCAAAGATATACGCGATTTCAGAATGTGTTCCTAGAACAGCTGCGAGCAACTTTTTTACTCAACGTTAACAACACATCTGAAGCTTAATATTTCTGGGCTGAAGCGGGGAGGATTAGACAAAGTGTGCACTGTAAAGGGGAAGTCTGTGGCATTAACAGGAAGGGAGAAAAAGTACTTTCTACCCATTTCTAGTTCAGCGGTAAAACTGAAATTTCTATGGAACTGCAGCTCGGCTTGTGACTGTGGTTTTCCCGGTTACACAAAAATGCTGAAATTCGACTTATACAGTGTTTGTGCTTATTAAACTTGATGAATTCTCTCCTCTTGACGGTAGAATAGTGTGTAAAGCAAAGCACAATACATTGCTATATGTAGAAGCAAAGATATACGCGATTTCAGAATGTGTTCCTAGAACAGCTGCGAGCAACTTTTTTACTCAACGTTAACAACACATCTGAAGCTCAATATTTCTGGGCTGAAGCGGGGAGGATTAGACAAAGTGTGCACTGTAAAGGGGAAGTCTGTGGCATTAACAGGAAGGGAGAAAAAGTACTTTCTACCCATTTTTAGGTAAAGCGGTAAAACTGAAGTTTCTATGGAACTGCAGCTCGGTTTGTGACTGTGGTTTTCCCGGTCACACAAAAATGCTGAAATTCGACTTATACAGTGTTTGTGCTTATTAAACTTGATGAATTCTCTCCTCTTGACGGTAGAATAGTGTGTAAAGCAAAGCACAATACATTGCTATGTGTAGAAGCAAAGATATACGCGATTTCAGAATGTGTTCCTAGAACAGCTGCGAGCAACTTTTTTACTCAACGTTAACAACACATCTGAAGCTTAATATTTCTGGGCTGAAGCGGGGAGGATTAGACAAAGTGTGCACTGTAAAGGGGAAGTCTGTGGCATTAACAGGAAGGGAGAAAAATTACTTTCTACCCATTTCTAGTTCAGCGGTAAAACTAAAATTTCTATGGAACTGCAGCTCAACTTGTGACTGTGGGTTTCCCGGTCACACAAAAATGCTGAAATTCGACTTATACAGTGTTTGTGCTTATTAAACTTGATGAATTCTCTCCTCTTGACGGTAGAATAGTGTGTAAAGCAAAGCACAATACATTGCTATGTGTAGAAGCAAAGATATACGCGAATTCAGAATGTGTTCCTAGAACAGCTGCGAGCAACTTTTTTACTCAACGTTAACAACACATCTGAAGCTCAATATTTCTGGGCTGAAGCGGGGAGGATTAGACAAAGTGTGCACTGTAAAGGGGAAGTCTGTGGCATTAACAGGAAGGGAGAAAAAGTACTTTCTACCCATTTCTAGTTCAGCGGTAAAACTGAAATTTCTATGGAACTGCAGCTCGGCTTGTGACTGTGGTTTTCCCGGTCACACAAAAATGCTGAAATTCGACTTATACAGTGTTTGTGCTTATTAAACTTGATGAATTCTCTCCTCTTGACGGTAGAATAGTGTGTAAAGCAAAGCACAATACATTGCTATGTGTAGAAGCAAAGATATACGCGATTTCAGAATGTGTTCCTAGAACAGCTGCGAGCAACTTTTTTACTCAACGTTAACAACACATCTGAAGCTCAATATTTCTGGGCTGAAGCGGGGAAGATTAGACAAAGTGTGCACTGTAAAGGGGAAGTCTGTGGCATTAACAGGAAGGGAGAAAAAGTACTTTCTACCCATTTTTAGTTCAGCGGTAAAACCGAAATTTCTATGAAACTGCAGCTCGGCTTGTGACTGTGGTTTTCCCGGTCACACAAAAATGCTGAAATTCGACTTATACAGTGTTTGTGCTTATTAAACTTGATGAATTCTCTCCTCTTGACGGTAGAATAGTGTGTAAAGCAAAGCACAATACATTGCTATGTGTAGAAGCAAAGATATACGCGATTTCAGAATGTGTTCCTAGAACAGCTGCGAGCAACTTTTTTACTCAACGTTAACAACACATCTGAAGCTTAATATTTCTGGGCTGAAGCGGGGAGGATTAGACAAAGTGTGCACTGTAAAGGGGAAGTCTGTGGCATTAACAGGAAGGGAGAAAAAGTACTTTCTACCCATTTCTAGTTCAGCGGTAAAACTAAAATTTCTATGGAACTGCAGCTCAACTTGTGACTGTGGGTTTCCCGGTCACACAAAAATGCTGAAATTCGACTTATACAGTGTTTGTGCTTATTAAACTTGATGAATTCTCTCCTCTTGACGGTAGAATAGTGTGTAAAGCAAAGCACAATACATTGCTATGTGTAGAAGCAAAGATATACGCGAATTCAGAATGTGTTCCTAGAACAGCTGCGAGCAACTTTTTTACTCAACGTTAACAACACATCTGAAGCTCAATATTTCTGGGCTGAAGCGGGGAGGATTAGACAAAGTGTGCACTGTAAAGGGGAAGTCTGTGGCATTAACAGGAAGGGAGAAAAAGTACTTTCTACCCATTTCTAGTTCAGCGGTAAAACTGAAATTTCTATGGAACTGCAGCTCGGCTTGTGACTGTGGTTTTCCCGGTCACACAAAAATGCTGAAATTCGACTTATACAGTGTTTGTGCTTATTAAACTTGATGAATTCTCTCCTCTTGACGGTAGAATAGTGTGTAAAGCAAAGCACAATACATTGCTATGTGTAGAAGCAAAGATATACGCGATTTCAGAATGTGTTCCTAGAACAGCTGCGAGCAACTTTTTTACTCAACGTTAACAACACATCTGAAGCTCAATATTTCTGGGCTGAAGCGGGGAAGATTAGACAAAGTGTGCACTGTAAAGGGGAAGTCTGTGGCATTAACAGGAAGGGAGAAAAAGTACTTTCTACCCATTTTTAGTTCAGCGGTAAAACCGAAATTTCTATGGAACTGCAGCTCGGCTTGTGACTGTGGTTTTCCCGGTCACACAAAAATGCTGAAATTCGACTTATACAGTGTTTGTGCTTATTAAACTTGATGAATTCTCTCCTCTTGACGGTAGAATAGTGTGTAAAGCAAAGCACAATACATTGCTATGTGTAGAAGCAAAGATATACGCGATTTCAGAATGTGTTCCTAGAACAGCTGCGAGCAACTTTTTTACTCAACGTTAACAACACATCTGAAGCTCAATATTTCTGGGCTGAAGCGGGGAGGATTAGACAAAGTGTGCACTGTAAAGGGGAAGTCTGTGGCATTAACAGGAAGGGAGAAAAAGTACTTTCTACCCATTTTTAGTTCAGCGGTAAAACTGAAATTTCTATGGAACTGCAGCTCGGCTTGTGACTGTGGTTTTCCCGGTCACACAAAAATGCTGAAATTCGACTTATACAGTGTTTGTGCTTATTAAACTTAATGAATTCTCTCCTCTTGACGGTAGAATAGTGTGTAAAGCAAAGCACAATACATTGCTATGTGTAGAAGCAAAGATATACGCGATTTCAGAATGTGTTCCTAGAACAGCTGCGAGCAACTTTTTTACTCAACGTTAACAACACATCTGAAGCTCAATATTTCTGGGCTGAAGCGGGGAGGATTAGACAAAGTGTGCACTGTAAAGGGGAAGTCTGTGGCATTAACAGGAAGGGAGAAAAAGTACTTTCTACCCATTTTTAGGTTCAGCGGTAAAACTGAAGTTTCTATGGAACTGCAGCTCGGCTTGTGACTCTGGTTTTCCCGGTCACACAAAAATGCTGAAATTCGACTTATACAGTGTTTGTGCTTATTAAACTTGATGAATTCTCTCCTCTTGACGGTAGAATAGTGTGTAAAGCAAAGCACAATACATTGCTATGTGTAGAAGCAAAGATATACGCGATTTCAGAATGTGTTCCTAGAACAGCTGCGAGCAACTTTTTTACTCAACGTTAACAACACATCTGAAGCTTAATATTTCTGGGCTGAAGCGGGGAGGATTAGACAAAGTGTGCACTGTAAAGGGGAAGTCTGTGGCATTAACAGGAAGGGAGAAAAAGTACTTTCTACCCATTTCTAGTTCAGCGGTAAAACTGAAATTTCTATGGAACTGCAGCTCGGCTTGTGACTGTGGTTTTCCCGGTTACACAAAAATGCTGAAATTCGACTTATACAGTGTTTGTGCTTATTAAACTTGATGAATTCTCTCCTCTTGACGGTAGAATAGTGTGTAAAGCAAAGCACAATACATTGCTATATGTAGAAGCAAAGATATACGCGATTTCAGAATGTGTTCCTAGAACAGCTGCGAGCAACTTTTTTACTCAACGTTAACAACACATCTGAAGCTCAATATTTCTGGGCTGAAGCGGGGAGGATTAGACAAAGTGTGCACTGTAAAGGGGAAGTCTGTGGCATTAACAGGAAGGGAGAAAAAGTACTTTCTACCCATTTTTAGGTAAAGCGGTAAAACTGAAGTTTCTATGGAACTGCAGCTCGGTTTGTGACTGTGGTTTTCCCGGTCACACAAAAATGCTGAAATTCGACTTATACAGTGTTTGTGCTTATAAAACTTGATGAATTCTCTCCTCTTGACGGTAGAATAGTGTGTAAAGCAAAGCACAATACATTGCTATGTGTAGAAGCAAAGATATACGCGATTTCAGAATGTGTTCCTAGAACAGCTGCGAGCAACTTTTTTACTCAACGTTAACAACACATCTGAAGCTTAATATTTCTGGGCTGAAGCGGGGAGGATTAGACAAAGTGTGCACTGTAAAGCGGAAGTCTGTGGCATTAACAGGAAGGGAGAAAAAGTACTTTCTACCCATTTCTAGTTCAGCGGTAAAACTGAAATTTCTATGGAACTGCAGCTCGGCTTGTGACTGTGGGTTTCCCGGTCACACAAAAATGCTGAAATTCGACTTATACAGTGTTTGTGCTTATTAAACTTGATGAATTCTCTCCTCTTGACGGTAGAATAGTGTGTAAAGCAAAGCACAATACATTGCTATGTGTAGAAGCAAAGATATACGCGAATTCAGAATGTGTTCCTAGAACAGCTGCGAGCAACTTTTTTACTCAACGTTAACAACACATCTGAAGCTCAATATTTCTGGGCTGAAGCGGGGAGGATTAGACAAAGTGTGCACTGTAAAGGGGAAGTCTGTGGCATTAACAGGAAGGGAGAAAAAGTACTTTCTACCCATTTTTAGTTCAGCGGTAAAACTGAAATTTCTATGGAACTGCAGCTCGGCTTGTGACTGTGGTTTTCCCGGTCACACAAAAATGCTGAAATTCGACTTATACAGTGTTTGTGCTTATTAAACTTAATGAATTCTCTCCTCTTGACGGTAGAATAGTGTGTAAAGCAAAGCACAATACATTGCTATGTGTAGAAGCAAAGATATACGCGATTTCAGAATGTGTTCCTAGAACAGCTGCGAGCAACTTTTTTACTCAACGTTAACAACACATCTGAAGCTCAATATTTCTGGGCTGAAGCGGGGAGGATTAGACAAAGTGTGCACTGTAAAGGGGAAGTCTGTGGCATTAACAGGAAGGGAGAAAAAGTACTTTCTACCCATTTTTAGGTTCAGCGGTAAAACTGAAGTTTCTATGGAACTGCAGCTCGGCTTGTGACTCTGGTTTTCCCGGTCACACAAAAATGCTGAAATTCGACTTATACAGTGTTTGTGCTTATTAAACTTGATGAATTCTCTCCTCTTGACGGTAGAATAGTGTGTAAAGCAAAGCACAATACATTGCTATGTGTAGAAGCAAAGATATACGCGATTTCAGAATGTGTTCCTAGAACAGCTGCGAGCAACTTTTTTACTCAACGTTAACAACACATCTGAAGCTTAATATTTCTGGGCTGAAGCGGGGAGGATTAGACAAAGTGTGCACTGTAAAGCGGAAGTCTGTGGCATTAACAGGAAGGGAGAAAAAGTACTTTCTACCCATTTCTAGTTCAGCGGTAAAACTGAAATTTCTATGGAACTGCAGCTCGGCTTGTGACTGTGGTTTTCCCGGTCACACAAAAATGCTGAAATTCGACTTATACAGTGTTTGTGCTTATTAAACTTGATGAATTCTCTCCTCTTGACGGTAGAATAGTGTGTAAAGCAAAGCACAATACATTGCTATGTGTAGAAGCAAAGATATACGCGATTTCAGAATGTGTTCCTAGAACAGCTGCGAGCAACTTTTTTACTCAACGTTAACAACACATCTGAAGCTCAATATTTCTGGGATGAAGCGGGGAGGATTAGACAAAGTGTGCACTGTAAAGGGGAAGTCTGTGGCATTAACAGGAAGGGAGAAAAAGTACTTTCTACCCATTTTTAGGTTCAGCGGTAAAACTGAAGTTTCTATGGAACTGCAGCTCGGTTTGTGACTGTGGTTTTCCCGGTCACACAAAAATGCTGAAATTCGACTTATACAGTGTTTGTGCTTATTAAACTTGATGAATTCACTCCTCTTGACGGTAGAATAGTGTGTAAAGCAAAGCACAATACATTGCTATGTGTAGAAGCAAAGATATACGCGATTTCAGAATGTGTTCCTAGAACAGCTGCGAGCAACTTTTTTACTCAACGTTAACAACACATCTGAAGCTCAATATTTCTGGGCTGAAGCGGGGAAGATTAGACAAAGTGTGCACTGTAAAGGGGAAGTCTGTGGCATTAACAGGAAGGGAGAAAAAGTACTTTCTACCCATTTTTAGTTCAGCGGTAAAACTGAAATTTCTATGGAACTGCAGCTCGTCTTGTGACTCTGGTTTTCCCGGTCACACAAAAATGCTGAAATTCGACTTATACAGTGTTTGTGATTATTAAACTTGATGAATTCTCTCCTCTTGACGGTAGAATAGTGTGTAAAGCAAAGCACAATACATTGCTATGTGTAGAAGCAAAGATATACGCGATTTCAGAATGTGTTCCTAGAACAGCTGCGAGCAACTTTTTTACTCAACGTTAACAACACATCTGAAGCTTAATATTTCTGGGCTGAAGCGGGGAGGATTAGACAAAGTGTGCACTGTAAAGGGGAAGTCTGTGGCATTAACAGGAAGGGAGAAAAAGTACTTTCTACCCATTTCTAGTTCAGCGGTAAAACTAAAATTTCTATGGAACTGCAGCTCAACTTGTGACTGTGGGTTTCCCGGTCACACAAAAATGCTGAAATTCGACTTATACAGTGTTTGTGCTTATTAAACTTGATGAATTCTCTCCTCTTGACGGTAGAATAGTGTGTAAAGCAAAGCACAATACATTGCTATGTGTAGAAGCAAAGATATACGCGAATTCAGAATGTGTTCCTAGAACAGCTGCGAGCAACTTTTTTACTCAACGTTAACAACACATCTGAAGCTCAATATTTCTGGGCTGAAGCGGGGAGGATTAGACAAAGTGTGCACTGTAAAGGGGAAGTCTGTGGCATTAACAGGAAGGGAGAAAAAGTACTTTCTACCCATTTCTAGTTCAGCGGTAAAACTGAAATTTCTATGGAACTGCAGCTCGGCTTGTGACTGTGGTTTTCCCGGTCACACAAAAATGCTGAAATTCGACTTATACAGTGTTTGTGCTTATTAAACTTGATGAATTCTCTCCTCTTGACGGTAGAATAGTGTGTAAAGCAAAGCACAATACATTGCTATGTGTAGAAGCAAAGATATACGCGATTTCAGAATGTGTTCCTAGAACAGCTGCGAGCAACTTTTTTACTCAACGTTAACAACACATCTGAAGCTCAATATTTCTGGGCTGAAGCGGGGAAGATTAGACAAAGTGTGCACTGTAAAGGGGAAGTCTGTGGCATTAACAGGAAGGGAGAAAAAGTACTTTCTACCCATTTTTAGTTCAGCGGTAAAACCGAAATTTCTATGGAACTGCAGCTCGGCTTGTGACTGTGGTTTTCCCGGTCACACAAAAATGCTGAAATTCGACTTATACAGTGTTTGTGCTTATTAAACTTGATGAATTCTCTCCTCTTGACGGTAGAATAGTGTGTAAAGCAAAGCACAATACATTGCTATGTGTAGAAGCAAAGATATACGCGATTTCAGAATGTGTTCCTAGAACAGCTGCGAGCAACTTTTTTACTCAACGTTAACAACACATCTGAAGCTCAATATTTCTGGGCTGAAGCGGGGAGGATTAGACAAAGTGTGCACTGTAAAGGGGAAGTCTGTGGCATTAACAGGAAGGGAGAAAAAGTACTTTCTACCCATTTTTAGTTCAGCGGTAAAACTGAAATTTCTATGGAACTGCAGCTCGGCTTGTGACTGTGGTTTTCCCGGTCACACAAAAATGCTGAAATTCGACTTATACAGTGTTTGTGCTTATTAAACTTAATGAATTCTCTCCTCTTGACGGTAGAATAGTGTGTAAAGCAAAGCACAATACATTGCTATGTGTAGAAGCAAAGATATACGCGATTTCAGAATGTGTTCCTAGAACAGCTGCGAGCAACTTTTTTACTCAACGTTAACAACACATCTGAAGCTCAATATTTCTGGGCTGAAGCGGGGAGGATTAGACAAAGTGTGCACTGTAAAGGGGAAGTCTGTGGCATTAACAGGAAGGGAGAAAAAGTACTTTCTACCCATTTTTAGGTTCAGCGGTAAAACTGATGTTTCTATGGAACTGCAGCTCGGCTTGTGACTCTGGTTTTCCCGGTCACACAAAAATGCTGAAATTCGACTTATACAGTGTTTGTGCTTATTAAACTTGATGAATTCTCTCCTCTTGACGGTAGAATAGTGTGTAAAGCAAAGCACAATACATTGCTATGTGTAGAAGCAAAGATATACGCGATTTCAGAATGTGTTCCTAGAACAGCTGCGAGCAACTTTTTTACTCAACGTTAACAACACATCTGAAGCTTAATATTTCTGGGCTGAAGCGGGGAGGATTAGACAAAGTGTGCACTGTAAAGGGGAAGTCTGTGGCATTAACAGGAAGGGAGAAAAAGTACTTTCTACCCATTTCTAGTTCAGCGGTAAAACTGAAATTTCTATGGAACTGCAGCTCGGCTTGTGACTGTGGTTTTCCCGGTTACACAAAAATGCTGAAATTCGACTTATACAGTGTTTGTGCTTATTAAACTTGATGAATTCTCTCCTCTTGACGGTAGAATAGTGTGTAAAGCAAAGCACAATACATTGCTATATGTAGAAGCAAAGATATACGCGATTTCAGAATGTGTTCCTAGAACAGCTGCGAGCAACTTTTTTACTCAACGTTAACAACACATCTGAAGCTCAATATTTCTGGGCTGAAGCGGGGAGGATTAGACAAAGTGTGCACTGTAAAGGGGAAGTCTGTGGCATTAACAGGAAGGGAGAAAAAGTACTTTCTACCCATTTTTAGGTAAAGCGGTAAAACTGAAGTTTCTATGGAACTGCAGCTCGGTTTGTGACTGTGGTTTTCCCGGTCACACAAAAATGCTGAAATTCGACTTATACAGTGTTTGTGCTTATAAAACTTGATGAATTCTCTCCTCTTGACGGTAGAATAGTGTGTAAAGCAAAGCACAATACATTGCTATGTGTAGAAGCAAAGATATACGCGATTTCAGAATGTGTTCCTAGAACAGCTGCGAGCAACTTTTTTACTCAACGTTAACAACACATCTGAAGCTTAATATTTCTGGGCTGAAGCGGGGAGGATTAGACAAAGTGTGCACTGTAAAGCGGAAGTCTGTGGCATTAACAGGAAGGGAGAAAAAGTACTTTCTACCCATTTCTAGTTCAGCGGTAAAACTGAAATTTCTATGGAACTGCAGCTCGGCTTGTGACTGTGGTTTTCCCGGTTACACAAAAATGCTGAAATTCGACTTATACAGTGTTTGTGCTTATTAAACTTGATGAATTCTCTCCTCTTGACGGTAGAATAGTGTGTAAAGCAAAGCACAATACATTGCTATATGTAGAAGCAAAGATATACGCGATTTCAGAATGTGTTCCTAGAACAGCTGCGAGCAACTTTTTTACTCAACGTTAACAACACATCTGAAGCTCAATATTTCTGGGCTGAAGCGGGGAGGATTAGACAAAGTGTGCACTGTAAAGGGGAAGTCTGTGGCATTAACAGGAAGGGAGAAAAAGTACTTTCTACCCATTTTTAGGTAAAGCGGTAAAACTGAAGTTTCTATGGAACTGCAGCTCGGTTTGTGACTGTGGTTTTCCCGGTCACACAAAAATGCTGAAATTCGACTTATACAGTGTTTGTGCTTATAAAACTTGATGAATTCTCTCCTCTTGACGGTAGAATAGTGTGTAAAGCAAAGCACAATACATTGCTATGTGTAGAAGCAAAGATATACGCGATTTCAGAATGTGTTCCTAGAACAGCTGCGAGCAACTTTTTTACTCAACGTTAACAACACATCTGAAGCTCAATATTTCTGGGCTGAAGCGGGGAGGATTAGACAAAGTGTGCACTGTAAAGGGGAAGTCTGTGGCATTAACAGGAAGGGAGAAAAAGTACTTTCTACCCATTTTTAGGTTCAGCGGTAAAACTGAAGTTTCTATGGAACTGCAGCTCGGTTTGTGACTGTGGTTTTCCCGGTCACACAAAAATGCTGAAATTCGACTTATACAGTGTTTGTGCTTATTAAACTTGATGAATTCTCTCCTCTTGACGGTAGAATAGTGTGTAAAGCAAAGCACAATACATTGCTATGTGTAGAAGCAAAGATATACGCGATTTCAGAATGTGTTCCTAGAACAGCTGCGAGCAACTTTTTTACTCAACGTTAACAACACATCTGAAGCTCAATATTTCTGGGCTGAAGCGGGGAAGATTAGACAAAGTGTGCACTGTAAAGGGGAAGTCTGTGGCATTAACAGGAAGGGAGAAAAAGTACTTTCTACCCATTTTTAGTTCAGCGGTAAAACTGAAATTTCTATGGAACTGCAGCTCGTCTTGTGACTCTGGTTTTCCCGGTCACACAAAAATGCTGAAATTCGACTTATACAGTGTTTGTGATTATTAAACTTGATGAATTCTCTCCTCTTGACGGTAGAATAGTGTGTAAAGCAAAGCACAATACATTGCTATGTGTAGAAGCAAAGATATACGCGATTTCAGAATGTGTTCCTAGAACAGCTGCGAGCAACTTTTTTACTCAACGTTAACAACACATCTGAAGCTTAATATTTCTGGGCTGAAGCGGGGAGGATTAGACAAAGTGTGCACTGTAAAGGGGAAGTCTGTGGCATTAACAGGAAGGGAGAAAAATTACTTTCTACCCATTTCTAGTTCAGCGGTAAAACTGAAATTTCTATGGAACTGCAGCTCGGCTTGTGACTGTGGTTTTCCCGGTTACACAAAAATGCTGAAATTCGACTTATACAGTGTTTGTGCTTATTAAACTTGATGAATTCTCTCCTCTTGACGGTAGAATAGTGTGTAAAGCAAAGCACAATACATTGCTATATGTAGAAGCAAAGATATACGCGATTTCAGAATGTGTTCCTAGAACAGCTGCGAGCAACTTTTTTACTCAACGTTAACAACACATCTGAAGCTCAATATTTCTGGGCTGAAGCGGGGAGGATTAGACAAAGTGTGCACTGTAAAGCGGAAGTCTGTGGCATTAACAGGAAGGGAGAAAAAGTACTTTCTACCCATTTCTAGTTCAGCGGTAAAACTGAAATTTCTATGGAACTGCAGCTCGGCTTGTGACTGTGGTTTTCCCGGTCACACAAAAATGCTGAAATTCGACTTATACAGTGTTTGTGCTTATTAAACTTGATGAATTCTCTCCTCTTGACGGTAGAATAGTGTGTAAAGCAAAGCACAATACATTGCTATGTGTAGAAGCAAAGATATACGCGATTTCAGAATGTGTTCCTAGAACAGCTGCGAGCAACTTTTTTACTCAACGTTAACAACACATCTGAAGCTCAATATTTCTGGGCTGAAGCGGGGAGGATTAGACAAAGTGTGCACTGTAAAGGGGAAGTCTGTGGCATTAACAGGAAGGGAGAAAAAGTACTTTCTACCCATTTTTAGGTTCAGCGGTAAAACTGAAGTTTCTATGGAACTGCAGCTCGGTTTGTGACTGTGGTTTTCCCGGTCACACAAAAATGCTGAAATTCGACTTATACAGTGTTTGTGCTTATTAAACTTGATGAATTCTCTCCTCTTGACGGTAGAATAGTGTGTAAAGCAAAGCACAATACATTGCTATGTGTAGAAGCAAAGATATACGCGATTTCAGAATGTGTTCCTAGAACAGCTGCGAGCAACTTTTTTACTCAACGTTAACAACACATCTGAAGCTCAATATTTCTGGGCTGAAGCGGGAAAGATTAGACAAAGTGTGCACTGTAAAGGGGAAGTCTGTGGCATTAACAGGAAGGGAGAAAAAGTACTTTCTACCCATTTTTAGTTCAGCGGTAAAACTGAAATTTCTATGGAACTGCAGCTCGTCTTGTGACTCTGGTTTTCCCGGTCACACAAAAATGCTGAAATTCGACTTATACAGTGTTTGTGATTATTAAACTTGATGAATTCTCTCCTCTTGACGGTAGAATAGTGTGTAAAGCAAAGCACAATACATTGCTATGTGTAGAAGCAAAGATATACGCGATTTCAGAATGTGTTCCTAGAACAGCTGCGAGCAACTTTTTTACTCAACGTTAACAACACATCTGAAGCTTAATATTTCTGGGCTGAAGCGGGGAGGATTAGACAAAGTGTGCACTGTAAAGGGGAAGTCTGTGGCATTAACAGGAAGGGAGAAAAATTACTTTCTACCCATTTCTAGTTCAGCGGTAAAACTAAAATTTCTATGGAACTGCAGCTCAACTTGTGACTGTGGGTTTCCCGGTCACACAAAAATGCTGAAATTCGACTTATACAGTGTTTGTGCTTATTAAACTTGATGAATTCTCTCCTCTTGACGGTAGAATAGTGTGTAAAGCAAAGCACAATACATTGCTATGTGTAGAAGCAAAGATATACGCGAATTCAGAATGTGTTCCTAGAACAGCTGCGAGCAACTTTTTTACTCAACGTTAACAACACATCTGAAGCTCAATATTTCTGGGCTGAAGCGGGGAGGATTAGACAAAGTGTGCACTGTAAAGCGGAAGTCTGTGGCATTAACAGGAAGGGAGAAAAAGTACTTTCTACCCATTTCTAGTTCAGCGGTAAAACTGAAATTTCTATGGAACTGCAGCTCGGCTTGTGACTGTGGTTTTCCCGGTCACACAAAAATGCTGAAATTCGACTTATACAGTGTTTGTGCTTATTAAACTTGATGAATTCTCTCCTCTTGACGGTAGAATAGTGTGTAAAGCAAAGCACAATACATTGCTATGTGTAGAAGCAAAGATATACGCGATTTCAGAATGTGTTCCTAGAACAGCTGCGAGCAACTTTTTTACTCAACGTTAACAACACATCTGAAGCTCAATATTTCTGGGCTGAAGCGGGGAGGATTAGACAAAGTGTGCACTGTAAAGGGGAAGTCTGTGGCATTAACAGGAAGGGAGAAAAAGTACTTTCTACCCATTTTTAGGTTCAGCGGTAAAACTGAAGTTTCTATGGAACTGCAGCTCGGTTTGTGACTGTGGTTTTCCCGGTCACACAAAAATGCTGAAATTCGACTTATACAGTGTTTGTGCTTATTAAACTTGATGAATTCTCTCCTCTTGACGGTAGAATAGTGTGTAAAGCAAAGCACAATACATTGCTATGTGTAGAAGCAAAGATATACGCGATTTCAGAATGTGTTCCTAGAACAGCTGCGAGCAACTTTTTTACTCAACGTTAACAACACATCTGAAGCTCAATATTTCTGGGCTGAAGCGGGAAAGATTAGACAAAGTGTGCACTGTAAAGGGGAAGTCTGTGGCATTAACAGGAAGGGAGAAAAAGTACTTTCTACCCATTTTTAGTTCAGCGGTAAAACTGAAATTTCTATGGAACTGCAGCTCGTCTTGTGACTCTGGTTTTCCCGGTCACACAAAAATGCTGAAATTCGACTTATACAGTGTTTGTGATTATTAAACTTGATGAATTCTCTCCTCTTGACGGTAGAATAGTGTGTAAAGCAAAGCACAATACATTGCTATGTGTAGAAGCAAAGATATACGCGATTTCAGAATGTGTTCCTAGAACAGCTGCGAGCAACTTTTTTACTCAACGTTAACAACACATCTGAAGCTTAATATTTCTGGGCTGAAGCGGGGAGGATTAGACAAAGTGTGCACTGTAAAGGGGAAGTCTGTGGCATTAACAGGAAGGGAGAAAAATTACTTTCTACCCATTTCTAGTTCAGCGGTAAAACTAAAATTTCTATGGAACTGCAGCTCAACTTGTGACTGTGGGTTTCCCGGTCACACAAAAATGCTGAAATTCGACTTATACAGTGTTTGTGCTTATTAAACTTGATGAATTCTCTCCTCTTGACGGTAGAATAGTGTGTAAAGCAAAGCACAATACATTGCTATGTGTAGAAGCAAAGATATACGCGATTTCAGAATGTGTTCCTAGAACAGCTGCGAGCAACTTTTTTACTCAACGTTAACAACACATCTGAAGCTTAATATTTCTGGGCTGAAGCGGGGAGGATTAGACAAAGTGTGCACTGTAAAGGGGAAGTCTGTGGCATTAACAGGAAGGGAGAAAAAGTACTTTCTACCCATTTCTAGTTCAGCGGTAAAACTGAAATTTCTATGGAACTGCAGCTCGGCTTGTGACTGTGGTTTTCCCGGTTACACAAAAATGCTGAAATTCGACTTATACAGTGTTTGTGCTTATTAAACTTGATGAATTCTCTCCTCTTGACGGTAGAATAGTGTGTAAAGCAAAGCACAATACATTGCTATATGTAGAAGCAAAGATATACGCGATTTCAGAATGTGTTCCTAGAACAGCTGCGAGCAACTTTTTTACTCAACGTTAACAACACATCTGAAGCTCAATATTTCTGGGCTGAAGCGGGGAGGATTAGACAAAGTGTGCACTGTAAAGGGGAAGTCTGTGGCATTAACAGGAAGGGAGAAAAAGTACTTTCTACCCATTTTTAGGTAAAGCGGTAAAACTGAAGTTTCTATGGAACTGCAGCTCGGTTTGTGACTGTGGTTTTCCCGGTCACACAAAAATGCTGAAATTCGACTTATACAGTGTTTGTGCTTATTAAACTTGATGAATTCTCTCCTCTTGACGGTAGAATAGTGTGTAAAGCAAAGCACAATACATTGCTATGTGTAGAAGCAAAGATATACGCGATTTCAGAATGTGTTCCTAGAACAGCTGCGAGCAACTTTTTTACTCAACGTTAACAACACATCTGAAGCTTAATATTTCTGGGCTGAAGCGGGGAGGATTAGACAAAGTGTGCACTGTAAAGGGGAAGTCTGTGGCATTAACAGGAAGGGAGAAAAATTACTTTCTACCCATTTCTAGTTCAGCGGTAAAACTAAAATTTCTATGGAACTGCAGCTCAACTTGTGACTGTGGGTTTCCCGGTCACACAAAAATGCTGAAATTCGACTTATACAGTGTTTGTGCTTATTAAACTTGATGAATTCTCTCCTCTTGACGGTAGAATAGTGTGTAAAGCAAAGCACAATACATTGCTATGTGTAGAAGCAAAGATATACGCGAATTCAGAATGTGTTCCTAGAACAGCTGCGAGCAACTTTTTTACTCAACGTTAACAACACATCTGAAGCTCAATATTTCTGGGCTGAAGCGGGGAGGATTAGACAAAGTGTGCACTGTAAAGGGGAAGTCTGTGGCATTAACAGGAAGGGAGAAAAAGTACTTTCTACCCATTTCTAGTTCAGCGGTAAAACTGAAATTTCTATGGAACTGCAGCTCGGCTTGTGACTGTGGTTTTCCCGGTCACACAAAAATGCTGAAATTCGACTTATACAGTGTTTGTGCTTATTAAACTTGATGAATTCTCTCCTCTTGACGGTAGAATAGTGTGTAAAGCAAAGCACAATACATTGCTATGTGTAGAAGCAAAGATATACGCGATTTCAGAATGTGTTCCTAGAACAGCTGCGAGCAACTTTTTTACTCAACGTTAACAACACATCTGAAGCTCAATATTTCTGGGCTGAAGCGGGGAAGATTAGACAAAGTGTGCACTGTAAAGGGGAAGTCTGTGGCATTAACAGGAAGGGAGAAAAAGTACTTTCTACCCATTTTTAGTTCAGCGGTAAAACCGAAATTTCTATGAAACTGCAGCTCGGCTTGTGACTGTGGTTTTCCCGGTCACACAAAAATGCTGAAATTCGACTTATACAGTGTTTGTGCTTATTAAACTTGATGAATTCTCTCCTCTTGACGGTAGAATAGTGTGTAAAGCAAAGCACAATACATTGCTATGTGTAGAAGCAAAGATATACGCGATTTCAGAATGTGTTCCTAGAACAGCTGCGAGCAACTTTTTTACTCAACGTTAACAACACATCTGAAGCTTAATATTTCTGGGCTGAAGCGGGGAGGATTAGACAAAGTGTGCACTGTAAAGGGGAAGTCTGTGGCATTAACAGGAAGGGAGAAAAAGTACTTTCTACCCATTTCTAGTTCAGCGGTAAAACTAAAATTTCTATGGAACTGCAGCTCAACTTGTGACTGTGGGTTTCCCGGTCACACAAAAATGCTGAAATTCGACTTATACAGTGTTTGTGCTTATTAAACTTGATGAATTCTCTCCTCTTGACGGTAGAATAGTGTGTAAAGCAAAGCACAATACATTGCTATGTGTAGAAGCAAAGATATACGCGAATTCAGAATGTGTTCCTAGAACAGCTGCGAGCAACTTTTTTACTCAACGTTAACAACACATCTGAAGCTCAATATTTCTGGGCTGAAGCGGGGAGGATTAGACAAAGTGTGCACTGTAAAGGGGAAGTCTGTGGCATTAACAGGAAGGGAGAAAAAGTACTTTCTACCCATTTCTAGTTCAGCGGTAAAACTGAAATTTCTATGGAACTGCAGCTCGGCTTGTGACTGTGGTTTTCCCGGTCACACAAAAATGCTGAAATTCGACTTATACAGTGTTTGTGCTTATTAAACTTGATGAATTCTCTCCTCTTGACGGTAGAATAGTGTGTAAAGCAAAGCACAATACATTGCTATGTGTAGAAGCAAAGATATACGCGATTTCAGAATGTGTTCCTAGAACAGCTGCGAGCAACTTTTTTACTCAACGTTAACAACACATCTGAAGCTCAATATTTCTGGGCTGAAGCGGGGAAGATTAGACAAAGTGTGCACTGTAAAGGGGAAGTCTGTGGCATTAACAGGAAGGGAGAAAAAGTACTTTCTACCCATTTTTAGTTCAGCGGTAAAACCGAAATTTCTATGGAACTGCAGCTCGGCTTGTGACTGTGGTTTTCCCGGTCACACAAAAATGCTGAAATTCGACTTATACAGTGTTTGTGCTTATTAAACTTGATGAATTCTCTCCTCTTGACGGTAGAATAGTGTGTAAAGCAAAGCACAATACATTGCTATGTGTAGAAGCAAAGATATACGCGATTTCAGAATGTGTTCCTAGAACAGCTGCGAGCAACTTTTTTACTCAACGTTAACAACACATCTGAAGCTCAATATTTCTGGGCTGAAGCGGGGAGGATTAGACAAAGTGTGCACTGTAAAGGGGAAGTCTGTGGCATTAACAGGAAGGGAGAAAAAGTACTTTCTACCCATTTTTAGTTCAGCGGTAAAACTGAAATTTCTATGGAACTGCAGCTCGGCTTGTGACTGTGGTTTTCCCGGTCACACAAAAATGCTGAAATTCGACTTATACAGTGTTTGTGCTTATTAAACTTAATGAATTCTCTCCTCTTGACGGTAGAATAGTGTGTAAAGCAAAGCACAATACATTGCTATGTGTAGAAGCAAAGATATACGCGATTTCAGAATGTGTTCCTAGAACAGCTGCGAGCAACTTTTTTACTCAACGTTAACAACACATCTGAAGCTCAATATTTCTGGGCTGAAGCGGGGAGGATTAGACAAAGTGTGCACTGTAAAGGGGAAGTCTGTGGCATTAACAGGAAGGGAGAAAAAGTACTTTCTACCCATTTTTAGGTTCAGCGGTAAAACTGAAGTTTCTATGGAACTGCAGCTCGGCTTGTGACTCTGGTTTTCCCGGTCACACAAAAATGCTGAAATTCGACTTATACAGTGTTTGTGCTTATTAAACTTGATGAATTCTCTCCTCTTGACGGTAGAATAGTGTGTAAAGCAAAGCACAATACATTGCTATGTGTAGAAGCAAAGATATACGCGATTTCAGAATGTGTTCCTAGAACAGCTGCGAGCAACTTTTTTACTCAACGTTAACAACACATCTGAAGCTTAATATTTCTGGGCTGAAGCGGGGAGGATTAGACAAAGTGTGCACTGTAAAGGGGAAGTCTGTGGCATTAACAGGAAGGGAGAAAAAGTACTTTCTACCCATTTCTAGTTCAGCGGTAAAACTGAAATTTCTATGGAACTGCAGCTCGGCTTGTGACTGTGGTTTTCCCGGTTACACAAAAATGCTGAAATTCGACTTATACAGTGTTTGTGCTTATTAAACTTGATGAATTCTCTCCTCTTGACGGTAGAATAGTGTGTAAAGCAAAGCACAATACATTGCTATATGTAGAAGCAAAGATATACGCGATTTCAGAATGTGTTCCTAGAACAGCTGCGAGCAACTTTTTTACTCAACGTTAACAACACATCTGAAGCTCAATATTTCTGGGCTGAAGCGGGGAGGATTAGACAAAGTGTGCACTGTAAAGGGGAAGTCTGTGGCATTAACAGGAAGGGAGAAAAAGTACTTTCTACCCATTTTTAGGTAAAGCGGTAAAACTGAAGTTTCTATGGAACTGCAGCTCGGTTTGTGACTGTGGTTTTCCCGGTCACACAAAAATGCTGAAATTCGACTTATACAGTGTTTGTGCTTATAAAACTTGATGAATTCTCTCCTCTTGACGGTAGAATAGTGTGTAAAGCAAAGCACAATACATTGCTATGTGTAGAAGCAAAGATATACGCGATTTCAGAATGTGTTCCTAGAACAGCTGCGAGCAACTTTTTTACTCAACGTTAACAACACATCTGAAGCTTAATATTTCTGGGCTGAAGCGGGGAGGATTAGACAAAGTGTGCACTGTAAAGCGGAAGTCTGTGGCATTAACAGGAAGGGAGAAAAAGTACTTTCTACCCATTTCTAGTTCAGCGGTAAAACTGAAATTTCTATGGAACTGCAGCTCGGCTTGTGACTGTGGGTTTTCCGGTCACACAAAAATGCTGAAATTCGACTTATACAGTGTTTGTGCTTATTAAACTTGATGAATTCTCTCCTCTTGACGGTAGAATAGTGTGTAAAGCAAAGCACAATACATTGCTATGTGTAGAAGCAAAGATATACGCGAATTCAGAATGTGTTCCTAGAACAGCTGCGAGCAACTTTTTTACTCAACGTTAACAACACATCTGAAGCTCAATATTTCTGGGCTGAAGCGGGGAGGATTAGACAAAGTGTGCACTGTAAAGGGGAAGTCTGTGGCATTAACAGGAAGGGAGAAAAAGTACTTTCTACCCATTTTTAGTTCAGCGGTAAAACTGAAATTTCTATGGAACTGCAGCTCGGCTTGTGACTGTGGTTTTCCCGGTCACACAAAAATGCTGAAATTCGACTTATACAGTGTTTGTGCTTATTAAACTTAATGAATTCTCTCCTCTTGACGGTAGAATAGTGTGTAAAGCAAAGCACAATACATTGCTATGTGTAGAAGCAAAGATATACGCGATTTCAGAATGTGTTCCTAGAACAGCTGCGAGCAACTTTTTTACTCAACGTTAACAACACATCTGAAGCTCAATATTTCTGGGCTGAAGCGGGGAGGATTAGACAAAGTGTGCACTGTAAAGGGGAAGTCTGTGGCATTAACAGGAAGGGAGAAAAAGTACTTTCTACCCATTTTTAGGTTCAGCGGTAAAACTGAAGTTTCTATGGAACTGCAGCTCGGCTTGTGACTCTGGTTTTCCCGGTCACACAAAAATGCTGAAATTCGACTTATACAGTGTTTGTGCTTATTAAACTTGATGAATTCTCTCCTCTTGACGGTAGAATAGTGTGTAAAGCAAAGCACAATACATTGCTATGTGTAGAAGCAAAGATATACGCGATTTCAGAATGTGTTCCTAGAACAGCTGCGAGCAACTTTTTTACTCAACGTTAACAACACATCTGAAGCTTAATATTTCTGGGCTGAAGCGGGGAGGATTAGACAAAGTGTGCACTGTAAAGGGGAAGTCTGTGGCATTAACAGGAAGGGAGAAAAAGTACTTTCTACCCATTTCTAGTTCAGCGGTAAAACTGAAATTTCTATGGAACTGCAGCTCGGCTTGTGACTGTGGTTTTCCCGGTTACACAAAAATGCTGAAATTCGACTTATACAGTGTTTGTGCTTATTAAACTTGATGAATTCTCTCCTCTTGACGGTAGAATAGTGTGTAAAGCAAAGCACAATACATTGCTATATGTAGAAGCAAAGATATACGCGATTTCAGAATGTGTTCCTAGAACAGCTGCGAGCAACTTTTTTACTCAACGTTAACAACACATCTGAAGCTCAATATTTCTGGGCTGAAGCGGGGAGGATTAGACAAAGTGTGCACTGTAAAGGGGAAGTCTGTGGCATTAACAGGAAGGGAGAAAAAGTACTTTCTACCCATTTTTAGGTTCAGCGGTAAAACTGAAGTTTCTATGGAACTGCAGCTCGGTTTGTGACTGTGGTTTTCCCGGTCACACAAAAATGCTGAAATTCGACTTATACAGTGTTTGTGCTTATTAAACTTGATGAATTCTCTCCTCTTGACGGTAGAATAGTGTGTAAAGCAAAGCACAATACATTGCTATGTGTAGAAGCAAAGATATACGCGATTTCAGAATGTGTTCCTAGAACAGCTGCGAGCAACTTTTTTACTCAACGTTAACAACACATCTGAAGCTTAATATTTCTGGGCTGAAGCGGGGAGGATTAGACAAAGTGTGCACTGTAAAGGGGAAGTCTGTGGCATTAACAGGAAGGGAGAAAAAGTACTTTCTACCCATTTCTAGTTCAGCGGTAAAACTGAAATTTCTATGGAACTGCAGCTCGGCTTGTGACTGTGGTTTTCCCGGTTACACAAAAATGCTGAAATTCGACTTATACAGTGTTTGTGCTTATTAAACTTGATGAATTCTCTCCTCTTGACGGTAGAATAGTGTGTAAAGCAAAGCACAATACATTGCTATATGTAGAAGCAAAGATATACGCGATTTCAGAATGTGTTCCTAGAACAGCTGCGAGCAACTTTTTTACTCAACGTTAACAACACATCTGAAGCTCAATATTTCTGGGCTGAAGCGGGGAGGATTAGACAAAGTGTGCACTGTAAAGGGGAAGTCTGTGGCATTAACAGGAAGGGAGAAAAAGTACTTTCTACCCATTTTTAGGTTCAGCGGTAAAACTGAAGTTTCTATGGAACTGCAGCTCGGTTTGTGACTGTGGTTTTCCCGGTCACACAAAAATGCTGAAATTCGACTTATACAGTGTTTGTGCTTATTAAACTTGATGAATTCTCTCCTCTTGACGGTAGAATAGTGTGTAAAGCAAAGCACAATACATTGCTATGTGTAGAAGCAAAGATATACGCGATTTCAGAATGTGTTCCTAGAACAGCTGCGAGCAACTTTTTTACTCAACGTTAACAACACATCTGAAGCTTAATATTTCTGGGCTGAAGCGGGGAGGATTAGACAAAGTGTGCACTGTAAAGGGGAAGTCTGTGGCATTAACAGGAAGGGAGAAAAAGTACTTTCTACCCATTTCTAGTTCAGCGGTAAAACTAAAATTTCTATGGAACTGCAGCTCAACTTGTGACTTTGGGTTTCCCGGTCACACAAAAATGCTGAAATTCGACTTATACAGTGTTTGTGCTTATTAAACTTGATGAATTCTCTCCTCTTGACGGTAGAATAGTGTGTAAAGCAAAGCACAATACATTGCTATGTGTAGAAGCAAAGATATACGCGAATTCAGAATGTGTTCCTAGAACAGCTGCGAGCAACTTTTTTACTCAACGTTAACAACACATCTGAAGCTCAATATTTCTGGGCTGAAGCGGGGAGGATTAGACAAAGTGTGCACTGTAAAGGGGAAGTCTGTGGCATTAACAGGAAGGGAGAAAAAGTACTTTCTACCCATTTCTAGTTCAGCGGTAAAACTGAAATTTCTATGGAACTGCAGCTCGGCTTGTGACTGTGGTTTTCCCGGTCACACAAAAATGCTGAAATTCGACTTATACAGTGTTTGTGCTTATTAAACTTGATGAATTCTCTCCTCTTGACGGTAGAATAGTGTGTAAAGCAAAGCACAATACATTGCTATGTGTAGAAGCAAAGATATACGCGATTTCAGAATGTGTTCCTAGAACAGCTGCGAGCAACTTTTTTACTCAACGTTAACAACACATCTGAAGCTCAATATTTCTGGGCTGAAGTGGGGAAGATTAGACAAAGTGTGCACTGTAAAGGGGAAGTCTGTGGCATTAACAGGAAGGGAGAAAAAGTACTTTCTACCCATTTTTAGTTCAGCGGTAAAACCGAAATTTCTATGGAACTGCAGCTCGGCTTGTGACTGTGGTTTTCCCGGTCACACAAAAATGCTGAAATTCGACTTATACAGTGTTTGTGCTTATTAAACTTGATGAATTCTCTCCTCTTGACGGTAGAATAGTGTGTAAAGCAAAGCACAATACATTGCTATGTGTAGAAGCAAAGATATACGCGATTTCAGAATGTGTTCCTAGAACAGCTGCGAGCAACTTTTTTACTCAACGTTAACAACACATCTGAAGCTCAATATTTCTGGGCTGAAGCGGGGAGGATTAGACAAAGTGTGCACTGTAAAGGGGAAGTCTGTGGCATTAACAGGAAGGGAGAAAAAGTACTTTCTACCCATTTTTAGTTCAGCGGTAAAACTGAAATTTCTATGGAACTGCAGCTCGGCTTGTGACTGTGGTTTTCCCGGTCACACAAAAATGCTGAAATTCGACTTATACAGTGTTTGTGCTTATTAAACTTGATGAATTCTCTCCTCTTGACGGTAGAATAGTGTGTAAAGCAAAGCACAATACATTGCTATGTGTAGAAGCAAAGATATACGCGATTTCAGAATGTGTTCCTAGAACAGCTGCGAGCAACTTTTTTACTCAACGTTAACAACACATCTGAAGCTTAATATTTCTGGGCTGAAGCGGGGAGGATTAGACAAAGTGTGCACTGTAAAGGGGAAGTCTGTGGCATTAACAGGAAGGGAGAAAAAGTACTTTCTACCCATTTTTAGTTCAGCGGTAAAACCGAAATTTCTATGGAACTGCAGCTCGGCTTGTGACTGTGGTTTTCCCGGTCACACAAAAATGCTGAAATTCGACTTATACAGTGTTTGTGCTTATTAAACTTGATGAATTCTCTCCTCTTGACGGTAGAATAGTGTGTAAAGCAAAGCACAATACATTGCTATGTGTAGAAGCAAAGATATACGCGATTTCAGAATGTGTTCCTAGAACAGCTGCGAGCAACTTTTTTACTCAACGTTAACAACACATCTGAAGCTCAATATTTCTGGGCTGAAGCGGGGAGGATTAGACAAAGTGTGCACTGTAAAGGGGAAGTCTGTGGCATTAACAGGAAGGGAGAAAAAGTACTTTCTACCCATTTTTAGGTTCAGCGGTAAAACTGAAGTTTCTATGGAACTGCAGCTCGGTTTGTGACTGTGGTTTTCCCGGTCACACAAAAATGCTGAAATTCGACTTATACAGTGTTTGTGCTTATTAAACTTGATGAATTCTCTCCTCTTGACGGTAGAATAGTGTGTAAAGCAAAGCACAATACATTGCTATGTGTAGAAGCAAAGATATACGCGATTTCAGAATGTGTTCCTAGAACAGCTGCGAGCAACTTTTTTACTCAACGTTAACAACACATCTGAAGCTCAATATTTCTGGGCTGAAGCGGGGAAGATTAGACAAAGTGTGCACTGTAAAGGGGAAGTCTGTGGCATTAACAGGAAGGGAGAAAAAGTACTTTCTACCCATTTCTAGTTCAGCGGTAAAACTGAAATTTCTATGGAACTGCAGCTCGGCTTGTGACTGTGGTTTTCCCGGTCACACAAAAATGCTGAAATTCGACTTATACAGTGTTTGTGCTTATTAAACTTGATGAATTCTCTCCTCTTGACGGTAGAATAGTGTGTAAAGCAAAGCACAATACATTGCTATGTGTAGAAGCAAAGATATACGCGATTTCAGAATGTGTTCCTAGAACAGCTGCGAGCAACTTTTTTACTCAACGTTAACAACACATCTGAAGCTCAATATTTCTGGGCTGAAGCGGGGAGGATTAGACAAAGTGTGCACTGTAAAGGGGAAGTCTGTGGCATTAACAGGAAGGGAGAAAAAGTACTTTCTACCCATTTTTAGTTCAGCGGTAAAACTGAAATTTCTATGGAACTGCAGCTCGGCTTGTGACTGTGGTTTTCCCGGTCACACAAAAATGCTGAAATTCGACTTATACAGTGTTTGTGCTTATTAAACTTGATGAATTCTCTCCTCTTGACGGTAGAATAGTGTGTAAAGCAAAGCACAATACATTGCTATGTGTAGAAGCAAAGATATACGCGATTTCAGAATGTGTTCCTAGAACAGCTGCGAGCAACTTTTTTACTCAACGTTAACAACACATCTGAAGCTCAATATTTCTGGGCTGAAGCGGGGAGGATTAGACAAAGTGTGCACTGTAAAGGGGAAGTCAGTGGCATTAACAGGAAGGGAGAAAAAGTACTTTCTACCCATTTTTAGTTCAGCGGTAAAACTGAAATTTCTATGGAACTGCAGCTCGGCTTGTGACTGTGGTTTTCCCGGTCACACAAAAATGCTGAAATTCGACTTATACAGTGTTTGTGCTTATTAAACTTGATGAATTCTCTCCTCTTGACGGTAGAATAGTATGTAAAGCAAAGCACAATACATTGCTATGTGTAGAAGCAAAGATATACGCGATTTCAGAATGTGTTCCTAGAACAGCTGCGAGCAACTTTTTTACTCAACGTTAACAACACATCTGAAGCTCAATATTTCTGGGCTGAAGCGGGGAGGATTAGACAAAGTGTGCACTGTAAAGGGGAAGTCAGTGGCATTAACAGGAAGGGAGAAAAAGTACTTTCTACCCATTTTTAGTTCAGCGGTAAAACTGAAATTTCTATGGAACTGCAGCTCGGCTTGTGACTGTGGTTTTCCCGGTCACACAAAAATGCTGAAATTCGACTTATACAGTGTTTGTGCTTATTAAACTTGATGAATTCTCTCCTCTTGACGGTAGAATAGTGTGTAAAGCAAAGCACAATACATTGCTATGTGTAGAAGCAAAGATATACGCGATTTCAGAATGTGTTCCTAGAACAGCTGCGAGCAACTTTTTTACTCAACGTTAACAACACATCTGAAGCTCAATATTTCTGGGCTGAAGCGGGGAGGATTAGACAAAGTGTGCACTGTAAAGGGGAAGTCTGTGGCATTAACAGGAAGGGAGAAAAAGTACTTTCTACCCATTTTTAGTTCAGCGGTAAAACTGAAATTTCTATGGAACTGCAGCTCGGCTTGTGACTGTGGTTTTCCCGGTCACACAAAAATGCTGAAATTCGACTTATACAGTGTTTGTGCTTATTAAACTTGATGAATTCTCTCCTCTTGACGGTAGAATAGTGTGTAAAGCAAAGCACAATACATTGCTATGTGTAGAAGCAAAGATATACGCGATTTCAGAATGTGTTCCTAGAACAGCTGCGAGCAACTTTTTTACTCAACGTTAACAACACATCTGAAGCTCAATATTTCTGGGCTGAAGCGGGGAGGATTAGACAAAGTGTGCACTGTAAAGGGGAAGTCAGTGGCATTAACAGGAAGGGAGAAAAAGTACTTTCTACCCATTTTTAGTTCAGCGGTAAAACTGAAATTTCTATGGAACTGCAGCTCGGCTTGTGACTCTGGTTTTCCCGGTCACACAAAAATGCTGAAATTCGACTTATACAGTGTTTGTGCTTATTAAACTTGATGAATTCTCTCCTCTTGACGGTAGAATAGTGTGTAAAGCAAAGCACAATACATTGCTATTGCAATTGCAATTGCTATTGCAAACTCCAGAGCTCTGGAATAGGGAAACATGCTTTAAACTGGTTTCAGTCCTACCTATCAGGAAGATCCCAACATGTGTCCATCTCAGGCTCTAACTCCAACCCCCTGGATATCACCTGTGGTGTACCGCAAGGCTCTGTTCTGGGGCCCCTACTCTTCTCAGTGTTCATTAATGATCTTCCCACAGCTTGTAAGGAAGCCTCAATACACATGTATGCAGATGACACAATCCTGTATGCACACAGCCATAGCCTCTCTAACCTTCAACACATACTTCAGTCTGACTTTTTGAGACTCGAAAACTGGATTTCCCAAAACAAACTGTTTTTAAACACTGACAAGACTGTAACAATGGTATTTGGGACCAAGACTAAATTTGTAAAGCTTCCAGTGACTGAGCTCCTGATTAGAACCAACGCTACCACCACCCTAACACCTGTCACTAGTTTTAAATACCTGGGCTTATGGTTTGACTCCCACTTAACATTCGGGATGCACATTGATACCCTGACAACCAAGACCTATGCCAAACTAGGGGTACTTTACAGGAACAAATCCTCCCTAAGTCTCCTGGTCAGAAAGCGTATTGCACAGCAAATGCTAATGCCAATTATTGACTATGGAGACATAGTATATGGCTCGGCTCCTCAAACCCACCTTAGCAAACTTGACACCCTCTACAATTCAATTTGTCGTTTTGTTCTCCAATGCAACTACAACACACATCACTGCGAAATGCTCAAAGAACTAGATTGGTCATCACTAGAGTCTAGGCGCAAAGTTCACCTTTCCTGTCTCACCCTCAAATACTTTCTGGGCAAGCTACCCAGCTACCTGAACAAGCTCCTCACCCCTACCACATGCAGTACCTATCACATGAGATCAGACTCCAAAAGACTATTCATGGTCCCAAGACTCAACAAAGTATCCGGACGTTCCTCCTTCTCCTTCCGTGCACCCCAAAACTGGAACAACCTACCAGAGACTCTCATATCCACCACCAGCTTAAGTTCTTTCAAATCTAAGGCTGTCTCACACTTTAATCTGGTCTGTAACTGTTTCATACGCTCATAATATATATTTTCTTTAACTGTGCATGCAATGTCTTGTATATAATGTATACCTTGTTCATTTATGTAACTGTATTTGTAACCATGTATTATTTTGTTTCACTCTGTGCCCAGGACATACTTGAAAACGAGAGGTAACTCTCAATGTATTACTTCCTGGTAAAATATTTTATAAATAAATAAAATAAAATGTGTAGAAGCAAAGATATACGCGATTTCAGAATGTGTTCCTAGAACAGCTGCGAGCAACTTTTTTACTCAACGTTAACAACACATCTGAAGCTCAATATTTCTGGGCTGAAGCGGGGAGGATTAGACAAAGTGTGCACTGTAAAGGGGAAGTCTGTGGCATTAACAGGAAGGGAGAAAAAGTACTTTCTACCCATTTTTAGTTCAGCGGTAAAACTGAAATTTCTATGGAACTGCAGCTCGGCTTGTGACTGTGGTTTTCCCGGTCACACAAAAATGCTGAAATTCGACTTATACAGTGTTTGTGCTTATTAAACTTGATGAATTCTCTCCTCTTGACGGTAGAATAGTATGTAAAGCAAAGCACAATACATTGCTATGTGTAGAAGCAAAGATATACGCGATTTCAGAATGTGTTCCTAGAACAGCTGCGAGCAACTTTTTTACTCAACGTTAACAACACATCTGAAGCTCAATATTTTTTTGCTGAAGCGGGGAAGATTAGACAAAGTGTGCACTGTAAAGGGGAAGTCTGTGGCATTAACAGGAAGGGAGAAAAAGTACTTTCTACCCATTTTTAGTTCAGCGGTAAAACTGAAATTTCTATGGAACTGCAGCTCGGCTTGTGACTCTGGTTTTCCCGGTCACACAAAAATGCTGAAATTCGACTTATACAGTGTTTGTGCTTATTAAACTTGATGAATTCTCTCCTCTTGACGGTAGAATAGTGTGTAAAGCAAAGCACAATACATTGCTATGTGTAGAAGCAAAGATATACGCGATTTCAGAATGTGTTCCTAGAACAGCTGCGAGCAACTTTTTTACTCAACGTTAACAACACATCTGAAGCTCAATATTTCTGGGCTGAAGCGGGGAAGATTAGACAAAGTGTGCACTGTAAAGGGGAAGTCTGTGGCATTAACAGGAAGGGAGAAAAAGTACTTTCTACCCATTTCTAGTTCAGCGGTAAAACTGAAATTTCTATGGAACTGCAGCTCGGCTTGTGACTGTGGTTTTCCCGGTCACACAAAAATGCTGAAATTCGACTTATACAGTGTTTGTGCTTATTAAACTTGATGAATTCTCTCCTCTTGACGGTAGAATAGTGTGTAAAGCAAAGCACAATACATTGCTATGTGTAGAAGCAAAGATATACGCGATTTCAGAATGTGTTCCTAGAACAGCTGCGAGCAACTTTTTTACTCAACGTTAACAACACATCTGAAGCTCAATATTTCTGGGCTGAAGCGGGGAGGATTAGACAAAGTGTGCACTGTAAAGGGGAAGTCTGTGGCATTAACAGGAAGGGAGAAAAAGTACTTTCTACCCATTTTTAGTTCAGCGGTAAAACTGAAATTTCTATGGAACTGCAGCTCGGCTTGTGACTGTGGTTTTCCCGGTCACACAAAAATGCTGAAATTCGACTTATACAGTGTTTGTGCTTATTAAACTTGATGAATTCTCTCCTCTTGACGGTAGAATAGTGTGTAAAGCAAAGCACAATACATTGCTATGTGTAGAAGCAAAGATATACGCGATTTCAGAATGTGTTCCTAGAACAGCTGCGAGCAACTTTTTTACTCAACGTTAACAACACATCTGAAGCTCAATATTTCTGGGCTGAAGCGGGGAGGATTAGACAAAGTGTGCACTGTAAAGGGGAAGTCAGTGGCATTAACAGGAAGGGAGAAAAAGTACTTTCTACCCATTTTTAGTTCAGCGGTAAAACTGAAATTTCTATGGAACTGCAGCTCGGCTTGTGACTGTGGTTTTCCCGGTCACACAAAAATGCTGAAATTCGACTTATACAGTGTTTGTGCTTATTAAACTTGATGAATTCTCTCCTCTTGACGGTAGAATAGTATGTAAAGCAAAGCACAATACATTGCTATGTGTAGAAGCAAAGATATACGCGATTTCAGAATGTGTTCCTAGAACAGCTGCGAGCAACTTTTTTACTCAACGTTAACAACACATCTGAAGCTCAATATTTCTGGGCTGAAGCGGGGAGGATTAGACAAAGTGTGCACTGTAAAGGGGAAGTCAGTGGCATTAACAGGAAGGGAGAAAAAGTACTTTCTACCCATTTTTAGTTCAGCGGTAAAACTGAAATTTCTATGGAACTGCAGCTCGGCTTGTGACTGTGGTTTTCCCGGTCACACAAAAATGCTGAAATTCGACTTATACAGTGTTTGTGCTTATTAAACTTGATGAATTCTCTCCTCTTGACGGTAGAATAGTGTGTAAAGCAAAGCACAATACATTGCTATGTGTAGAAGCAAAGATATACGCGATTTCAGAATGTGTTCCTAGAACAGCTGCGAGCAACTTTTTTACTCAACGTTAACAACACATCTGAAGCTCAATATTTCTGGGCTGAAGCGGGGAGGATTAGACAAAGTGTGCACTGTAAAGGGGAAGTCTGTGGCATTAACAGGAAGGGAGAAAAAGTACTTTCTACCCATTTTTAGTTCAGCGGTAAAACTGAAATTTCTATGGAACTGCAGCTCGGCTTGTGACTGTGGTTTTCCCGGTCACACAAAAATGCTGAAATTCGACTTATACAGTGTTTGTGCTTATTAAACTTGATGAATTCTCTCCTCTTGACGGTAGAATAGTGTGTAAAGCAAAGCACAATACATTGCTATGTGTAGAAGCAAAGATATACGCGATTTCAGAATGTGTTCCTAGAACAGCTGCGAGCAACTTTTTTACTCAACGTTAACAACACATCTGAAGCTCAATATTTCTGGGCTGAAGCGGGGAGGATTAGACAAAGTGTGCACTGTAAAGGGGAAGTCAGTGGCATTAACAGGAAGGGAGAAAAAGTACTTTCTACCCATTTTTAGTTCAGCGGTAAAACTGAAATTTCTATGGAACTGCAGCTCGGCTTGTGACTCTGGTTTTCCCGGTCACACAAAAATGCTGAAATTCGACTTATACAGTGTTTGTGCTTATTAAACTTGATGAATTCTCTCCTCTTGACGGTAGAATAGTGTGTAAAGCAAAGCACAATACATTGCTATGTGTAGAAGCAAAGATATACGCGATTTCATAATGTGTTCCTAGAACAGCTGCGAGCAACTTTTTTACTCAACGTTAACAACACATCTGAAGCTCAATATTTCTGGGCTGAAGCGGGGAGGATTAGACAAAGTGTGCACTGTAAAGGGGAAGTCAGTGGCATTAACAGGAAGGGAGAAAAAGTACTTTCTACCCATTTTTAGTTCAGCGGTAAAACTGAAATTTCTATGGAACTGCAGCTCGGCTTGTGACTCTGGTTTTCCCGGTCACACAAAAATGCTGAAATTCGACTTATACAGTGTTTGTGCTTATTAAACTTGATGAATTCTCTCCTCTTGACGGTAGAATAGTGTGTAAAGCAAAGCACAATACATTGCTATGTGTAGAAGCAAAGATATACGCGATTTCATAATGTGTTCCTAGAACAGCTGCGAGCAACTTTTTTACTCAACGTTAACAACACATCTGAAGCTCAATATTTTTTTGCTGAAGCGGGGAAGATTAGACAAAGTGTGCACTGTAAAGGGGAAGTCTGTGGCATTAACAGGAAGGGAGAAAAAGTACTTTCTACCCATTTTTAGTTCAGCGGTAAAACTGAAATTTCTATGGAACTGCAGCTCGGCTTGTGACTCTGGTTTTCCCGGTCACACAAAAATGCTGAAATTCGACTTATACAGTGTTTGTGCTTATTAAACTTGATGAATTCTCTCCTCTTGACGGTAGAATAGTGTGTAAAGCAAAGCACAATACATTGCTATGTGTAGAAGCAAAGATATACGCGATTTCAGAATGTGTTCCTAGAACAGCTGCGAGCAACTTTTTTACTCAACGTTAACAACACATCTGAAGCTCAATATTTCTGGGCTGAAGCGGGGAAGATTAGACAAAGTGTGCACTGTAAAGGGGAAGTCAGTGGCATTAACAGGAAGGGAGAAAAAGTACTTTCTACCCATTTTTAGTTCAGCGGTAAAACTGAAATTTCTATGGAACTGCAGCTCGGCTTGTGACTGTGGTTTTCCCGGTCACACAAAAATGCTGAAATTCGACTTATACAGTGTTTGTGCTTATTAAACTTGATGAATTCTCTCCTCTTGACGGTAGAATAGTATGTAAAGCAAAGCACAATACATTGCTATGTGTAGAAGCAAAGATATACGCGATTTCAGAATGTGTTCCTAGAACAGCTGCGAGCAACTTTTTTACTCAACGTTAACAACACATCTGAAGCTCAATATTTCTGGGCTGAAGCGGGGAGGATTAGACAAAGTGTGCACTGTAAAGGGGAAGTCAGTGGCATTAACAGGAAGGGAGAAAAAGTACTTTCTACCCATTTTTAGTTCAGCGGTAAAACTGAAATTTCTATGGAACTGCAGCTCGGCTTGTGACTGTGGTTTTCCCGGTCACACAAAAATGCTGAAATTCGACTTATACAGTGTTTGTGCTTATTAAACTTGATGAATTCTCTCCTCTTGACGGTAGAATAGTGTGTAAAGCAAAGCACAATACATTGCTATGTGTAGAAGCAAAGATATACGCGATTTCAGAATGTGTTCCTAGAACAGCTGCGAGCAACTTTTTTACTCAACGTTAACAACACATCTGAAGCTCAATATTTCTGGGCTGAAGCGGGGAGGATTAGACAAAGTGTGCACTGTAAAGGGGAAGTCTGTGGCATTAACAGGAAGGGAGAAAAAGTACTTTCTACCCATTTTTAGTTCAGCGGTAAAACTGAAATTTCTATGGAACTGCAGCTCGGCTTGTGACTGTGGTTTTCCCGGTCACACAAAAATGCTGAAATTCGACTTATACAGTGTTTGTGCTTATTAAACTTGATGAATTCTCTCCTCTTGACGGTAGAATAGTGTGTAAAGCAAAGCACAATACATTGCTATGTGTAGAAGCAAAGATATACGCGATTTCAGAATGTGTTCCTAGAACAGCTGCGAGCAACTTTTTTACTCAACGTTAACAACACATCTGAAGCTCAATATTTCTGGGCTGAAGCGGGGAGGATTAGACAAAGTGTGCACTGTAAAGGGGAAGTCAGTGGCATTAACAGGAAGGGAGAAAAAGTACTTTCTACCCATTTTTAGTTCAGCGGTAAAACTGAAATTTCTATGGAACTGCAGCTCGGCTTGTGACTCTGGTTTTCCCGGTCACACAAAAATGCTGAAATTCGACTTATACAGTGTTTGTGCTTATTAAACTTGATGAATTCTCTCCTCTTGACGGTAGAATAGTGTGTAAAGCAAAGCACAATACATTGCTATTGCAATTGCAATTGCTATTGCAAACTCCAGAGCTCTGGAATAGGGAAACATGCTTTAAACTGGTTTCAGTCCTACCTATCAGGAAGATCCCAACATGTGTCCATCTCAGGCTCTAACTCCAACCCCCTGGATATCACCTGTGGTGTACCGCAAGGCTCTGTTCTGGGGCCCCTACTCTTCTCAGTGTTCATTAATGATCTTCCCACAGCTTGTAAGGAAGCCTCAATACACATGTATGCAGATGACACAATCCTGTATGCACACAGCCATAGCCTCTCTAACCTTCAACACATACTTCAGTCTGACTTTTTGAGACTCGAAAACTGGATTTCCCAAAACAAACTGTTTTTAAACACTGACAAGACTGTAACAATGGTATTTGGGACCAAGACTAAATTTGTAAAGCTTCCAGTGACTGAGCTCCTGATTAGAACCAACGCTACCACCACCCTAACACCTGTCACTAGTTTTAAATACCTGGGCTTATGGTTTGACTCCCACTTAACATTCGGGATGCACATTGATACCCTGACAACCAAGACCTATGCCAAACTAGGGGTACTTTACAGGAACAAATCCTCCCTAAGTCTCCTGGTCAGAAAGCGTATTGCACAGCAAATGCTAATGCCAATTATTGACTATGGAGACATAGTATATGGCTCGGCTCCTCAAACCCACCTTAGCAAACTTGACACCCTCTACAATTCAATTTGTCGTTTTGTTCTCCAATGCAACTACAACACACATCACTGCGAAATGCTCAAAGAACTAGATTGGTCATCACTAGAGTCTAGGCGCAAAGTTCACCTTTCCTGTCTCACCCTCAAATACTTTCTGGGCAAGCTACCCAGCTACCTGAACAAGCTCCTCACCCCTACCACATGCAGTACCTATCACATGAGATCAGACTCCAAAAGACTATTCATGGTCCCAAGACTCAACAAAGTATCCGGACGTTCCTCCTTCTCCTTCCGTGCACCCCAAAACTGGAACAACCTACCAGAGACTCTCATATCCACCACCAGCTTAAGTTCTTTCAAATCTAAGGCTGTCTCACACTTTAATCTGGTCTGTAACTGTTTCATACGCTCATAATATATATTTTCTTTAACTGTGCATGCAATGTCTTGTATATAATGTATACCTTGTTCATTTATGTAACTGTATTTGTAACCATGTATTATTTTGTTTCACTCTGTGCCCAGGACATACTTGAAAACGAGAGGTAACTCTCAATGTATTACTTCCTGGTAAAATATTTTATAAATAAATAAAATAAAATGTGTAGAAGCAAAGATATACGCGATTTCAGAATGTGTTCCTAGAACAGCTGCGAGCAACTTTTTTACTCAACGTTAACAACACATCTGAAGCTCAATATTTCTGGGCTGAAGCGGGGAGGATTAGACAAAGTGTGCACTGTAAAGGGGAAGTCTGTGGCATTAACAGGAAGGGAGAAAAAGTACTTTCTACCCATTTTTAGTTCAGCGGTAAAACTGAAATTTCTATGGAACTGCAGCTCGGCTTGTGACTGTGGTTTTCCCGGTCACACAAAAATGCTGAAATTCGACTTATACAGTGTTTGTGCTTATTAAACTTGATGAATTCTCTCCTCTTGACGGTAGAATAGTATGTAAAGCAAAGCACAATACATTGCTATGTGTAGAAGCAAAGATATACGCGATTTCAGAATGTGTTCCTAGAACAGCTGCGAGCAACTTTTTTACTCAACGTTAACAACACATCTGAAGCTCAATATTTTTTTGCTGAAGCGGGGAAGATTAGACAAAGTGTGCACTGTAAAGGGGAAGTCTGTGGCATTAACAGGAAGGGAGAAAAAGTACTTTCTACCCATTTTTAGTTCAGCGGTAAAACTGAAATTTCTATGGAACTGCAGCTCGGCTTGTGACTCTGGTTTTCCCGGTCACACAAAAATGCTGAAATTCGACTTATACAGTGTTTGTGCTTATTAAACTTGATGAATTCTCTCCTCTTGACGGTAGAATAGTGTGTAAAGCAAAGCACAATACATTGCTATGTGTAGAAGCAAAGATATACGCGATTTCAGAATGTGTTCCTAGAACAGCTGCGAGCAACTTTTTTACTCAACGTTAACAACACATCTGAAGCTCAATATTTCTGGGCTGAAGCGGGGAAGATTAGACAAAGTGTGCACTGTAAAGGGGAAGTCTGTGGCATTAACAGGAAGGGAGAAAAAGTACTTTCTACCCATTTCTAGTTCAGCGGTAAAACTGAAATTTCTATGGAACTGCAGCTCGGCTTGTGACTGTGGTTTTCCCGGTCACACAAAAATGCTGAAATTCGACTTATACAGTGTTTGTGCTTATTAAACTTGATGAATTCTCTCCTCTTGACGGTAGAATAGTGTGTAAAGCAAAGCACAATACATTGCTATGTGTAGAAGCAAAGATATACGCGATTTCAGAATGTGTTCCTAGAACAGCTGCGAGCAACTTTTTTACTCAACGTTAACAACACATCTGAAGCTCAATATTTCTGGGCTGAAGCGGGGAGGATTAGACAAAGTGTGCACTGTAAAGGGGAAGTCTGTGGCATTAACAGGAAGGGAGAAAAAGTACTTTCTACCCATTTTTAGTTCAGCGGTAAAACTGAAATTTCTATGGAACTGCAGCTCGGCTTGTGACTGTGGTTTTCCCGGTCACACAAAAATGCTGAAATTCGACTTATACAGTGTTTGTGCTTATTAAACTTGATGAATTCTCTCCTCTTGACGGTAGAATAGTGTGTAAAGCAAAGCACAATACATTGCTATGTGTAGAAGCAAAGATATACGCGATTTCAGAATGTGTTCCTAGAACAGCTGCGAGCAACTTTTTTACTCAACGTTAACAACACATCTGAAGCTCAATATTTCTGGGCTGAAGCGGGGAGGATTAGACAAAGTGTGCACTGTAAAGGGGAAGTCAGTGGCATTAACAGGAAGGGAGAAAAAGTACTTTCTACCCATTTTTAGTTCAGCGGTAAAACTGAAATTTCTATGGAACTGCAGCTCGGCTTGTGACTGTGGTTTTCCCGGTCACACAAAAATGCTGAAATTCGACTTATACAGTGTTTGTGCTTATTAAACTTGATGAATTCTCTCCTCTTGACGGTAGAATAGTATGTAAAGCAAAGCACAATACATTGCTATGTGTAGAAGCAAAGATATACGCGATTTCAGAATGTGTTCCTAGAACAGCTGCGAGCAACTTTTTTACTCAACGTTAACAACACATCTGAAGCTCAATATTTCTGGGCTGAAGCGGGGAGGATTAGACAAAGTGTGCACTGTAAAGGGGAAGTCAGTGGCATTAACAGGAAGGGAGAAAAAGTACTTTCTACCCATTTTTAGTTCAGCGGTAAAACTGAAATTTCTATGGAACTGCAGCTCGGCTTGTGACTGTGGTTTTCCCGGTCACACAAAAATGCTGAAATTCGACTTATACAGTGTTTGTGCTTATTAAACTTGATGAATTCTCTCCTCTTGACGGTAGAATAGTGTGTAAAGCAAAGCACAATACATTGCTATGTGTAGAAGCAAAGATATACGCGATTTCAGAATGTGTTCCTAGAACAGCTGCGAGCAACTTTTTTACTCAACGTTAACAACACATCTGAAGCTCAATATTTCTGGGCTGAAGCGGGGAGGATTAGACAAAGTGTGCACTGTAAAGGGGAAGTCTGTGGCATTAACAGGAAGGGAGAAAAAGTACTTTCTACCCATTTTTAGTTCAGCGGTAAAACTGAAATTTCTATGGAACTGCAGCTCGGCTTGTGACTGTGGTTTTCCCGGTCACACAAAAATGCTGAAATTCGACTTATACAGTGTTTGTGCTTATTAAACTTGATGAATTCTCTCCTCTTGACGGTAGAATAGTGTGTAAAGCAAAGCACAATACATTGCTATGTGTAGAAGCAAAGATATACGCGATTTCAGAATGTGTTCCTAGAACAGCTGCGAGCAACTTTTTTACTCAACGTTAACAACACATCTGAAGCTCAATATTTCTGGGCTGAAGCGGGGAGGATTAGACAAAGTGTGCACTGTAAAGGGGAAGTCAGTGGCATTAACAGGAAGGGAGAAAAAGTACTTTCTACCCATTTTTAGTTCAGCGGTAAAACTGAAATTTCTATGGAACTGCAGCTCGGCTTGTGACTCTGGTTTTCCCGGTCACACAAAAATGCTGAAATTCGACTTATACAGTGTTTGTGCTTATTAAACTTGATGAATTCTCTCCTCTTGACGGTAGAATAGTGTGTAAAGCAAAGCACAATACATTGCTATGTGTAGAAGCAAAGATATACGCGATTTCATAATGTGTTCCTAGAACAGCTGCGAGCAACTTTTTTACTCAACGTTAACAACACATCTGAAGCTCAATATTTCTGGGCTGAAGCGGGGAGGATTAGACAAAGTGTGCACTGTAAAGGGGAAGTCAGTGGCATTAACAGGAAGGGAGAAAAAGTACTTTCTACCCATTTTTAGTTCAGCGGTAAAACTGAAATTTCTATGGAACTGCAGCTCGGCTTGTGACTCTGGTTTTCCCGGTCACACAAAAATGCTGAAATTCGACTTATACAGTGTTTGTGCTTATTAAACTTGATGAATTCTCTCCTCTTGACGGTAGAATAGTGTGTAAAGCAAAGCACAATACATTGCTATGTGTAGAAGCAAAGATATACGCGATTTCATAATGTGTTCCTAGAACAGCTGCGAGCAACTTTTTTACTCAACGTTAACAACACATCTGAAGCTCAATATTTTTTTGCTGAAGCGGGGAAGATTAGACAAAGTGTGCACTGTAAAGGGGAAGTCTGTGGCATTAACAGGAAGGGAGAAAAAGTACTTTCTACCCATTTTTAGTTCAGCGGTAAAACTGAAATTTCTATGGAACTGCAGCTCGGCTTGTGACTCTGGTTTTCCCGGTCACACAAAAATGCTGAAATTCGACTTATACAGTGTTTGTGCTTATTAAACTTGATGAATTCTCTCCTCTTGACGGTAGAATAGTGTGTAAAGCAAAGCACAATACATTGCTATGTGTAGAAGCAAAGATATACGCGATTTCAGAATGTGTTCCTAGAACAGCTGCGAGCAACTTTTTTACTCAACGTTAACAACACATCTGAAGCTCAATATTTCTGGGCTGAAGCGGGGAAGATTAGACAAAGTGTGCACTGTAAAGGGGAAGTCTGTGGCATTAACAGGAAGGGAGAAAAAGTACTTTCTACCCATTTCTAGTTCAGCGGTAAAACTGAAATTTCTATGGAACTGCAGCTCGGCTTGTGACTGTGGTTTTCCCGGTCACACAAAAATGCTGAAATTCGACTTATACAGTGTTTGTGCTTATTAAACTTGATGAATTCTCTCCTCTTGACGGTAGAATAGTGTGTAAAGCAAAGCACAATACATTGCTATGTGTAGAAGCAAAGATATACGCGATTTCAGAATGTGTTCCTAGAACAGCTGCGAGCAACTTTTTTACTCAACGTTAACAACACATCTGAAGCTCAATATTTCTGGGCTGAAGCGGGGAGGATTAGACAAAGTGTGCACTGTAAAGGGGAAGTCTGTGGCATTAACAGGAAGGGAGAAAAAGTACTTTCTACCCATTTTTAGTTCAGCGGTAAAACTGAAATTTCTATGGAACTGCAGCTCGGCTTGTGACTGTGGTTTTCCCGGTCACACAAAAATGCTGAAATTCGACTTATACAGTGTTTGTGCTTATTAAACTTGATGAATTCTCTCCTCTTGACGGTAGAATAGTGTGTAAAGCAAAGCACAATACATTGCTATGTGTAGAAGCAAAGATATACGCGATTTCAGAATGTGTTCCTAGAACAGCTGCGAGCAACTTTTTTACTCAACGTTAACAACACATCTGAAGCTCAATATTTCTGGGCTGAAGCGGGGAGGATTAGACAAAGTGTGCACTGTAAAGGGGAAGTCAGTGGCATTAACAGGAAGGGAGAAAAAGTACTTTCTACCCATTTTTAGTTCAGCGGTAAAACTGAAATTTCTATGGAACTGCAGCTCGGCTTGTGACTGTGGTTTTCCCGGTCACACAAAAATGCTGAAATTCGACTTATACAGTGTTTGTGCTTATTAAACTTGATGAATTCTCTCCTCTTGACGGTAGAATAGTATGTAAAGCAAAGCACAATACATTGCTATGTGTAGAAGCAAAGATATACGCGATTTCAGAATGTGTTCCTAGAACAGCTGCGAGCAACTTTTTTACTCAACGTTAACAACACATCTGAAGCTCAATATTTCTGGGCTGAAGCGGGGAGGATTAGACAAAGTGTGCACTGTAAAGGGGAAGTCAGTGGCATTAACAGGAAGGGAGAAAAAGTACTTTCTACCCATTTTTAGTTCAGCGGTAAAACTGAAATTTCTATGGAACTGCAGCTCGGCTTGTGACTGTGGTTTTCCCGGTCACACAAAAATGCTGAAATTCGACTTATACAGTGTTTGTGCTTATTAAACTTGATGAATTCTCTCCTCTTGACGGTAGAATAGTGTGTAAAGCAAAGCACAATACATTGCTATGTGTAGAAGCAAAGATATACGCGATTTCAGAATGTGTTCCTAGAACAGCTGCGAGCAACTTTTTTACTCAACGTTAACAACACATCTGAAGCTCAATATTTCTGGGCTGAAGCGGGGAGGATTAGACAAAGTGTGCACTGTAAAGGGGAAGTCTGTGGCATTAACAGGAAGGGAGAAAAAGTACTTTCTACCCATTTTTAGTTCAGCGGTAAAACTGAAATTTCTATGGAACTGCAGCTCGGCTTGTGACTGTGGTTTTCCCGGTCACACAAAAATGCTGAAATTCGACTTATACAGTGTTTGTGCTTATTAAACTTGATGAATTCTCTCCTCTTGACGGTAGAATAGTGTGTAAAGCAAAGCACAATACATTGCTATGTGTAGAAGCAAAGATATACGCGATTTCAGAATGTGTTCCTAGAACAGCTGCGAGCAACTTTTTTACTCAACGTTAACAACACATCTGAAGCTCAATATTTCTGGGCTGAAGCGGGGAGGATTAGACAAAGTGTGCACTGTAAAGGGGAAGTCAGTGGCATTAACAGGAAGGGAGAAAAAGTACTTTCTACCCATTTTTAGTTCAGCGGTAAAACTGAAATTTCTATGGAACTGCAGCTCGGCTTGTGACTCTGGTTTTCCCGGTCACACAAAAATGCTGAAATTCGACTTATACAGTGTTTGTGCTTATTAAACTTGATGAATTCTCTCCTCTTGACGGTAGAATAGTGTGTAAAGCAAAGCACAATACATTGCTATTGCAATTGCAATTGCTATTGCAAACTCCAGAGCTCTGGAATAGGGAAACATGCTTTAAACTGGTTTCAGTCCTACCTATCAGGAAGATCCCAACATGTGTCCATCTCAGGCTCTAACTCCAACCCCCTGGATATCACCTGTGGTGTACCGCAAGGCTCTGTTCTGGGGCCCCTACTCTTCTCAGTGTTCATTAATGATCTTCCCACAGCTTGTAAGGAAGCCTCAATACACATGTATGCAGATGACACAATCCTGTATGCACACAGCCATAGCCTCTCTAACCTTCAACACATACTTCAGTCTGACTTTTTGAGACTCGAAAACTGGATTTCCCAAAACAAACTGTTTTTAAACACTGACAAGACTGTAACAATGGTATTTGGGACCAAGACTAAATTTGTAAAGCTTCCAGTGACTGAGCTCCTGATTAGAACCAACGCTACCACCACCCTAACACCTGTCACTAGTTTTAAATACCTGGGCTTATGGTTTGACTCCCACTTAACATTCGGGATGCACATTGATACCCTGACAACCAAGACCTATGCCAAACTAGGGGTACTTTACAGGAACAAATCCTCCCTAAGTCTCCTGGTCAGAAAGCGTATTGCACAGCAAATGCTAATGCCAATTATTGACTATGGAGACATAGTATATGGCTCGGCTCCTCAAACCCACCTTAGCAAACTTGACACCCTCTACAATTCAATTTGTCGTTTTGTTCTCCAATGCAACTACAACACACATCACTGCGAAATGCTCAAAGAACTAGATTGGTCATCACTAGAGTCTAGGCGCAAAGTTCACCTTTCCTGTCTCACCCTCAAATACTTTCTGGGCAAGCTACCCAGCTACCTGAACAAGCTCCTCACCCCTACCACATGCAGTACCTATCACATGAGATCAGACTCCAAAAGACTATTCATGGTCCCAAGACTCAACAAAGTATCCGGACGTTCCTCCTTCTCCTTCCGTGCACCCCAAAACTGGAACAACCTACCAGAGACTCTCATATCCACCACCAGCTTAAGTTCTTTCAAATCTAAGGCTGTCTCACACTTTAATCTGGTCTGTAACTGTTTCATACGCTCATAATATATATTTTCTTTAACTGTGCATGCAATGTCTTGTATATAATGTATACCTTGTTCATTTATGTAACTGTATTTGTAACCATGTATTATTTTGTTTCACTCTGTGCCCAGGACATACTTGAAAACGAGAGGTAACTCTCAATGTATTACTTCCTGGTAAAATATTTTATAAATAAATAAAATAAAATGTGTAGAAGCAAAGATATACGCGATTTCAGAATGTGTTCCTAGAACAGCTGCGAGCAACTTTTTTACTCAACGTTAACAACACATCTGAAGCTCAATATTTCTGGGCTGAAGCGGGGAGGATTAGACAAAGTGTGCACTGTAAAGGGGAAGTCTGTGGCATTAACAGGAAGGGAGAAAAAGTACTTTCTACCCATTTTTAGTTCAGCGGTAAAACTGAAATTTCTATGGAACTGCAGCTCGGCTTGTGACTGTGGTTTTCCCGGTCACACAAAAATGCTGAAATTCGACTTATACAGTGTTTGTGCTTATTAAACTTGATGAATTCTCTCCTCTTGACGGTAGAATAGTGTGTAAAGCAAAGCACAATACATTGCTATGTGTAGAAGCAAAGATATACGCGATTTCAGAATGTGTTCCTAGAACAGCTGCGAGCAACTTTTTTACTCAACGTTAACAACACATCTGAAGCTCAATATTTCTGTGCTGAAGCGGGGAGGATTAGACAAAGTGTGCACTGTAAAGGGGAAGTCTGTGGCATTAACAGGAAGGGAGAAAAAGTACTTTCTACCCATTTTTAGTTCAGCGGTAAAACTGAAATTTCTATGGAACTGCAGCTCGGCTTGTGACTGTGGTTTTCCCGGTCACACAAAAATGCTGAAATTCGACTTATACAGTGTTTGTGCTTATTAAACTTGATGAATTCTCTCCTCTTGACGGTAGAATAGTGTGTAAAGCAAAGCACAATACATTGCTATGTGTAGAAGCAAAGATATACGCGATTTCAGAATGTGTTCCTAGAACAGCTGCGAGCAACTTTTTTACTCAACGTTAACAACACATCTGAAGCTCAATATTTCTGGGCTGAAGCGGGGAGGATTAGACAAAGTGTGCACTGTAAAGGGGAAGTCAGTGGCATTAACAGGAAGGGAGAAAAAGTACTTTCTACCCATTTTTAGTTCAGCGGTAAAACTGAAATTTCTATGGAACTGCAGCTCGGCTTGTGACTGTGGTTTTCCCGGTCACACAAAAATGCTGAAATTCGACTTATACAGTGTTTGTGCTTATTAAACTTGATGAATTCTCTCCTCTTGACGGTAGAATAGTGTGTAAAGCAAAGCACAATACATTGCTATGTGTAGAAGCAAAGATATACGCGATTTCAGAATGTGTTCCTAGAACAGCTGCGAGCAACTTTTTTACTCAACGTTAACAACACATCTGAAGCTCAATATTTCTGGGCTGAAGCGGGGAGGATTAGACAAAGTGTGCACTGTAAAGGGGAAGTCTGTGGCATTAACAGGAAGGGAGAAAAAGTACTTTCTACCCATTTTTAGTTCAGCGGTAAAACTGAAATTTCTATGGAACTGCAGCTCGGCTTGTGACTGTGGTTTTCCCGGTCACACAAAAATGCTGAAATTCGACTTATACAGTGTTTGTGCTTATTAAACTTGATGAATTCTCTCCTCTTGACGGTAGAATAGTGTGTAAAGCAAAGCACAATACATTGCTATGTGTAGAAGCAAAGATATACGCGATTTCAGAATGTGTTCCTAGAACAGCTGCGAGCAACTTTTTTACTCAACGTTAACAACACATCTGAAGCTCAATATTTCTGGGCTGAAGCGGGGAGGATTAGACAAAGTGTGCACTGTAAAGGGGAAGTCAGTGGCATTAACAGGAAGGGAGAAAAAGTACTTTCTACCCATTTTTAGTTCAGCGGTAAAACTGAAATTTCTATGGAACTGCAGCTCGGCTTGTGACTCTGGTTTTCCCGGTCACACAAAAATGCTGAAATTCGACTTATACAGTGTTTGTGCTTATTAAACTTGATGAATTCTCTCCTCTTGACGGTAGAATAGTGTGTAAAGCAAAGCACAATACATTGCTATTGCAATTGCAATTGCTATTGCAAACTCCAGAGCTCTGGAATAGGGAAACATGCTTTAAACTGGTTTCAGTCCTACCTATCAGGAAGATCCCAACATGTGTCCATCTCAGGCTCTAACTCCAACCCCCTGGATATCACCTGTGGTGTACCGCAAGGCTCTGTTCTGGGGCCCCTACTCTTCTCAGTGTTCATTAATGATCTTCCCACAGCTTGTAAGGAAGCCTCAATACACATGTATGCAGATGACACAATCCTGTATGCACACAGCCATAGCCTCTCTAACCTTCAACACATACTTCAGTCTGACTTTTTGAGACTCGAAAACTGGATTTCCCAAAACAAACTGTTTTTAAACACTGACAAGACTGTAACAATGGTATTTGGGACCAAGACTAAATTTGTAAAGCTTCCAGTGACTGAGCTCCTGATTAGAACCAACGCTACCACCACCCTAACACCTGTCACTAGTTTTAAATACCTGGGCTTATGGTTTGACTCCCACTTAACATTCGGGATGCACATTGATACCCTGACAACCAAGACCTATGCCAAACTAGGGGTACTTTACAGGAACAAATCCTCCCTAAGTCTCCTGGTCAGAAAGCGTATTGCACAGCAAATGCTAATGCCAATTATTGACTATGGAGACATAGTATATGGCTCGGCTCCTCAAACCCACCTTAGCAAACTTGACACCCTCTACAATTCAATTTGTCGTTTTGTTCTCCAATGCAACTACAACACACATCACTGCGAAATGCTCAAAGAACTAGATTGGTCATCACTAGAGTCTAGGCGCAAAGTTCACCTTTCCTGTCTCACCCTCAAATACTTTCTGGGCAAGCTACCCAGCTACCTGAACAAGCTCCTCACCCCTACCACATGCAGTACCTATCACATGAGATCAGACTCCAAAAGACTATTCATGGTCCCAAGACTCAACAAAGTATCCGGACGTTCCTCCTTCTCCTTCCGTGCACCCCAAAACTGGAACAACCTACCAGAGACTCTCATATCCACCACCAGCTTAAGTTCTTTCAAATCTAAGGCTGTCTCACACTTTAATCTGGTCTGTAACTGTTTCATACGCTCATAATATATATTTTCTTTAACTGTGCATGCAATGTCTTGTATATAATGTATACCTTGTTCATTTATGTAACTGTATTTGTAACCATGTATTATTTTGTTTCACTCTGTGCCCAGGACATACTTGAAAACGAGAGGTAACTCTCAATGTATTACTTCCTGGTAAAATATTTTATAAATAAATAAAATAAAATGTGTAGAAGCAAAGATATACGCGATTTCAGAATGTGTTCCTAGAACAGCTGCGAGCAACTTTTTTACTCAACGTTAACAACACATCTGAAGCTCAATATTTCTGGGCTGAAGCGGGGAGGATTAGACAAAGTGTGCACTGTAAAGGGGAAGTCTGTGGCATTAACAGGAAGGGAGAAAAAGTACTTTCTACCCATTTTTAGTTCAGCGGTAAAACTGAAATTTCTATGGAACTGCAGCTCGGCTTGTGACTGTGGTTTTCCCGGTCACACAAAAATGCTGAAATTCGACTTATACAGTGTTTGTGCTTATTAAACTTGATGAATTCTCTCCTCTTGACGGTAGAATAGTATGTAAAGCAAAGCACAATACATTGCTATGTGTAGAAGCAAAGATATACGCGATTTCAGAATGTGTTCCTAGAACAGCTGCGAGCAACTTTTTTACTCAACGTTAACAACACATCTGAAGCTCAATATTTTTTTGCTGAAGCGGGGAAGATTAGACAAAGTGTGCACTGTAAAGGGGAAGTCTGTGGCATTAACAGGAAGGGAGAAAAAGTACTTTCTACCCATTTTTAGTTCAGCGGTAAAACTGAAATTTCTATGGAACTGCAGCTCGGCTTGTGACTCTGGTTTTCCCGGTCACACAAAAATGCTGAAATTCGACTTATACAGTGTTTGTGCTTATTAAACTTGATGAATTCTCTCCTCTTGACGGTAGAATAGTGTGTAAAGCAAAGCACAATACATTCCTATGTGTAGAAGCAAAGATATACGCGATTTCAGAATGTGTTCCTAGAACAGCTGCGAGCAACTTTTTTACTCAACGTTAACAACACATCTGAAGCTTAATATTTCTGGGCTGAAGCGGGGAGGATTAGACAAAGTGTGCACTGTAAAGGGGAAGTCTGTGGCATTAACAGGAAGGGAGAAAAAGTACTTTCTACCCATTTCTAGTTCAGCGGTAAAACTGAAATTTCTATGGAACTGCAGCTCGGCTTGTGACTGTGGTTTTCCCGGTCACACAAAAATGCTGAAATTCGACTTATACAGTGTTTGTGCTTATTAAACTTGATGAATTCTCTCCTCTTGACGGTAGAATAGTGTGTAAAGCAAAGCACAATACATTGCTATGTGTAGAAGCAAAGATATACGCGATTTCAGAATGTGTTTCTAGAACAGCTGCGAGCAACTTTTTTACTCAACGTTAACAACACATCTGAAGCTTAATATTTCTGGGCTGAAGCGGGGAGGATTAGACAAAGTGTGCACTGTAAAGGGGAAGTCTGTGGCATTAACAGGAAGGGAGAAAAAGTACTTTCTACCCATTTTTAGTTCAGCGGTAAAACTGAAATTTATATGGAACTGCAGCTCGGCTTGTGACTGTGGTTTTCCCGGTCACACAAAAATGCTGAAATTCGACTTATACAGTGTTTGTGCTTATTAAACTTGATGAATTCTCTCCTCTTGACGGTAGAATAGTGTGTAAAGCAAAGCACAATACATTGCTATGTGTAGAAGCAAAGATATACGCGATTTCAGAATGTGTTCCTAGAACAGCTGCGAGCAACTTTTTTACTCAACGTTAACAACACATCTGAAGCTCAATATTTCTGGGCTGAAGCGGGGAGGATTAGACAAAGTGGGCACTGTAAAGGGGAAGTCTGTGGCATTAACAGGAAGGGAGAAAAAGTACTTTCTACCCATTTCTAGTTCAGCGGTAAAACTGAAATTTCTATGGAACTGCAGCTCGGCTTGTGACTGTGGTTTTCCCGGTCACACAAAAATGCTAAAATTCGACTTATACAGTGTTTGTGCTTATTAAACTTGATGAATTCTCTCCTCTTGACGGTAGAATAGTGTGTAAAGCAAAGCACAATACATTGCTATGTGTAGAAGCAAAGATATACGCGATTTCAGAATGTGTTCCTAGAACAGCTGCGAGCAACTTTTTTACTCAACGTTAACAACACATCTGAAGCTTAATATTTCTGGGCTGAAGCGGGGAGGATTAGACAAAGTGTGCACTGTAAAGGGGAAGTCTGTGGCATTAACAGGAAGGGAGAAAAAGTACTTTCTACCCATTTCTAGTTCAGCAGTAAAACTGAAATTTCTATGGAACTGCAGCTCGGCTTGTGACTGTGGTTTTCCCGGTCACACAAAAATGCTGAAATTCGACTTATACAGTGTTTGTGCTTATTAAACTTGATGAATTCTCTCCTCTTGACGGTAGAATAGTGTGTAAAGCAAAGCACAATACATTGCTATGTGTAGAAGCAAAGATATACGCGATTTCAGAATGTGTTCCTAGAACAGCTGCGAGCAACTTTTTTACTCAACGTTAACAACACATCTGAAGCTCAATATTTCTGGGCTGAAGCGGGGAGGATTAGACAAAGTGTGCACTGTAAAGGGGAAGTCTGTGGCATTAACAGGAAGGGAGAAAAAGTACTTTCTACCCATTTTTATTTCAGCGGTAAAACTGAAATTTCTATGGAACTGCAGCTCGGCTTGTGACTGTGGTTTTCCCGGTCACACAAAAATGCTGAAATTCGACTTATACAGTGTTTGTGCTTATTAAACTTGATGAATTCTCTCCTCTTGACGGTAGAATAGTGTGTAAAGCAAAGCACAATACATTGCTATGTGTAGAAGCAAAGATATACGCGATTTCAGAATGTGTTCCTAGAACAGCTGCGAGCAACTTTTTTACTCAACGTTAACAACACATCTGAAGCTTAATATTTCTGGGCTGAAGCGGGGAGGATTAGACAAAGTGTGCACTGTAAAGGGGAAGTCTGTGGCATTAACAGGAAGGGAGAAAAAGTACTTTCTACCCATTTCTAGTTCAGCGGTAAAACTGAAATTTCTATGGAACTGCAGCTCGGCTTGTGACTGTGGTTTTCCCGGTCACACAAAAATGCTGAAATTCGACTTATACAGTGTTTGTGCTTATTAAACTTGATGAATTCTCTCCTCTTGACGGTAGAATAGTGTGTAAAGCAAAGCACAATACATTGCTATGTGTAGAAGCAAAGATATACGCGATTTCATAATGTGTTCATAGAACAGCTGCGAGCAACTTTTTTACTCAACGTTAACAACACATCTGAAGCTCAATATTTCTGGGCTGAAGCGGGGAGGATTAGACAAAGTGTGCACTGTAAAGGGGAAGTCTGTGGCATTAACAGGAAGGGAGAAAAAGTACTTTCTACCCATTTTTAGTTCAGCGGTAAAACTGAAATTTCTATGGAACTGCAGCTCGGCTTGTGACTGTGGTTTTCCCGGTCACACAAAAATGCTGAAATTCGACTTATACAGTGTTTGTGCTTATTAAACTTGATGAATTCTCTCCTCTTGACGGTAGAATAGTGTGTAAAGCAAAGCACAATACATTGCTATGTGTAGAAGCAAAGATATACGCGATTTCAGAATGTGTTCCTAGAACAGCTGCGAGCAACTTTTTTACTCAACGTTAACAACACATCTGAAGCTCAATATTTCTGGGCTGAAGCGGGGAGGATTAGACAAAGTGTGCACTGTAAAGGGGAAGTCTGTGGCATTAACAGGAAAGGAGAAAAAGTACTTTCTACCCATTTTTAGGTTCAGCGGTAAAACTGAAGTTTCTATGGAACTGCAGCTCGGTTTGTGACTGTGGTTTTCCCGGTCACACAAAAATGCTGAAATTCGACTTATACAGTGTTTGTGCTTATTAAACTTGATGAATTTTCTCCTCTTGACGGTAGAATAGTGTGTAAAGCAAAGCACAATACATTCCTATGTGTAGAAGCAAAGATATACGCGATTTCAGAATGTGTTCCTAGAACAGCTGCGAGCAACTTTTTTACTCAACGTTAACAACACATCTGAAGCTTAATATTTCTGGGCTGAAGCGGGGAGGATTAGACAAAGTGTGCACTGTAAAGGGGAAGTCTGTGGCATTAACAGGAAGGGAGAAAAAGTACTTTCTACCCATTTCTAGTTCAGCGGTAAAACTGAAATTTCTATGGAACTGCAGCTCGGCTTGTGACTGTGGTTTTCCCGGTCACACAAAAATGCTGAAATTCGACTTATACAGTGTTTGTGCTTATTAAACTTGATGAATTCTCTCCTCTTGACGGTAGAATAGTGTGTAAAGCAAAGCACAATACATTGCTATGTGTAGAAGCAAAGATATACGCGATTTCAGAATGTGTTTCTAGAACAGCTGCGAGCAACTTTTTTACTCAACGTTAACAACACATCTGAAGCTTAATATTTCTGGGCTGAAGCGGGGAGGATTAGACAAAGTGTGCACTGTAAAGGGGAAGTCTGTGGCATTAACAGGAAGGGAGAAAAAGTACTTTCTACCCATTTTTAGTTCAGCGGTAAAACTGAAATTTATATGGAACTGCAGCTCGGCTTGTGACTGTGGTTTTCCCGGTCACACAAAAATGCTGAAATTCGACTTATACAGTGTTTGTGCTTATTAAACTTGATGAATTCTCTCCTCTTGACGGTAGAATAGTGTGTAAAGCAAAGCACAATACATTGCTATGTGTAGAAGCAAAGATATACGCGATTTCAGAATGTGTTCCTAGAACAGCTGCGAGCAACTTTTTTACTCAACGTTAACAACACATCTGAAGCTCAATATTTCTGGGCTGAAGCGGGGAGGATTAGACAAAGTGGGCACTGTAAAGGGGAAGTCTGTGGCATTAACAGGAAGGGAGAAAAAGTACTTTCTACCCATTTTTAGTTCAGCGGTAAAACTGAAATTTCTATGGAACTGCAGCTCGTCTTGTGACTGTGGTTTTCCCGGTCACACAAAAATGCTGAAATTCGACTTATACAGTGTTTGTGCTTATTAAACTTGATGAATTCTCTCCTCTTGACGGTAGAATAGTGTGTAAAGCAAAGCACAATACATTGCTATGTGTAGAAGCAAAGATATACGCGATTTCAGAATGTGTTCCTAGAACAGCTGCGAGCAACTTTTTTACTCAACGTTAACAACACATCTGAAGCTCAATATTTCTGGGCTGAAGCGGGGAGGATTAGACAAAGTGTGCACTGTAAAGGGGAAGTCTGTGGCATTAACAGGAAGGGAGAAAAAGTACTTTCTACCCATTTCTAGTTCAGCGGTAAAACTGAAATTTCTATGGAACTGCAGCTCGGCTTGTGACTGTGGTTTTCCCGGTCACACAAAAATGCTAAAATTCGACTTATACAGTGTTTGTGCTTATTAAACTTGATGAATTCTCTCCTCTTGACGGTAGAATAGTGTGTAAAGCAAAGCACAATACATTGCTATGTGTAGAAGCAAAGATATACGCGATTTCAGAATGTGTTCCTAGAACAGCTGCGAGCAACTTTTTTACTCAACGTTAACAACACATCTGAAGCTTAATATTTCTGGGCTGAAGCGGGGAGGATTAGACAAAGTGTGCACTGTAAAGGGGAAGTCTGTGGCATTAACAGGAAGGGAGAAAAAGTACTTTCTACCCATTTCTAGTTCAGCAGTAAAACTGAAATTTCTATGGAACTGCAGCTCGGCTTGTGACTGTGGTTTTCCCGGTCACACAAAAATGCTGAAATTCGACTTATACAGTGTTTGTGCTTATTAAACTTGATGAATTCTCTCCTCTTGACGGTAGAATAGTGTGTAAAGCAAAGCACAATACATTGCTATGTGTAGAAGCAAAGATATACGCGATTTCAGAATGTGTTCCTAGAACAGCTGCGAGCAACTTTTTTACTCAACGTTAACAACACATCTGAAGCTCAATATTTCTGGGCTGAAGCGGGGAGGATTAGACAAAGTGTGCACTGTAAAGGGGAAGTCTGTGGCATTAACAGGAAGGGAGAAAAAGTACTTTCTACCCATTTTTATTTCAGCGGTAAAACTGAAATTTCTATGGAACTGCAGCTCGGCTTGTGACTGTGGTTTTCCCGGTCACACAAAAATGCTGAAATTCGACTTATACAGTGTTTGTGCTTATTAAACTTGATGAATTCTCTCCTCTTGACGGTAGAATAGTGTGTAAAGCAAAGCACAATACATTGCTATGTGTAGAAGCAAAGATATACGCGATTTCAGAATGTGTTCCTAGAACAGCTGCGAGCAACTTTTTTACTCAACGTTAACAACACATCTGAAGCTTAATATTTCTGGGCTGAAGCGGGGAGGATTAGACAAAGTGTGCACTGTAAAGGGGAAGTCTGTGGCATTAACAGGAAGGGAGAAAAAGTACTTTCTACCCATTTCTAGTTCAGCGGTAAAACTGAAATTTCTATGGAACTGCAGCTCGGCTTGTGACTGTGGTTTTCCCGGTCACACAAAAATGCTGAAATTCGACTTATACAGTGTTTGTGCTTATTAAACTTGATGAATTCTCTCCTCTTGACGGTAGAATAGTGTGTAAAGCAAAGCACAATACATTGCTATGTGTAGAAGCAAAGATATACGCGATTTCAGAATGTGTTCCTAGAACAGCTGCGAGCAACTTTTTTACTCAACGTTAACAACACATCTGAAGCTCAATATTTCTGGGCTGAAGCGGGGAGGATTAGACAAAGTGTGCACTGTAAAGGGGAAGTCTGTGGCATTAACAGGAAGGGAGAAAAAGTACTTTCTACCCATTTTTATTTCAGCGGTAAAACTGAAATTTCTATGGAACTGCAGCTCGGCTTGTGACTGTGGTTTTCCCGGTCACACAAAAATGCTGAAATTCGACTTATACAGTGTTTGTGCTTATTAAACTTGATGAATTCTCTCCTCTTGACGGTAGAATAGTGTGTAAAGCAAAGCACAATACATTGCTATGTGTAGAAGCAAAGATATACGCGATTTCAGAATGTGTTCCTAGAACAGCTGCGAGCAACTTTTTTACTCAACGTTAACAACACATCTGAAGCTTAATATTTCTGGGCTGAAGCGGGGAGGATTAGACAAAGTGTGCACTGTAAAGGGGAAGTCTGTGGCATTAACAGGAAGGGAGAAAAAGTACTTTCTACCCATTTCTAGTTCAGCGGTAAAACTGAAATTTCTATGGAACTGCAGCTCGGCTTGTGACTGTGGTTTTCCCGGTCACACAAAAATGCTGAAATTCGACTTATACAGTGTTTGTGCTTATTAAACTTGATGAATTCTCTCCTCTTGACGGTAGAATAGTGTGTAAAGCAAAGCACAATACATTGCTATGTGTAGAAGCAAAGATATACGCGATTTCAGAATGTGTTTCTAGAACAGCTGCGAGCAACTTTTTTACTCAACGTTAACAACACATCTGAAGCTTAATATTTCTGGGCTGAAGCGGGGAGGATTAGACAAAGTGTGCACTGTAAAAGGGAAGTCTGTGGCATTAACAGGAAGGGAGAAAAAGTACTTTCTACCCATTTCTAGTTCAGCGGTAAAACTGAAATTTCTATGGAACTGCAGCTCGGCTTGTGACTGTGGTTTTCCCGGTCACACAAAAATGCTGAAATTCGACTTATACAGTGTTTGTGTTATTAAACTTGATGAATTCTCTCCTCTTGACGGTAGAATAGTGTGTAAAGCAAAGCACAATACATTGCTATGTGTAGAAGCAAAGATATACGCGATTTCAGAATGTGTTCCTAGAACAGCTGCGAGCAACTTTTTTACTCATCGTTAACAACACATCTGAAGCTCAATATTTCTGGGCTGAAGCGGGAAGGATTAGACAAAGTGTGCACTGTAAAGGGGAAGTCTGTGGCATTAACAGGAAGGGAGAAAAAGTACTTTCTACCCATTTCTAGTTCAGCGGTAAAACTGAAATTTCTATGGAACTGCAGCTCGGCTTGTGACTGTGGTTTTCCCGGTCACACAAAAATGCTGAAATTCGACTTATACAGTGTTTGTGCTTATTAAACTTGATGAATTCTCTCCTCTTGACGGTAGAATAGTGTGTAAAGCAAAGCACAATACATTGCTATGTGTAGAAGCAAAGATATACGCGATTTCATAATGTGTTCATAGAACAGCTGCGAGCAACTTTTTTACTCAACGTTAACAACACATCTGAAGCTCAATATTTCTGGGCTGAAGCGGGGAGGATTAGACAAAGTGTGCACTGTAAAGGGGAAGTCTGTGGCATTAACAGGAAGGGAGAAAAAGTACTTTCTACCCATTTTTAGTTCAGCGGTAAAACTGAAATTTCTATGGAACTGCAGCTCGGCTTGTGACTGTGGTTTTCCCGGTCACACAAAAATGCTGAAATTCGACTTATACAGTGTTTGTGCTTATTAAACTTGATGAATTCTCTCCTCTTGACGGTAGAATAGTGTGTAAAGCAAAGCACAATACATTGCTATGTGTAGAAGCAAAGATATACGCGATTTCAGAATGTGTTCCTAGAACAGCTGCGAGCAACTTTTTTACTCAACGTTAACAACACATCTGAAGCTCAATATTTCTGGGCTGAAGCGGGGAGGATTAGACAAAGTGTGCACTGTAAAGGGGAAGTCTGTGGCATTAACAGGAAAGGAGAAAAAGTACTTTCTACCCATTTTTAGGTTCAGCGGTAAAACTGAAGTTTCTATGGAACTGCAGCTCGGTTTGTGACTGTGGTTTTCCCGGTCACACAAAAATGCTGAAATTCGACTTATACAGTGTTTGTGCTTATTAAACTTGATGAATTTTCTCCTCTTGACGGTAGAATAGTGTGTAAAGCAAAGCACAATACATTCCTATGTGTAGAAGCAAAGATATACGCGATTTCAGAATGTGTTCCTAGAACAGCTGCGAGCAACTTTTTTACTCAACGTTAACAACACATCTGAAGCTTAATATTTCTGGGCTGAAGCGGGGAGGATTAGACAAAGTGTGCACTGTAAAGGGGAAGTCTGTGGCATTAACAGGAAGGGAGAAAAAGTACTTTCTACCCATTTCTAGTTCAGCGGTAAAACTGAAATTTCTATGGAACTGCAGCTCGGCTTGTGACTGTGGTTTTCCCGGTCACACAAAAATGCTGAAATTCGACTTATACAGTGTTTGTGCTTATTAAACTTGATGAATTCTCTCCTCTTGACGGTAGAATAGTGTGTAAAGCAAAGCACAATACATTGCTATGTGTAGAAGCAAAGATATACGCGATTTCAGAATGTGTTTCTAGAACAGCTGCGAGCAACTTTTTTACTCAACGTTAACAACACATCTGAAGCTTAATATTTCTGGGCTGAAGCGGGGAGGATTAGACAAAGTGTGCACTGTAAAGGGGAAGTCTGTGGCATTAACAGGAAGGGAGAAAAAGTACTTTCTACCCATTTTTAGTTCAGCGGTAAAACTGAAATTTATATGGAACTGCAGCTCGGCTTGTGACTGTGGTTTTCCCGGTCACACAAAAATGCTGAAATTCGACTTATACAGTGTTTGTGCTTATTAAACTTGATGAATTCTCTCCTCTTGACGGTAGAATAGTGTGTAAAGCAAAGCACAATACATTGCTATGTGTAGAAGCAAAGATATACGCGATTTCAGAATGTGTTCCTAGAACAGCTGCGAGCAACTTTTTTACTCAACGTTAACAACACATCTGAAGCTCAATATTTCTGGGCTGAAGCGGGGAGGATTAGACAAAGTGGGCACTGTAAAGGGGAAGTCTGTGGCATTAACAGGAAGGGAGAAAAAGTACTTTCTACCCATTTTTAGTTCAGCGGTAAAACTGAAATTTCTATGGAACTGCAGCTCGTCTTGTGACTGTGGTTTTCCCGGTCACACAAAAATGCTGAAATTCGACTTATACAGTGTTTGTGCTTATTAAACTTGATGAATTCTCTCCTCTTGACGGTAGAATAGTGTGTAAAGCAAAGCACAATACATTGCTATGTGTAGAAGCAAAGATATACGCGATTTCAGAATGTGTTCCTAGAACAGCTGCGAGCAACTTTTTTACTCAACGTTAACAACACATCTGAAGCTCAATATTTCTGGGCTGAAGCGGGGAGGATTAGACAAAGTGTGCACTGTAAAGGGGAAGTCTGTGGCATTAACAGGAAGGGAGAAAAAGTACTTTCTACCCATTTCTAGTTCAGCGGTAAAACTGAAATTTCTATGGAACTGCAGCTCGGCTTGTGACTGTGGTTTTCCCGGTCACACAAAAATGCTAAAATTCGACTTATACAGTGTTTGTGCTTATTAAACTTGATGAATTCTCTCCTCTTGACGGTAGAATAGTGTGTAAAGCAAAGCACAATACATTGCTATGTGTAGAAGCAAAGATATACGCGATTTCAGAATGTGTTCCTAGAACAGCTGCGAGCAACTTTTTTACTCAACGTTAACAACACATCTGAAGCTTAATATTTCTGGGCTGAAGCGGGGAGGATTAGACAAAGTGTGCACTGTAAAGGGGAAGTCTGTGGCATTAACAGGAAGGGAGAAAAAGTACTTTCTACCCATTTCTAGTTCAGCAGTAAAACTGAAATTTCTATGGAACTGCAGCTCGGCTTGTGACTGTGGTTTTCCCGGTCACACAAAAATGCTGAAATTCGACTTATACAGTGTTTGTGCTTATTAAACTTGATGAATTCTCTCCTCTTGACGGTAGAATAGTGTGTAAAGCAAAGCACAATACATTGCTATGTGTAGAAGCAAAGATATACGCGATTTCAGAATGTGTTCCTAGAACAGCTGCGAGCAACTTTTTTACTCAACGTTAACAACACATCTGAAGCTCAATATTTCTGGGCTGAAGCGGGGAGGATTAGACAAAGTGTGCACTGTAAAGGGGAAGTCTGTGGCATTAACAGGAAGGGAGAAAAAGTACTTTCTACCCATTTTTATTTCAGCGGTAAAACTGAAATTTCTATGGAACTGCAGCTCGGCTTGTGACTGTGGTTTTCCCGGTCACACAAAAATGCTGAAATTCGACTTATACAGTGTTTGTGCTTATTAAACTTGATGAATTCTCTCCTCTTGACGGTAGAATAGTGTGTAAAGCAAAGCACAATACATTGCTATGTGTAGAAGCAAAGATATACGCGATTTCAGAATGTGTTCCTAGAACAGCTGCGAGCAACTTTTTTACTCAACGTTAACAACACATCTGAAGCTTAATATTTCTGGGCTGAAGCGGGGAGGATTAGACAAAGTGTGCACTGTAAAGGGGAAGTCTGTGGCATTAACAGGAAGGGAGAAAAAGTACTTTCTACCCATTTCTAGTTCAGCGGTAAAACTGAAATTTCTATGGAACTGCAGCTCGGCTTGTGACTGTGGTTTTCCCGGTCACACAAAAATGCTGAAATTCGACTTATACAGTGTTTGTGCTTATTAAACTTGATGAATTCTCTCCTCTTGACGGTAGAATAGTGTGTAAAGCAAAGCACAATACATTGCTATGTGTAGAAGCAAAGATATACGCGATTTCAGAATGTGTTTCTAGAACAGCTGCGAGCAACTTTTTTACTCAACGTTAACAACACATCTGAAGCTTAATATTTCTGGGCTGAAGCGGGGAGGATTAGACAAAGTGTGCACTGTAAAAGGGAAGTCTGTGGCATTAACAGGAAGGGAGAAAAAGTACTTTCTACCCATTTCTAGTTCAGCGGTAAAACTGAAATTTCTATGGAACTGCAGCTCGGCTTGTGACTGTGGTTTTCCCGGTCACACAAAAATGCTGAAATTCGACTTATACAGTGTTTGTGTTATTAAACTTGATGAATTCTCTCCTCTTGACGGTAGAATAGTGTGTAAAGCAAAGCACAATACATTGCTATGTGTAGAAGCAAAGATATACGCGATTTCAGAATGTGTTCCTAGAACAGCTGCGAGCAACTTTTTTACTCATCGTTAACAACACATCTGAAGCTCAATATTTCTGGGCTGAAGCGGGAAGGATTAGACAAAGTGTGCACTGTAAAGGGGAAGTCTGTGGCATTAACAGGAAGGGAGAAAAAGTACTTTCTACCCATTTCTAGTTCAGCGGTAAAACTGAAATTTCTATGGAACTGCAGCTCGGCTTGTGACTGTGGTTTTCCCGGTCACACAAAAATGCTGAAATTCGACTTATACAGTGTTTGTGCTTATTAAACTTGATGAATTCTCTCCTCTTGACGGTAGAATAGTGTGTAAAGCAAAGCACAATACATTGCTATGTGTAGAAGCAAAGATATACGCGATTTCATAATGTGTTCATAGAACAGCTGCGAGCAACTTTTTTACTCAACGTTAACAACACATCTGAAGCTCAATATTTCTGGGCTGAAGCGGGGAGGATTAGACAAAGTGTGCACTGTAAAGGGGAAGTCTGTGGCATTAACAGGAAGGGAGAAAAAGTACTTTCTACCCATTTTTAGTTCAGCGGTAAAACTGAAATTTCTATGGAACTGCAGCTCGGCTTGTGACTGTGGTTTTCCCGGTCACACAAAAATGCTGAAATTCGACTTATACAGTGTTTGTGCTTATTAAACTTGATGAATTCTCTCCTCTTGACGGTAGAATAGTGTGTAAAGCAAAGCACAATACATTGCTATGTGTAGAAGCAAAGATATACGCGATTTCAGAATGTGTTCCTAGAACAGCTGCGAGCAACTTTTTTACTCAACGTTAACAACACATCTGAAGCTCAATATTTCTGGGCTGAAGCGGGGAGGATTAGACAAAGTGTGCACTGTAAAGGGGAAGTCTGTGGCATTAACAGGAAAGGAGAAAAAGTACTTTCTACCCATTTTTAGGTTCAGCGGTAAAACTGAAGTTTCTATGGAACTGCAGCTCGGTTTGTGACTGTGGTTTTCCCGGTCACACAAAAATGCTGAAATTCGACTTATACAGTGTTTGTGCTTATTAAACTTGATGAATTTTCTCCTCTTGACGGTAGAATAGTGTGTAAAGCAAAGCACAATACATTGCTATGTGTAGAAGCAAAGATATACGCGATTTCAGAATGTGTTCCTAGAACAGCTGCGAGCAACTTTTTTACTCAACGTTAACAACACATCTGATGCTCAATATTTCTTGGCTGAAGCGGGGAGGATTAGACAAAGTGTGCACTGTAAAGGGGAAGTCTGTGGCATTAACAGGAAGGGAGAAAAAGTACTTTCTACCCATTTTTAGTTCAGCGGTAAAACTGAAATTTCTATGGAACTGCAGCTCGGCTTGTGACTGTGGTTTTCTCGGTCACACAAAAATGCTGAAATTCGACTTATACAGTGTTTGTGCTTATTAAACTTGATGAATTCTCTCCTCTTGACGGTAGAATAGTGTGTAAAGCAAAGCACAATACATTGCTATGTGTAGAATCAAAGATATACGCGATTTCAGAATGTGTTCCTAGAACAGCTGCGAGCAACTTTTTAACTCATCGTTAACAACACATCTGAAGCTCAATATTTCTGGGCTGAAGCGGGAAGGATTAGACAAAGTGTGCACTGTAAAGGGGAAGTCTGTGGCATTAACAGGAAGGGAGAAAAAGTACTTTCTACCCATTTTTAGTTCAGCGGTAAAACTGAAATTTCTATGGAACTGCAGCTCGGCTTGTGACTGTGGTTTTCCCGGTCACACAAAAATGCTGAAATTCGACTTATACAGTGTTTGTGCTTATTAAACTTGATGAATTCTCTCCTCTTGACGGTAGAATAGTGTGTAAAGCAAAGCACAATACATTGCTATGTGTAGAAGCAAAGATATACGCGATTTCAGAATGTGTTCCTAGAACAGCTGCGAGCAACTTTTTTACTCAACGTTAACAACACATCTGAAGCTCAATATTTCTGGGCTGAAGCGGGGAGGATTAGACAAAGTGTGCACTGTAAAGGGGAAGTCTGTGGCATTAACAGGAAGGGAGAAAAAGTACTTTCTACCCATTTTTAGGTTCAGCGGTAAAACTGAAGTTTCTATGGAACTGCAGCTCGGCTTGTGACTCTGGTTTTCCCGGTCACACAAAAATGCTGAAATTCGACTTATACAGTGTTTGTGCTTATTAAACTTGATGAATTCTCTCCTCTTGACGGTAGAATAGTGTGTAAAGCAAAGCACAATACATTGCTATGTGTAGAAGCAAAGATATACGCGATTTCAGAATGTGTTCCTAGAACAGCTGCGAGCAACTTTTTTACTCAACGTTAACAACACATCTGAAGCTTAATATTTCTGGGCTGAAGCGGGGAGGATTAGACAAAGTGTGCACTGTAAAGGGGAAGTCTGTGGCATTAACAGGAAGGGAGAAAAAGTACTTTCTACCCATTTCTAGTTCAGCGGTAAAACTGAAATTTCTATGGAACTGCAGCTCGGCTTGTGACTGTGGTTTTCCCGGTTACACAAAAATGCTGAAATTCGACTTATACAGTGTTTGTGCTTATTAAACTTGATGAATTCTCTCCTCTTGACGGTAGAATAGTGTGTAAAGCAAAGCACAATACATTGCTATATGTAGAAGCAAAGATATACGCGATTTCAGAATGTGTTCCTAGAACAGCTGCGAGCAACTTTTTTACTCAACGTTAACAACACATCTGAAGCTCAATATTTCTGGGCTGAAGCGGGGAGGATTAGACAAAGTGTGCACTGTAAAGGGGAAGTCTGTGGCATTAACAGGAAGGGAGAAAAAGTACTTTCTACCCATTTTTAGGTAAAGCGGTAAAACTGAAGTTTCTATGGAACTGCAGCTCGGTTTGTGACTGTGGTTTTCCCGGTCACACAAAAATGCTGAAATTCGACTTATACAGTGTTTGTGCTTATAAAACTTGATGAATTCTCTCCTCTTGACGGTAGAATAGTGTGTAAAGCAAAGCACAATACATTGCTATGTGTAGAAGCAAAGATATACGCGATTTCAGAATGTGTTCCTAGAACAGCTGCGAGCAACTTTTTTACTCAACGTTAACAACACATCTGAAGCTCAATATTTCTGGGCTGAAGCGGGGAGGATTAGACAAAGTGTGCACTGTAAAGGGGAAGTCTGTGGCATTAACAGGAAGGGAGAAAAAGTACTTTCTACCCATTTTTAGTTCAGCGGTAAAACTGAAATTTCTATGGAACTGCAGCTCGGCTTGTGACTGTGGTTTTCCCGGTCACACAAAAATGCTGAAATTCGACTTATACAGTGTTTGTGCTTATTAAACTTGATGAATTCTCTCCTCTTGACGGTAGAATAGTGTGTAAAGCAAAGCACAATACATTGCTATGTGTAGAAGCAAAGATATACGCGATTTCAGAATGTGTTCCTAGAACAGCTGCGAGCAACTTTTTTACTCAACGTTAACAACACATCTGAAGCTCAATATTTCTGGGCTGAAGCGGGGAGGATTAGACAAAGTGTGCACTGTAAAGGGGAAGTCTGTGGCATTAACAGGAAGGGAGAAAAAGTACTTTCTACCCATTTTTAGGTTCAGCGGTAAAACTGAAGTTTCTATGGAACTGCAGCTCGGTTTGTGACTGTGGTTTTCCCGGTCACACAAAAATGCTGAAATTCGACTTATACAGTGTTTGTGCTTATTAAACTTGATGAATTCTCTCCTCTTGACGGTAGAATAGTGTGTAAAGCAAAGCACAATACATTGCTATGTGTAGAAGCAAAGATATACGCGATTTCAGAATGTGTTCCTAGAACAGCTGCGAGCAACTTTTTTACTCAACGTTAACAACACATCTGAAGCTCAATATTTCTGGGCTGAAGCGGGGAAGATTAGACAAAGTGTGCACTGTAAAGGGGAAGTCTGTGGCATTAACAGGAAGGGAGAAAAAGTACTTTCTACCCATTTTTAGTTCAGCGGTAAAACTGAAATTTCTATGGAACTGCAGCTCGTCTTGTGACTCTGGTTTTCCCGGTCACACAAAAATGCTGAAATTCGACTTATACAGTGTTTGTGCTTATTAAACTTGATGAATTCTCTCCTCTTGACGGTAGAATAGTGTGTAAAGCAAAGCACAATACATTGCTATGTGTAGAAGCAAAGATATACGCGATTTCAGAATGTGTTCCTAGAACAGCTGCGAGCAACTTTTTTACTCAACGTTAACAACACATCTGAAGCTCAATATTTCTGGGCTGAAGCGGGGAGGATTAGACAAAGTGTGCACTGTAAAGGGGAAGTCTGTGGCATTAACAGGAAGGGAGAAAAAGTACTTTCTACCCATTTTTAGTTCAGCGGTAAAACTGAAATTTCTATGGAACTGCAGCTCGGCTTGTGACTGTGGTTTTCCCGGTCACACAAAAATGCTGAAATTCGACTTATACAGTGTTTGTGCTTATTAAACTTAATGAATTCTCTCCTCTTGACGGTAGAATAGTGTGTAAAGCAAAGCACAATACATTGCTATGTGTAGAAGCAAAGATATACGCGATTTCAGAATGTGTTCCTAGAACAGCTGCGACAACTTTTTTACTCAACGTTAACAACACATCTGAAGCTCAATATTTCTGGGCTGAAGCGGGGAGGATTAGACAAAGTGTGCACTGTAAAGGGGAAGTCTGTGGCATTAACAGGAAGGGAGAAAAAGTACTTTCTACCCATTTTTAGTTCAGCGGTAAAACTGAAATTTCTATGGAACTGCAGCTCGGCTTGTGACTGTGGTTTTCCCGGTCACACAAAAATGCTGAAATTCGACTTATACAGTGTTTGTGCTTATTAAACTTGATGAATTCTCTCCTCTTGACGGTAGAATAGTGTGTAAAGCAAAGCACAATACATTGCTATGTGTAGAAGCAAAGATATACGCGATTTCAGAATGTGTTCCTAGAACAGCTGCGAGCAACTTTTTTACTCAACGTTAACAACACATCTGAAGCTCAATATTTCTGGGCTGAAGCGGGGAGGATTAGACAAAGTGTGCACTGTAAAGGGGAAGTCTGTGGCATTAACAGGAAGGGAGAAAAAGTACTTTCTACCCATTTTTAGGTTCAGCGGTAAAACTGAAGTTTCTATGGAACTGCAGCTCGGCTTGTGACTCTGGTTTTCCCGGTCACACAAAAATGCTGAAATTCGACTTATACAGTGTTTGTGCTTATTAAACTTGATGAATTCTCTCCTCTTGACGGTAGAATAGTGTGTAAAGCAAAGCACAATACATTGCTATGTGTAGAAGCAAAGATATACGCGATTTCAGAATGTGTTCCTAGAACAGCTGCGAGCAACTTTTTTACTCAACGTTAACAACACATCTGAAGCTTAATATTTCTGGGCTGAAGCGGGGAGGATTAGACAAAGTGTGCACTGTAAAGGGGAAGTCTGTGGCATTAACAGGAAGGGAGAAAAAGTACTTTCTACCCATTTCTAGTTCAGCGGTAAAACTGAAATTTCTATGGAACTGCAGCTCGGCTTGTGACTGTGGTTTTCCCGGTTACACAAAAATGCTGAAATTCGACTTATACAGTGTTTGTGCTTATTAAACTTGATGAATTCTCTCCTCTTGACGGTAGAATAGTGTGTAAAGCAAAGCACAATACATTGCTATATGTAGAAGCAAAGATATACGCGATTTCAGAATGTGTTCCTAGAACAGCTGCGAGCAACTTTTTTACTCAACGTTAACAACACATCTGAAGCTCAATATTTCTGGGCTGAAGCGGGGAGGATTAGACAAAGTGTGCACTGTAAAGGGGAAGTCTGTGGCATTAACAGGAAGGGAGAAAAAGTACTTTCTACCCATTTTTAGGTAAAGCGGTAAAACTGAAGTTTCTATGGAACTGCAGCTCGGTTTGTGACTGTGGTTTTCCCGGTCACACAAAAATGCTGAAATTCGACTTATACAGTGTTTGTGCTTATAAAACTTGATGAATTCTCTCCTCTTGACGGTAGAATAGTGTGTAAAGCAAAGCACAATACATTGCTATGTGTAGAAGCAAAGATATACGCGATTTCAGAATGTGTTCCTAGAACAGCTGCGAGCAACTTTTTTACTCAACGTTAACAACACATCTGAAGCTCAATATTTCTGGGCTGAAGCGGGGAGGATTAGACAAAGTGTGCACTGTAAAGGGGAAGTCTGTGGCATTAACAGGAAGGGAGAAAAAGTACTTTCTACCCATTTTTAGTTCAGCGGTAAAACTGAAATTTCTATGGAACTGCAGCTCGGCTTGTGACTGTGGTTTTCCCGGTCACACAAAAATGCTGAAATTCGACTTATACAGTGTTTGTGCTTATTAAACTTGATGAATTCTCTCCTCTTGACGGTAGAATAGTGTGTAAAGCAAAGCACAATACATTGCTATGTGTAGAAGCAAAGATATACGCGATTTCAGAATGTGTTCCTAGAACAGCTGCGAGCAACTTTTTTACTCAACGTTAACAACACATCTGAAGCTCAATATTTCTGGGCTGAAGCGGGGAGGATTAGACAAAGTGTGCACTGTAAAGGGGAAGTCTGTGGCATTAACAGGAAGGGAGAAAAAGTACTTTCTACCCATTTTTAGGTTCAGCGGTAAAACTGAAGTTTCTATGGAACTGCAGCTCGGTTTGTGACTGTGGTTTTCCCGGTCACACAAAAATGCTGAAATTCGACTTATACAGTGTTTGTGCTTATTAAACTTGATGAATTCTCTCCTCTTGACGGTAGAATAGTGTGTAAAGCAAAGCACAATACATTGCTATGTGTAGAAGCAAAGATATACGCGATTTCAGAATGTGTTCCTAGAACAGCTGCGAGCAACTTTTTTACTCAACGTTAACAACACATCTGAAGCTCAATATTTCTGGGCTGAAGCGGGGAAGATTAGACAAAGTGTGCACTGTAAAGGGGAAGTCTGTGGCATTAACAGGAAGGGAGAAAAAGTACTTTCTACCCATTTTTAGTTCAGCGGTAAAACTGAAATTTCTATGGAACTGCAGCTCGTCTTGTGACTCTGGTTTTCCCGGTCACACAAAAATGCTGAAATTCGACTTATACAGTGTTTGTGCTTATTAAACTTGATGAATTCTCTCCTCTTGACGGTAGAATAGTGTGTAAAGCAAAGCACAATACATTGCTATGTGTAGAAGCAAAGATATACGCGATTTCAGAATGTGTTCCTAGAACAGCTGCGAGCAACTTTTTTACTCAACGTTAACAACACATCTGAAGCTCAATATTTCTGGGCTGAAGCGGGGAGGATTAGACAAAGTGTGCACTGTAAAGGGGAAGTCTGTGGCATTAACAGGAAGGGAGAAAAAGTACTTTCTACCCATTTTTAGTTCAGCGGTAAAACTGAAATTTCTATGGAACTGCAGCTCGGCTTGTGACTGTGGTTTTCCCGGTCACACAAAAATGCTGAAATTCGACTTATACAGTGTTTGTGCTTATTAAACTTAATGAATTCTCTCCTCTTGACGGTAGAATAGTGTGTAAAGCAAAGCACAATACATTGCTATGTGTAGAAGCAAAGATATACGCGATTTCAGAATGTGTTCCTAGAACAGCTGCGACAACTTTTTTACTCAACGTTAACAACACATCTGAAGCTCAATATTTCTGGGCTGAAGCGGGGAGGATTAGACAAAGTGTGCACTGTAAAGGGGAAGTCTGTGGCATTAACAGGAAGGGAGAAAAAGTACTTTCTACCCATTTTTAGGTTCAGCGGTAAAACTGAAGTTTCTATGGAACTGCAGCTCGGCTTGTGACTCTGGTTTTCCCGGTCACACAAAAATGCTGAAATTCGACTTATACAGTGTTTGTGCTTATTAAACTTGATGAATTCTCTCCTCTTGACGGTAGAATAGTGTGTAAAGCAAAGCACAATACATTGCTATGTGTAGAAGCAAAGATATACGCGATTTCAGAATGTGTTTCTAGAACAGCTGCGAGCAACTTTTTTACTCAACGTTAACAACACATCTGAAGCTTAATATTTCTGGGCTGAAGCGGGGAGGATTAGACAAAGTGTGCACTGTAAAAGGGAAGTCTGTGGCATTAACAGGAAGGGAGAAAAAGTACTTTCTACCCATTTCTAGTTCAGCGGTAAAACTGAAATTTCTATGGAACTGCAGCTCGGCTTGTGACTGTGGTTTTCCCGGTCACACAAAAATGCTGAAATTCGACTTATACAGTGTTTGTGTTATTAAACTTGATGAATTCTCTCCTCTTGACGGTAGAATAGTGTGTAAAGCAAAGCACAATACATTGCTATGTGTAGAAGCAAAGATATACGCGATTTCAGAATGTGTTCCTAGAACAGCTGCGAGCAACTTTTTTACTCATCGTTAACAACACATCTGAAGCTCAATATTTCTGGGCTGAAGCGGGAAGGATTAGACAAAGTGTGCACTGTAAAGGGGAAGTCTGTGGCATTAACAGGAAGGGAGAAAAAGTACTTTCTACCCATTTCTAGTTCAGCGGTAAAACTGAAATTTCTATGGAACTGCAGCTCGGCTTGTGACTGTGGTTTTCCCGGTCACACAAAAATGCTGAAATTCGACTTATACAGTGTTTGTGCTTATTAAACTTAATGAATTCTCTCCTCTTGACGGGAGAATAGTGTGTAAAGCAAAGCACAATACATTGCTATGTGTAGAAGCAAAGATATACGCGATTTCAGAATGTGTTCCTAGAACAGCTGCAAGCAACTTTTTTACTCAACGTTAACAACACATCTGAAGCTTAATATTTCTGGGCTGAAGCGGGGAGGATTAGACAAAGTGTGCACTGTAAAGGGGAAGTCTGTGGCATTAACAGGAAGGGAGAAAAAGTACTTTCTACCCATTTCTAGTTCAGCGGTAAAACTGAAATTTCTATGGAACTGCAGCTCGGCTTGTGACTGTGGTTTTCCCGGTCACACAAAAATGCTGAAATTCGACTTATACAGTGTTTGTGCTTATTAAACTTGATGAATTCTCTCCTCTTGACGGTAGAATAGTGTGTAAAGCAAAGCACAATACATTGCTATGTGTAGAAGCAAAGATATACGCGATTTCATAATGTGTTCATAGAACAGCTGCGAGCAACTTTTTTACTCAACGTTAACAACACATCTGAAGCTCAATATTTCTGGGCTGAAGCGGGGAGGATTAGACAAAGTGTGCACTGTAAAGGGGAAGTCTGTGGCATTAACAGGAAGGGAGAAAAAGTACTTTCTACCCATTTTTAGTTCAGCGGTAAAACTGAAATTTCTATGGAACTGCAGCTCGGCTTGTGACTGTGGTTTTCCCGGTCACACAAAAATGCTGAAATTCGACTTATACAGTGTTTGTGCTTATTAAACTTGATGAATTCTCTCCTCTTGACGGTAGAATAGTGTGTAAAGCAAAGCACAATACATTGCTATGTGTAGAAGCAAAGATATACGCGATTTCAGAATGTGTTCCTAGAACAGCTGCGAGCAACTTTTTTACTCAACGTTAACAACACATCTGAAGCTCAATATTTCTGGGCTGAAGCGGGGAGGATTAGACAAAGTGTGCACTGTAAAGGGGAAGTCTGTGGCATTAACAGGAAGGGAGAAAAAGTACTTTCTACCCATTTTTAGTTCAGCGGTAAAACTGAAATTTCTATGGAACTGCAGCTCGGCTTGTGACTGTGGTTTTCCCGGTCACACAAAAATGCTGAAATTCGACTTATACAGTGTTTGTGCTTATTAAACTTGATGAATTCTCTCCTCTTGACGGTAGAATAGTGTGTAAAGCAAAGCACAATACATTGCTATGTGTAGAAGCAAAGATATACGCGATTTCAGAATGTGTTCCTAGAACAGCTGCGAGCAACTTTTTTACTCAACGTTAACAACACATCTGAAGCTCAATATTTCTGGGCTGAAGCGGGGAGGATTAGACAAAGTGTGCACTGTAAAGGGGAAGTCTGTGGCATTAACAGGAAGGGAGAAAAAGTACTTTCTACCCATTTTTAGTTCAGCGGTAAAACTGAAATTTCTATGGAACTGCAGCTCGGCTTGTGACTGTGGTTTTCCCGGTCACACAAAAATGCTGAAATTCGACTTATACAGTGTTTGTGCTTATTAAACTTGATGAATTCTCTCCTCTTGACGGTAGAATAGTGTGTAAAGCAAAGCACAATACATTGCTATGTGTAGAAGCAAAGATATACGCGATTTCAGAATGTGTTCCTAGAACAGCTGCGAGCAACTTTTTTACTCAACGTTAACAACACATCTGAAGCTCAATATTTCTGGGCTGAAGCGGGGAGGATTAGACAAAGTGTGCACTGTAAAGGGGAAGTCTGTGGCATTAACAGGAAGGGAGAAAAAGTACTTTCTACCCATTTTTAGTTCAGCGGTAAAACTGAAATTTCTATGGAACTGCAGCTCGGCTTGTGACTGTGGTTTTCCCGGTCACACAAAAATGCTGAAATTCGACTTATACAGTGTTTGTGCTTATTAAACTTGATGAATTCTCTCCTCTTGACGGTAGAATAGTGTGTAAAGCAAAGCACAATACATTGCTATGTGTAGAAGCAAAGATATACGCGATTTCAGAATGTGTTCCTAGAACAGCTGCGAGCAACTTTTTTACTCAACGTTAACAACACATCTGAAGCTCAATATTTCTGGGCTGAAGCGGGGAGGATTAGACAAAGTGTGCACTGTAAAGGGGAAGTCTGTGGCATTAACAGGAAGGGAGAAAAAGTACTTTCTACCCATTTTTAGTTCAGCGGTAAAACTGAAATTTCTATGGAACTGCAGCTCGGCTTGTGACTGTGGTTTTCCCGGTCACACAAAAATGCTGAAATTCGACTTATACAGTGTTTGTGCTTATTAAACTTGATGAATTCTCTCCTCTTGACGGTAGAATAGTGTGTAAAGCAAAGCACAATACATTGCTATGTGTAGAAGCAAAGATATACGCGATTTCAGAATGTGTTCCTAGAACAGCTGCGAGCAACTTTTTTACTCAACGTTAACAACACATCTGAAGCTCAATATTTCTGGGCTGAAGCGGGGAGGATTAGACAAAGTGTGCACTGTAAAGGGGAAGTCTGTGGCATTAACAGGAAGGGAGAAAAAGTACTTTCTACCCATTTTTAGTTCAGCGGTAAAACTGAAATTTCTATGGAACTGCAGCTCGGCTTGTGACTGTGGTTTTCTCGGTCACACAAAAATGCTGAAATTCGACTTATACAGTGTTTGTGCTTATTAAACTTGATGAATTCTCTCCTCTTGACGGTAGAATAGTGTGTAAAGCAAAGCACAATACATTGCTATGTGTAGAATCAAAGATATACGCGATTTCAGAATGTGTTCCTAGAACAGCTGCGAGCAACTTTTTAACTCATCGTTAACAACACATCTGAAGCTCAATATTTCTGGGCTGAAGCGGGAAGGATTAGACAAAGTGTGCACTGTAAAGGGGAAGTCTGTGGCATTAACAGGAAGGGAGAAAAAGTACTTTCTACCCATTTCTAGTTCAGCGGTAAAACTGAAATTTCTATGGAACTGCAGCTCGGCTTGTGACTGTGGTTTTCCCGGTCACACAAAAATGCTGAAATTCGACTTATACAGTGTTTGTGCTTATTAAACTTAATGAATTCTCTCCTCTTGACGGTAGAATAGTGTGTAAAGCAAAGCACAATACATTGCTATGTGTAGAAGCAAAGATATACGCGATTTCAGAATGTGTTCCTAGAACAGCTGCGAGCAACTTTTTTACTCAACGTTAACAACACATCTGAAGCTCAATATTTCTGGGCTGAAGCGGGGAGGATTAGACAAAGTGTGCACTGTAAAGGGGAAGTCTGTGGCATTAACAGGAAGGGAGAAAAAGTACTTTCTACCCATTTTTAGGTTCAGCGGTAAAACTGAAGTTTCTATGGAACTGCAGCTCGGCTTGTGACTCTGGTTTTCCCGGTCACACAAAAATGCTGAAATTCGACTTATACAGTGTTTGTGCTTATTAAACTTGATGAATTCTCTCCTCTTGACGGTAGAATAGTGTGTAAAGCAAAGCACAATACATTGCTATGTGTAGAAGCAAAGATATACGCGATTTCAGAATGTGTTCCTAGAACAGCTGCGAGCAACTTTTTTACTCAACGTTAACAACACATCTGAAGCTCAATATTTCTGGGCTGAAGCGGGGAGGATTAGACAAAGTGTGCACTGTAAAGGGGAAGTCTGTGGCATTAACAGGAAGGGAGAAAAAGTACTTTCTACCCATTTTTAGGTAAAGCGGTAAAACTGAAGTTTCTATGGAACTGCAGCTCGGTTTGTGACTGTGGTTTTCCCGGTCACACAAAAATGCTGAAATTCGACTTATACAGTGTTTGTGCTTATAAAACTTGATGAATTCTCTCCTCTTGACGGTAGAATAGTGTGTAAAGCAAAGCACAATACATTGCTATGTGTAGAAGCAAAGATATACGCGATTTCAGAATGTGTTCCTAGAACAGCTGCGAGCAACTTTTTTACTCAACGTTAACAACACATCTGAAGCTCAATATTTCTGGGCTGAAGCGGGGAGGATTAGACAAAGTGTGCACTGTAAAGGGGAAGTCTGTGGCATTAACAGGAAGGGAGAAAAAGTACTTTCTACCCATTTTTAGTTCAGCGGTAAAACTGAAATTTCTATGGAACTGCAGCTCGGCTTGTGACTGTGGTTTTCCCGGTCACACAAAAATGCTGAAATTCGACTTATACAGTGTTTGTGCTTATTAAACTTGATGAATTCTCTCCTCTTGACGGTAGAATAGTGTGTAAAGCAAAGCACAATACATTGCTATGTGTAGAAGCAAAGATATACGCGATTTCAGAATGTGTTCCTAGAACAGCTGCGAGCAACTTTTTTACTCAACGTTAACAACACATCTGAAGCTCAATATTTCTGGGCTGAAGCGGGGAGGATTAGACAAAGTGTGCACTGTAAAGGGGAAGTCTGTGGCATTAACAGGAAGGGAGAAAAAGTACTTTCTACCCATTTTTAGGTTCAGCGGTAAAACTGAAGTTTCTATGGAACTGCAGCTCGGTTTGTGACTGTGGTTTTCCCGGTCACACAAAAATGCTGAAATTCGACTTATACAGTGTTTGTGCTTATTAAACTTGATGAATTCTCTCCTCTTGACGGTAGAATAGTGTGTAAAGCAAAGCACAATACATTGCTATGTGTAGAAGCAAAGATATACGCGATTTCAGAATGTGTTCCTAGAACAGCTGCGAGCAACTTTTTTACTCAACGTTAACAACACATCTGAAGCTCAATATTTCTGGGCTGAAGCGGGGAAGATTAGACAAAGTGTGCACTGTAAAGGGGAAGTCTGTGGCATTAACAGGAAGGGAGAAAAAGTACTTTCTACCCATTTTTAGTTCAGCGGTAAAACTGAAATTTCTATGGAACTGCAGCTCGTCTTGTGACTCTGGTTTTCCCGGTCACACAAAAATGCTGAAATTCGACTTATACAGTGTTTGTGCTTATTAAACTTGATGAATTCTCTCCTCTTGACGGTAGAATAGTGTGTAAAGCAAAGCACAATACATTGCTATGTGTAGAAGCAAAGATATACGCGATTTCAGAATGTGTTCCTAGAACAGCTGCGAGCAACTTTTTTACTCAACGTTAACAACACATCTGAAGCTCAATATTTCTGGGCTGAAGCGGGGAGGATTAGACAAAGTGTGCACTGTAAAGGGGAAGTCAGTGGCATTAACAGGAAGGGAGAAAAAGTACTTTCTACCCATTTTTAGTTCAGCGGTAAAACTGAAATTTCTATGGAACTGCAGCTCGGCTTGTGACTGTGGTTTTCCCGGTCACACAAAAATGCTGAAATTCGACTTATACAGTGTTTGTGCTTATTAAACTTGATGAATTCTCTCCTCTTGACGGTAGAATAGTGTGTAAAGCAAAGCACAATACATTGCTATGTGTAGAAGCAAAGATATACGCGATTTCAGAATGTGTTCCTAGAACAGCTGCGAGCAACTTTTTTACTCAACGTTAACAACACATCTGAAGCTCAATATTTCTGGGCTGAAGCGGGGAGGATTAGACAAAGTGTGCACTGTAAAGGGGAAGTCAGTGGCATTAACAGGAAGGGAGAAAAAGTACTTTCTACCCATTTTTAGTTCAGCGGTAAAACTGAAATTTCTATGGAACTGCAGCTCGGCTTGTGACTCTGGTTTTCCCGGTCACACAAAAATGCTGAAATTCGACTTATACAGTGTTTGTGCTTATTAAACTTGATGAATTCTCTCCTCTTGACGGTAGAATAGTGTGTAAAGCAAAGCACAATACATTGCTATTGCAATTGCAATTGCTATTGCAAACTCCAGAGCTCTGGAATAGGGAAACATGCTTTAAACTGGTTTCAGTCCTACCTATCAGGAAGATCCCAACATGTGTCCATCTCAGGCTCTAACTCCAACCCCCTGGATATCACCTGTGGTGTACCGCAAGGCTCTGTTCTGGGGCCCCTACTCTTCTCAGTGTTCATTAATGATCTTCCCACAGCTTGTAAGGAAGCCTCAATACACATGTATGCAGATGACACAATCCTGTATGCACACAGCCATAGCCTCTCTAACCTTCAACACATACTTCAGTCTGACTTTTTGAGACTCGAAAACTGGATTTCCCAAAACAAACTGTTTTTAAACACTGACAAGACTGTAACAATGGTATTTGGGACCAAGACTAAATTTGTAAAGCTTCCAGTGACTGAGCTCCTGATTAGAACCAACGCTACCACCACCCTAACACCTGTCACTAGTTTTAAATACCTGGGCTTATGGTTTGACTCCCACTTAACATTCGGGATGCACATTGATACCCTGACAACCAAGACCTATGCCAAACTAGGGGTACTTTACAGGAACAAATCCTCCCTAAGTCTCCTGGTCAGAAAGCGTATTGCACAGCAAATGCTAATGCCAATTATTGACTATGGAGACATAGTATATGGCTCGGCTCCTCAAACCCACCTTAGCAAACTTGACACCCTCTACAATTCAATTTGTCGTTTTGTTCTCCAATGCAACTACAACACACATCACTGCGAAATGCTCAAAGAACTAGATTGGTCATCACTAGAGTCTAGGCGCAAAGTTCACCTTTCCTGTCTCACCCTCAAATACTTTCTGGGCAAGCTACCCAGCTACCTGAACAAGCTCCTCACCCCTACCACATGCAGTACCTATCACATGAGATCAGACTCCAAAAGACTATTCATGGTCCCAAGACTCAACAAAGTATCCGGACGTTCCTCCTTCTCCTTCCGTGCACCCCAAAACTGGAACAACCTACCAGAGACTCTCATATCCACCACCAGCTTAAGTTCTTTCAAATCTAAGGCTGTCTCACACTTTAATCTGGTCTGTAACTGTTTCATACGCTCATAATATATATTTTCTTTAACTGTGCATGCAATGTCTTGTATATAATGTATACCTTGTTCATTTATGTAACTGTATTTGTAACCATGTATTATTTTGTTTCACTCTGTGCCCAGGACATACTTGAAAACGAGAGGTAACTCTCAATGTATTACTTCCTGGTAAAATATTTTATAAATAAATAAAATAAAATGTGTAGAAGCAAAGATATACGCGATTTCAGAATGTGTTCCTAGAACAGCTGCGAGCAACTTTTTTACTCAACGTTAACAACACATCTGAAGCTCAATATTTCTGGGCTGAAGCGGGGAGGATTAGACAAAGTGTGCACTGTAAAGGGGAAGTCTGTGGCATTAACAGGAAGGGAGAAAAAGTACTTTCTACCCATTTTTAGTTCAGCGGTAAAACTGAAATTTCTATGGAACTGCAGCTCGGCTTGTGACTGTGGTTTTCCCGGTCACACAAAAATGCTGAAATTCGACTTATACAGTGTTTGTGCTTATTAAACTTGATGAATTCTCTCCTCTTGACGGTAGAATAGTATGTAAAGCAAAGCACAATACATTGCTATGTGTAGAAGCAAAGATATACGCGATTTCAGAATGTGTTCCTAGAACAGCTGCGAGCAACTTTTTTACTCAACGTTAACAACACATCTGAAGCTCAATATTTTTTTGCTGAAGCGGGGAAGATTAGACAAAGTGTGCACTGTAAAGGGGAAGTCTGTGGCATTAACAGGAAGGGAGAAAAAGTACTTTCTACCCATTTCTAGTTCAGCGGTAAAACTGAAATTTCTATGGAACTGCAGCTCGGCTTGTGACTGTGGTTTTCCCGGTCACACAAAAATGCTGAAATTCGACTTATACAGTGTTTGTGCTTATTAAACTTGATGAATTCTCTCCTCTTGACGGTAGAATAGTGTGTAAAGCAAAGCACAATACATTGCTATGTGTAGAAGCAAAGATATACGCGATTTCAGAATGTGTTCCTAGAACAGCTGCGAGCAACTTTTTTACTCAACGTTAACAACACATCTGAAGCTCAATATTTCTGGGCTGAAGCGGGGAGGATTAGACAAAGTGTGCACTGTAAAGGGGAAGTCTGTGGCATTAACAGGAAGGGAGAAAAAGTACTTTCTACCCATTTTTAGTTCAGCGGTAAAACTGAAATTTCTATGGAACTGCAGCTCGGCTTGTGACTGTGGTTTTCCCGGTCACACAAAAATGCTGAAATTCGACTTATACAGTGTTTGTGCTTATTAAACTTGATGAATTCTCTCCTCTTGACGGTAGAATAGTATGTAAAGCAAAGCACAATACATTGCTATGTGTAGAAGCAAAGATATACGCGATTTCAGAATGTGTTCCTAGAACAGCTGCGAGCAACTTTTTTACTCAACGTTAACAACACATCTGAAGCTCAATATTTCTGGGCTGAAGCGGGGAGGATTAGACAAAGTGTGCACTGTAAAGGGGAAGTCAGTGGCATTAACAGGAAGGGAGAAAAAGTACTTTCTACCCATTTTTAGTTCAGCGGTAAAACTGAAATTTCTATGGAACTGCAGCTCGGCTTGTGACTGTGGTTTTCCCGGTCACACAAAAATGCTGAAATTCGACTTATACAGTGTTTGTGCTTATTAAACTTGATGAATTCTCTCCTCTTGACGGTAGAATAGTGTGTAAAGCAAAGCACAATACATTGCTATGTGTAGAAGCAAAGATATACGCGATTTCAGAATGTGTTCCTAGAACAGCTGCGAGCAACTTTTTTACTCAACGTTAACAACACATCTGAAGCTCAATATTTCTGGGCTGAAGCGGGGAGGATTAGACAAAGTGTGCACTGTAAAGGGGAAGTCTGTGGCATTAACAGGAAGGGAGAAAAAGTACTTTCTACCCATTTTTAGTTCAGCGGTAAAACTGAAATTTCTATGGAACTGCAGCTCGGCTTGTGACTGTGGTTTTCCCGGTCACACAAAAATGCTGAAATTCGACTTATACAGTGTTTGTGCTTATTAAACTTGATGAATTCTCTCCTCTTGACGGTAGAATAGTGTGTAAAGCAAAGCACAATACATTGCTATGTGTAGAAGCAAAGATATACGCGATTTCAGAATGTGTTCCTAGAACAGCTGCGAGCAACTTTTTTACTCAACGTTAACAACACATCTGAAGCTCAATATTTCTGGGCTGAAGCGGGGAGGATTAGACAAAGTGTGCACTGTAAAGGGGAAGTCAGTGGCATTAACAGGAAGGGAGAAAAAGTACTTTCTACCCATTTTTAGTTCAGCGGTAAAACTGAAATTTCTATGGAACTGCAGCTCGGCTTGTGACTCTGGTTTTCCCGGTCACACAAAAATGCTGAAATTCGACTTATACAGTGTTTGTGCTTATTAAACTTGATGAATTCTCTCCTCTTGACGGTAGAATAGTGTGTAAAGCAAAGCACAATACATTGCTATTGCAATTGCAATTGCTATTGCAAACTCCAGAGCTCTGGAATAGGGAAACATGCTTTAAACTGGTTTCAGTCCTACCTATCAGGAAGATCCCAACATGTGTCCATCTCAGGCTCTAACTCCAACCCCCTGGATATCACCTGTGGTGTACCGCAAGGCTCTGTTCTGGGGCCCCTACTCTTCTCAGTGTTCATTAATGATCTTCCCACAGCTTGTAAGGAAGCCTCAATACACATGTATGCAGATGACACAATCCTGTATGCACACAGCCATAGCCTCTCTAACCTTCAACACATACTTCAGTCTGACTTTTTGAGACTCGAAAACTGGATTTCCCAAAACAAACTGTTTTTAAACACTGACAAGACTGTAACAATGGTATTTGGGACCAAGACTAAATTTGTAAAGCTTCCAGTGACTGAGCTCCTGATTAGAACCAACGCTACCACCACCCTAACACCTGTCACTAGTTTTAAATACCTGGGCTTATGGTTTGACTCCCACTTAACATTCGGGATGCACATTGATACCCTGACAACCAAGACCTATGCCAAACTAGGGGTACTTTACAGGAACAAATCCTCCCTAAGTCTCCTGGTCAGAAAGCGTATTGCACAGCAAATGCTAATGCCAATTATTGACTATGGAGACATAGTATATGGCTCGGCTCCTCAAACCCACCTTAGCAAACTTGACACCCTCTACAATTCAATTTGTCGTTTTGTTCTCCAATGCAACTACAACACACATCACTGCGAAATGCTCAAAGAACTAGATTGGTCATCACTAGAGTCTAGGCGCAAAGTTCACCTTTCCTGTCTCACCCTCAAATACTTTCTGGGCAAGCTACCCAGCTACCTGAACAAGCTCCTCACCCCTACCACATGCAGTACCTATCACATGAGATCAGACTCCAAAAGACTATTCATGGTCCCAAGACTCAACAAAGTATCCGGACGTTCCTCCTTCTCCTTCCGTGCACCCCAAAACTGGAACAACCTACCAGAGACTCTCATATCCACCACCAGCTTAAGTTCTTTCAAATCTAAGGCTGTCTCACACTTTAATCTGGTCTGTAACTGTTTCATACGCTCATAATATATATTTTCTTTAACTGTGCATGCAATGTCTTGTATATAATGTATACCTTGTTCATTTATGTAACTGTATTTGTAACCATGTATTATTTTGTTTCACTCTGTGCCCAGGACATACTTGAAAACGAGAGGTAACTCTCAATGTATTACTTCCTGGTAAAATATTTTATAAATAAATAAAATAAAATGTGTAGAAGCAAAGATATACGCGATTTCAGAATGTGTTCCTAGAACAGCTGCGAGCAACTTTTTTACTCAACGTTAACAACACATCTGAAGCTCAATATTTCTGGGCTGAAGCGGGGAGGATTAGACAAAGTGTGCACTGTAAAGGGGAAGTCTGTGGCATTAACAGGAAGGGAGAAAAAGTACTTTCTACCCATTTTTAGTTCAGCGGTAAAACTGAAATTTCTATGGAACTGCAGCTCGGCTTGTGACTGTGGTTTTCCCGGTCACACAAAAATGCTGAAATTCGACTTATACAGTGTTTGTGCTTATTAAACTTGATGAATTCTCTCCTCTTGACGGTAGAATAGTGTGTAAAGCAAAGCACAATACATTGCTATGTGTAGAAGCAAAGATATACGCGATTTCAGAATGTGTTCCTAGAACAGCTGCGAGCAACTTTTTTACTCAACGTTAACAACACATCTGAAGCTCAATATTTCTGTGCTGAAGCGGGGAGGATTAGACAAAGTGTGCACTGTAAAGGGGAAGTCTGTGGCATTAACAGGAAGGGAGAAAAAGTACTTTCTACCCATTTTTAGTTCAGCGGTAAAACTGAAATTTCTATGGAACTGCAGCTCGGCTTGTGACTGTGGTTTTCCCGGTCACACAAAAATGCTGAAATTCGACTTATACAGTGTTTGTGCTTATTAAACTTGATGAATTCTCTCCTCTTGACGGTAGAATAGTGTGTAAAGCAAAGCACAATACATTGCTATGTGTAGAAGCAAAGATATACGCGATTTCAGAATGTGTTCCTAGAACAGCTGCGAGCAACTTTTTTACTCAACGTTAACAACACATCTGAAGCTCAATATTTCTGGGCTGAAGCGGGGAGGATTAGACAAAGTGTGCACTGTAAAGGGGAAGTCAGTGGCATTAACAGGAAGGGAGAAAAAGTACTTTCTACCCATTTTTAGTTCAGCGGTAAAACTGAAATTTCTATGGAACTGCAGCTCGGCTTGTGACTGTGGTTTTCCCGGTCACACAAAAATGCTGAAATTCGACTTATACAGTGTTTGTGCTTATTAAACTTGATGAATTCTCTCCTCTTGACGGTAGAATAGTGTGTAAAGCAAAGCACAATACATTGCTATGTGTAGAAGCAAAGATATACGCGATTTCAGAATGTGTTCCTAGAACAGCTGCGAGCAACTTTTTTACTCAACGTTAACAACACATCTGAAGCTCAATATTTCTGGGCTGAAGCGGGGAGGATTAGACAAAGTGTGCACTGTAAAGGGGAAGTCTGTGGCATTAACAGGAAGGGAGAAAAAGTACTTTCTACCCATTTTTAGTTCAGCGGTAAAACTGAAATTTCTATGGAACTGCAGCTCGGCTTGTGACTGTGGTTTTCCCGGTCACACAAAAATGCTGAAATTCGACTTATACAGTGTTTGTGCTTATTAAACTTGATGAATTCTCTCCTCTTGACGGTAGAATAGTGTGTAAAGCAAAGCACAATACATTGCTATGTGTAGAAGCAAAGATATACGCGATTTCAGAATGTGTTCCTAGAACAGCTGCGAGCAACTTTTTTACTCAACGTTAACAACACATCTGAAGCTCAATATTTCTGGGCTGAAGCGGGGAGGATTAGACAAAGTGTGCACTGTAAAGGGGAAGTCAGTGGCATTAACAGGAAGGGAGAAAAAGTACTTTCTACCCATTTTTAGTTCAGCGGTAAAACTGAAATTTCTATGGAACTGCAGCTCGGCTTGTGACTCTGGTTTTCCCGGTCACACAAAAATGCTGAAATTCGACTTATACAGTGTTTGTGCTTATTAAACTTGATGAATTCTCTCCTCTTGACGGTAGAATAGTGTGTAAAGCAAAGCACAATACATTGCTATTGCAATTGCAATTGCTATTGCAAACTCCAGAGCTCTGGAATAGGGAAACATGCTTTAAACTGGTTTCAGTCCTACCTATCAGGAAGATCCCAACATGTGTCCATCTCAGGCTCTAACTCCAACCCCCTGGATATCACCTGTGGTGTACCGCAAGGCTCTGTTCTGGGGCCCCTACTCTTCTCAGTGTTCATTAATGATCTTCCCACAGCTTGTAAGGAAGCCTCAATACACATGTATGCAGATGACACAATCCTGTATGCACACAGCCATAGCCTCTCTAACCTTCAACACATACTTCAGTCTGACTTTTTGAGACTCGAAAACTGGATTTCCCAAAACAAACTGTTTTTAAACACTGACAAGACTGTAACAATGGTATTTGGGACCAAGACTAAATTTGTAAAGCTTCCAGTGACTGAGCTCCTGATTAGAACCAACGCTACCACCACCCTAACACCTGTCACTAGTTTTAAATACCTGGGCTTATGGTTTGACTCCCACTTAACATTCGGGATGCACATTGATACCCTGACAACCAAGACCTATGCCAAACTAGGGGTACTTTACAGGAACAAATCCTCCCTAAGTCTCCTGGTCAGAAAGCGTATTGCACAGCAAATGCTAATGCCAATTATTGACTATGGAGACATAGTATATGGCTCGGCTCCTCAAACCCACCTTAGCAAACTTGACACCCTCTACAATTCAATTTGTCGTTTTGTTCTCCAATGCAACTACAACACACATCACTGCGAAATGCTCAAAGAACTAGATTGGTCATCACTAGAGTCTAGGCGCAAAGTTCACCTTTCCTGTCTCACCCTCAAATACTTTCTGGGCAAGCTACCCAGCTACCTGAACAAGCTCCTCACCCCTACCACATGCAGTACCTATCACATGAGATCAGACTCCAAAAGACTATTCATGGTCCCAAGACTCAACAAAGTATCCGGACGTTCCTCCTTCTCCTTCCGTGCACCCCAAAACTGGAACAACCTACCAGAGACTCTCATATCCACCACCAGCTTAAGTTCTTTCAAATCTAAGGCTGTCTCACACTTTAATCTGGTCTGTAACTGTTTCATACGCTCATAATATATATTTTCTTTAACTGTGCATGCAATGTCTTGTATATAATGTATACCTTGTTCATTTATGTAACTGTATTTGTAACCATGTATTATTTTGTTTCACTCTGTGCCCAGGACATACTTGAAAACGAGAGGTAACTCTCAATGTATTACTTCCTGGTAAAATATTTTATAAATAAATAAAATAAAATGTGTAGAAGCAAAGATATACGCGATTTCAGAATGTGTTCCTAGAACAGCTGCGAGCAACTTTTTTACTCAACGTTAACAACACATCTGAAGCTCAATATTTCTGGGCTGAAGCGGGGAGGATTAGACAAAGTGTGCACTGTAAAGGGGAAGTCTGTGGCATTAACAGGAAGGGAGAAAAAGTACTTTCTACCCATTTTTAGTTCAGCGGTAAAACTGAAATTTCTATGGAACTGCAGCTCGGCTTGTGACTGTGGTTTTCCCGGTCACACAAAAATGCTGAAATTCGACTTATACAGTGTTTGTGCTTATTAAACTTGATGAATTCTCTCCTCTTGACGGTAGAATAGTATGTAAAGCAAAGCACAATACATTGCTATGTGTAGAAGCAAAGATATACGCGATTTCAGAATGTGTTCCTAGAACAGCTGCGAGCAACTTTTTTACTCAACGTTAACAACACATCTGAAGCTCAATATTTTTTTGCTGAAGCGGGGAAGATTAGACAAAGTGTGCACTGTAAAGGGGAAGTCTGTGGCATTAACAGGAAGGGAGAAAAAGTACTTTCTACCCATTTTTAGTTCAGCGGTAAAACTGAAATTTCTATGGAACTGCAGCTCGGCTTGTGACTCTGGTTTTCCCGGTCACACAAAAATGCTGAAATTCGACTTATACAGTGTTTGTGCTTATTAAACTTGATGAATTCTCTCCTCTTGACGGTAGAATAGTGTGTAAAGCAAAGCACAATACATTCCTATGTGTAGAAGCAAAGATATACGCGATTTCAGAATGTGTTCCTAGAACAGCTGCGAGCAACTTTTTTACTCAACGTTAACAACACATCTGAAGCTTAATATTTCTGGGCTGAAGCGGGGAGGATTAGACAAAGTGTGCACTGTAAAGGGGAAGTCTGTGGCATTAACAGGAAGGGAGAAAAAGTACTTTCTACCCATTTCTAGTTCAGCGGTAAAACTGAAATTTCTATGGAACTGCAGCTCGGCTTGTGACTGTGGTTTTCCCGGTCACACAAAAATGCTGAAATTCGACTTATACAGTGTTTGTGCTTATTAAACTTGATGAATTCTCTCCTCTTGACGGTAGAATAGTGTGTAAAGCAAAGCACAATACATTGCTATGTGTAGAAGCAAAGATATACGCGATTTCAGAATGTGTTTCTAGAACAGCTGCGAGCAACTTTTTTACTCAACGTTAACAACACATCTGAAGCTTAATATTTCTGGGCTGAAGCGGGGAGGATTAGACAAAGTGTGCACTGTAAAGGGGAAGTCTGTGGCATTAACAGGAAGGGAGAAAAAGTACTTTCTACCCATTTTTAGTTCAGCGGTAAAACTGAAATTTATATGGAACTGCAGCTCGGCTTGTGACTGTGGTTTTCCCGGTCACACAAAAATGCTGAAATTCGACTTATACAGTGTTTGTGCTTATTAAACTTGATGAATTCTCTCCTCTTGACGGTAGAATAGTGTGTAAAGCAAAGCACAATACATTGCTATGTGTAGAAGCAAAGATATACGCGATTTCAGAATGTGTTCCTAGAACAGCTGCGAGCAACTTTTTTACTCAACGTTAACAACACATCTGAAGCTCAATATTTCTGGGCTGAAGCGGGGAGGATTAGACAAAGTGTGCACTGTAAAGGGGAAGTCTGTGGCATTAACAGGAAGGGAGAAAAAGTACTTTCTACCCATTTCTAGTTCAGCGGTAAAACTGAAATTTCTATGGAACTGCAGCTCGGCTTGTGACTGTGGTTTTCCCGGTCACACAAAAATGCTAAAATTCGACTTATACAGTGTTTGTGCTTATTAAACTTGATGAATTCTCTCCTCTTGACGGTAGAATAGTGTGTAAAGCAAAGCACAATACATTGCTATGTGTAGAAGCAAAGATATACGCGATTTCAGAATGTGTTCCTAGAACAGCTGCGAGCAACTTTTTTACTCAACGTTAACAACACATCTGAAGCTTAATATTTCTGGGCTGAAGCGGGGAGGATTAGACAAAGTGTGCACTGTAAAGGGGAAGTCTGTGGCATTAACAGGAAGGGAGAAAAAGTACTTTCTACCCATTTCTAGTTCAGCAGTAAAACTGAAATTTCTATGGAACTGCAGCTCGGCTTGTGACTGTGGTTTTCCCGGTCACACAAAAATGCTGAAATTCGACTTATACAGTGTTTGTGCTTATTAAACTTGATGAATTCTCTCCTCTTGACGGTAGAATAGTGTGTAAAGCAAAGCACAATACATTGCTATGTGTAGAAGCAAAGATATACGCGATTTCAGAATGTGTTCCTAGAACAGCTGCGAGCAACTTTTTTACTCAACGTTAACAACACATCTGAAGCTCAATATTTCTGGGCTGAAGCGGGGAGGATTAGACAAAGTGTGCACTGTAAAGGGGAAGTCTGTGGCATTAACAGGAAGGGAGAAAAAGTACTTTCTACCCATTTTTATTTCAGCGGTAAAACTGAAATTTCTATGGAACTGCAGCTCGGCTTGTGACTGTGGTTTTCCCGGTCACACAAAAATGCTGAAATTCGACTTATACAGTGTTTGTGCTTATTAAACTTGATGAATTCTCTCCTCTTGACGGTAGAATAGTGTGTAAAGCAAAGCACAATACATTGCTATGTGTAGAAGCAAAGATATACGCGATTTCAGAATGTGTTCCTAGAACAGCTGCGAGCAACTTTTTTACTCAACGTTAACAACACATCTGAAGCTTAATATTTCTGGGCTGAAGCGGGGAGGATTAGACAAAGTGTGCACTGTAAAGGGGAAGTCTGTGGCATTAACAGGAAGGGAGAAAAAGTACTTTCTACCCATTTCTAGTTCAGCGGTAAAACTGAAATTTCTATGGAACTGCAGCTCGGCTTGTGACTGTGGTTTTCCCGGTCACACAAAAATGCTGAAATTCGACTTATACAGTGTTTGTGCTTATTAAACTTGATGAATTCTCTCCTCTTGACGGTAGAATAGTGTGTAAAGCAAAGCACAATACATTGCTATGTGTAGAAGCAAAGATATACGCGATTTCAGAATGTGTTTCTAGAACAGCTGCGAGCAACTTTTTTACTCAACGTTAACAACACATCTGAAGCTTAATATTTCTGGGCTGAAGCGGGGAGGATTAGACAAAGTGTGCACTGTAAAAGGGAAGTCTGTGGCATTAACAGGAAGGGAGAAAAAGTACTTTCTACCCATTTCTAGTTCAGCGGTAAAACTGAAATTTCTATGGAACTGCAGCTCGGCTTGTGACTGTGGTTTTCCCGGTCACACAAAAATGCTGAAATTCGACTTATACAGTGTTTGTGTTATTAAACTTGATGAATTCTCTCCTCTTGACGGTAGAATAGTGTGTAAAGCAAAGCACAATACATTGCTATGTGTAGAAGCAAAGATATACGCGATTTCAGAATGTGTTCCTAGAACAGCTGCGAGCAACTTTTTTACTCATCGTTAACAACACATCTGAAGCTCAATATTTCTGGGCTGAAGCGGGAAGGATTAGACAAAGTGTGCACTGTAAAGGGGAAGTCTGTGGCATTAACAGGAAGGGAGAAAAAGTACTTTCTACCCATTTCTAGTTCAGCGGTAAAACTGAAATTTCTATGGAACTGCAGCTCGGCTTGTGACTGTGGTTTTCCCGGTCACACAAAAATGCTGAAATTCGACTTATACAGTGTTTGTGCTTATTAAACTTGATGAATTCTCTCCTCTTGACGGTAGAATAGTGTGTAAAGCAAAGCACAATACATTGCTATGTGTAGAAGCAAAGATATACGCGATTTCATAATGTGTTCATAGAACAGCTGCGAGCAACTTTTTTACTCAACGTTAACAACACATCTGAAGCTCAATATTTCTGGGCTGAAGCGGGGAGGATTAGACAAAGTGTGCACTGTAAAGGGGAAGTCTGTGGCATTAACAGGAAGGGAGAAAAAGTACTTTCTACCCATTTTTAGTTCAGCGGTAAAACTGAAATTTCTATGGAACTGCAGCTCGGCTTGTGACTGTGGTTTTCCCGGTCACACAAAAATGCTGAAATTCGACTTATACAGTGTTTGTGCTTATTAAACTTGATGAATTCTCTCCTCTTGACGGTAGAATAGTGTGTAAAGCAAAGCACAATACATTGCTATGTGTAGAAGCAAAGATATACGCGATTTCAGAATGTGTTCCTAGAACAGCTGCGAGCAACTTTTTTACTCAACGTTAACAACACATCTGAAGCTCAATATTTCTGGGCTGAAGCGGGGAGGATTAGACAAAGTGTGCACTGTAAAGGGGAAGTCTGTGGCATTAACAGGAAAGGAGAAAAAGTACTTTCTACCCATTTTTAGGTTCAGCGGTAAAACTGAAGTTTCTATGGAACTGCAGCTCGGTTTGTGACTGTGGTTTTCCCGGTCACACAAAAATGCTGAAATTCGACTTATACAGTGTTTGTGCTTATTAAACTTGATGAATTTTCTCCTCTTGACGGTAGAATAGTGTGTAAAGCAAAGCACAATACATTGCTATGTGTAGAAGCAAAGATATACGCGATTTCAGAATGTGTTCCTAGAACAGCTGCGAGCAACTTTTTTACTCAACGTTAACAACACATCTGATGCTCAATATTTCTTGGCTGAAGCGGGGAGGATTAGACAAAGTGTGCACTGTAAAGGGGAAGTCTGTGGCATTAACAGGAAGGGAGAAAAAGTACTTTCTACCCATTTTTAGTTCAGCGGTAAAACTGAAATTTCTATGGAACTGCAGCTCGGCTTGTGACTGTGGTTTTCCCGGTCACACAAAAATGCTGAAATTCGACTTATACAGTGTTTGTGCTTATTAAACTTGATGAATTCTCTCCTCTTGACGGTAGAATAGTGTGTAAAGCAAAGCACAATACATTGCTATGTGTAGAAGCAAAGATATACGCGATTTCAGAATGTGTTCCTAGAACAGCTGCGAGCAACTTTTTTACTCAACGTTAACAACACATCTGAAGCTCAATATTTCTGGGCTGAAGCGGGGAGGATTAGACAAAGTGTGCACTGTAAAGGGGAAGTCTGTGGCATTAACAGGAAGGGAGAAAAAGTACTTTCTACCCATTTTTAGTTCAGCGGTAAAACTGAAATTTCTATGGAACTGCAGCTCGGCTTGTGACTGTGGTTTTCTCGGTCACACAAAAATGCTGAAATTCGACTTATACAGTGTTTGTGCTTATTAAACTTGATGAATTCTCTCCTCTTGACGGTAGAATAGTGTGTAAAGCAAAGCACAATACATTGCTATGTGTAGAATCAAAGATATACGCGATTTCAGAATGTGTTCCTAGAACAGCTGCGAGCAACTTTTTAACTCATCGTTAACAACACATCTGAAGCTCAATATTTCTGGGCTGAAGCGGGAAGGATTAGACAAAGTGTGCACTGTAAAGGGGAAGTCTGTGGCATTAACAGGAAGGGAGAAAAAGTACTTTCTACCCATTTCTAGTTCAGCGGTAAAACTGAAATTTCTATGGAACTGCAGCTCGGCTTGTGACTGTGGTTTTCCCGGTCACACAAAAATGCTGAAATTCGACTTATACAGTGTTTGTGCTTATTAAACTTAATGAATTCTCTCCTCTTGACGGTAGAATAGTGTGTAAAGCAAAGCACAATACATTGCTATGTGTAGAAGCAAAGATATACGCGATTTCAGAATGTGTTCCTAGAACAGCTGCGAGCAACTTTTTTACTCAACGTTAACAACACATCTGAAGCTCAATATTTCTGGGCTGAAGCGGGGAGGATTAGACAAAGTGTGCACTGTAAAGGGGAAGTCTGTGGCATTAACAGGAAGGGAGAAAAAGTACTTTCTACCCATTTTTAGGTTCAGCGGTAAAACTGAAGTTTCTATGGAACTGCAGCTCGGCTTGTGACTCTGGTTTTCCCGGTCACACAAAAATGCTGAAATTCGACTTATACAGTGTTTGTGCTTATTAAACTTGATGAATTCTCTCCTCTTGACGGTAGAATAGTGTGTAAAGCAAAGCACAATACATTGCTATGTGTAGAAGCAAAGATATACGCGATTTCAGAATGTGTTCCTAGAACAGCTGCGAGCAACTTTTTTACTCAACGTTAACAACACATCTGAAGCTTAATATTTCTGGGCTGAAGCGGGGAGGATTAGACAAAGTGTGCACTGTAAAGGGGAAGTCTGTGGCATTAACAGGAAGGGAGAAAAAGTACTTTCTACCCATTTCTAGTTCAGCGGTAAAACTGAAATTTCTATGGAACTGCAGCTCGGCTTGTGACTGTGGTTTTCCCGGTTACACAAAAATGCTGAAATTCGACTTATACAGTGTTTGTGCTTATTAAACTTGATGAATTCTCTCCTCTTGACGGTAGAATAGTGTGTAAAGCAAAGCACAATACATTGCTATATGTAGAAGCAAAGATATACGCGATTTCAGAATGTGTTCCTAGAACAGCTGCGAGCAACTTTTTTACTCAACGTTAACAACACATCTGAAGCTCAATATTTCTGGGCTGAAGCGGGGAGGATTAGACAAAGTGTGCACTGTAAAGGGGAAGTCTGTGGCATTAACAGGAAGGGAGAAAAAGTACTTTCTACCCATTTTTAGGTAAAGCGGTAAAACTGAAGTTTCTATGGAACTGCAGCTCGGTTTGTGACTGTGGTTTTCCCGGTCACACAAAAATGCTGAAATTCGACTTATACAGTGTTTGTGCTTATAAAACTTGATGAATTCTCTCCTCTTGACGGTAGAATAGTGTGTAAAGCAAAGCACAATACATTGCTATGTGTAGAAGCAAAGATATACGCGATTTCAGAATGTGTTCCTAGAACAGCTGCGAGCAACTTTTTTACTCAACGTTAACAACACATCTGAAGCTCAATATTTCTGGGCTGAAGCGGGGAGGATTAGACAAAGTGTGCACTGTAAAGGGGAAGTCTGTGGCATTAACAGGAAGGGAGAAAAAGTACTTTCTACCCATTTTTAGTTCAGCGGTAAAACTGAAATTTCTATGGAACTGCAGCTCGGCTTGTGACTGTGGTTTTCCCGGTCACACAAAAATGCTGAAATTCGACTTATACAGTGTTTGTGCTTATTAAACTTGATGAATTCTCTCCTCTTGACGGTAGAATAGTGTGTAAAGCAAAGCACAATACATTGCTATGTGTAGAAGCAAAGATATACGCGATTTCAGAATGTGTTCCTAGAACAGCTGCGAGCAACTTTTTTACTCAACGTTAACAACACATCTGAAGCTCAATATTTCTGGGCTGAAGCGGGGAGGATTAGACAAAGTGTGCACTGTAAAGGGGAAGTCTGTGGCATTAACAGGAAGGGAGAAAAAGTACTTTCTACCCATTTTTAGTTCAGCGGTAAAACTGAAATTTCTATGGAACTGCAGCTCGGCTTGTGACTGTGGTTTTCCCGGTCACACAAAAATGCTGAAATTCGACTTATACAGTGTTTGTGCTTATTAAACTTGATGAATTCTCTCCTCTTGACGGTAGAATAGTGTGTAAAGCAAAGCACAATACATTGCTATGTGTAGAAGCAAAGATATACGCGATTTCAGAATGTGTTCCTAGAACAGCTGCGAGCAACTTTTTTACTCAACGTTAACAACACATCTGAAGCTCAATATTTCTGGGCTGAAGCGGGGAGGATTAGACAAAGTGTGCACTGTAAAGGGGAAGTCTGTGGCATTAACAGGAAAGGAGAAAAAGTACTTTCTACCCATTTTTAGGTTCAGCGGTAAAACTGAAGTTTCTATGGAACTGCAGCTCGGTTTGTGACTGTGGTTTTCCCGGTCACACAAAAATGCTGAAATTCGACTTATACAGTGTTTGTGCTTATTAAACTTGATGAATTTTCTCCTCTTGACGGTAGAATAGTGTGTAAAGCAAAGCACAATACATTGCTATGTGTAGAAGCAAAGATATACGCGATTTCAGAATGTGTTCCTAGAACAGCTGCGAGCAACTTTTTTACTCAACGTTAACAACACATCTGATGCTCAATATTTCTTGGCTGAAGCGGGGAGGATTAGACAAAGTGTGCACTGTAAAGGGGAAGTCTGTGGCATTAACAGGAAGGGAGAAAAAGTACTTTCTACCCATTTTTAGTTCAGCGGTAAAACTGAAATTTCTATGGAACTGCAGCTCGGCTTGTGACTGTGGTTTTCCCGGTCACACAAAAATGCTGAAATTCGACTTATACAGTGTTTGTGCTTATTAAACTTGATGAATTCTCTCCTCTTGACGGTAGAATAGTGTGTAAAGCAAAGCACAATACATTGCTATGTGTAGAAGCAAAGATATACGCGATTTCAGAATGTGTTCCTAGAACAGCTGCGAGCAACTTTTTTACTCAACGTTAACAACACATCTGAAGCTCAATATTTCTGGGCTGAAGCGGGGAGGATTAGACAAAGTGTGCACTGTAAAGGGGAAGTCTGTGGCATTAACAGGAAGGGAGAAAAAGTACTTTCTACCCATTTTTAGTTCAGCGGTAAAACTGAAATTTCTATGGAACTGCAGCTCGGCTTGTGACTGTGGTTTTCTCGGTCACACAAAAATGCTGAAATTCGACTTATACAGTGTTTGTGCTTATTAAACTTGATGAATTCTCTCCTCTTGACGGTAGAATAGTGTGTAAAGCAAAGCACAATACATTGCTATGTGTAGAATCAAAGATATACGCGATTTCAGAATGTGTTCCTAGAACAGCTGCGAGCAACTTTTTAACTCATCGTTAACAACACATCTGAAGCTCAATATTTCTGGGCTGAAGCGGGAAGGATTAGACAAAGTGTGCACTGTAAAGGGGAAGTCTGTGGCATTAACAGGAAGGGAGAAAAAGTACTTTCTACCCATTTCTAGTTCAGCGGTAAAACTGAAATTTCTATGGAACTGCAGCTCGGCTTGTGACTGTGGTTTTCCCGGTCACACAAAAATGCTGAAATTCGACTTATACAGTGTTTGTGCTTATTAAACTTAATGAATTCTCTCCTCTTGACGGTAGAATAGTGTGTAAAGCAAAGCACAATACATTGCTATGTGTAGAAGCAAAGATATACGCGATTTCAGAATGTGTTCCTAGAACAGCTGCGAGCAACTTTTTTACTCAACGTTAACAACACATCTGAAGCTCAATATTTCTGGGCTGAAGCGGGGAGGATTAGACAAAGTGTGCACTGTAAAGGGGAAGTCTGTGGCATTAACAGGAAGGGAGAAAAAGTACTTTCTACCCATTTTTAGGTTCAGCGGTAAAACTGAAGTTTCTATGGAACTGCAGCTCGGCTTGTGACTCTTGTTTTCCCGGTCACACAAAAATGCTGAAATTCGACTTATACAGTGTTTGTGCTTATTAAACTTGATGAATTCTCTCCTCTTGACGGTAGAATAGTGTGTAAAGCAAAGCACAATACATTGCTATGTGTAGAAGCAAAGATATACGCGATTTCAGAATGTGTTCCTAGAACAGCTGCGAGCAACTTTTTTACTCAACGTTAACAACACATCTGAAGCTTAATATTTCTGGGCTGAAGCGGGGAGGATTAGACAAAGTGTGCACTGTAAAGGGGAAGTCTGTGGCATTAACAGGAAGGGAGAAAAAGTACTTTCTACCCATTTCTAGTTCAGCGGTAAAACTGAAATTTCTATGGAACTGCAGCTCGGCTTGTGACTGTGGTTTTCCCGGTTACACAAAAATGCTGAAATTCGACTTATACAGTGTTTGTGCTTATTAAACTTGATGAATTCTCTCCTCTTGACGGTAGAATAGTGTGTAAAGCAAAGCACAATACATTGCTATATGTAGAAGCAAAGATATACGCGATTTCAGAATGTGTTCCTAGAACAGCTGCGAGCAACTTTTTTACTCAACGTTAACAACACATCTGAAGCTCAATATTTCTGGGCTGAAGCGGGGAGGATTAGACAAAGTGTGCACTGTAAAGGGGAAGTCTGTGGCATTAACAGGAAGGGAGAAAAAGTACTTTCTACCCATTTTTAGGTAAAGCGGTAAAACTGAAGTTTCTATGGAACTGCAGCTCGGTTTGTGACTGTGGTTTTCCCGGTCACACAAAAATGCTGAAATTCGACTTATACAGTGTTTGTGCTTATAAAACTTGATGAATTCTCTCCTCTTGACGGTAGAATAGTGTGTAAAGCAAAGCACAATACATTGCTATGTGTAGAAGCAAAGATATACGCGATTTCAGAATGTGTTCCTAGAACAGCTGCGAGCAACTTTTTTACTCAACGTTAACAACACATCTGAAGCTCAATATTTCTGGGCTGAAGCGGGGAGGATTAGACAAAGTGTGCACTGTAAAGGGGAAGTCTGTGGCATTAACAGGAAGGGAGAAAAAGTACTTTCTACCCATTTTTAGTTCAGCGGTAAAACTGAAATTTCTATGGAACTGCAGCTCGGCTTGTGACTGTGGTTTTCCCGGTCACACAAAAATGCTGAAATTCGACTTATACAGTGTTTGTGCTTATTAAACTTGATGAATTCTCTCCTCTTGACGGTAGAATAGTGTGTAAAGCAAAGCACAATACATTGCTATGTGTAGAAGCAAAGATATACGCGATTTCAGAATGTGTTCCTAGAACAGCTGCGAGCAACTTTTTTACTCAACGTTAACAACACATCTGAAGCTCAATATTTCTGGGCTGAAGCGGGGAGGATTAGACAAAGTGTGCACTGTAAAGGGGAAGTCTGTGGCATTAACAGGAAGGGAGAAAAAGTACTTTCTACCCATTTTTAGGTTCAGCGGTAAAACTGAAGTTTCTATGGAACTGCAGCTCGGTTTGTGACTGTGGTTTTCCCGGTCACACAAAAATGCTGAAATTCGACTTATACAGTGTTTGTGCTTATTAAACTTGATGAATTCTCTCCTCTTGACGGTAGAATAGTGTGTAAAGCAAAGCACAATACATTGCTATGTGTAGAAGCAAAGATATACGCGATTTCAGAATGTGTTCCTAGAACAGCTGCGAGCAACTTTTTTACTCAACGTTAACAACACATCTGAAGCTCAATATTTCTGGGCTGAAGCGGGGAAGATTAGACAAAGTGTGCACTGTAAAGGGGAAGTCTGTGGCATTAACAGGAAGGGAGAAAAAGTACTTTCTACCCATTTTTAGTTCAGCGGTAAAACTGAAATTTCTATGGAACTGCAGCTCGTCTTGTGACTCTGGTTTTCCCGGTCACACAAAAATGCTGAAATTCGACTTATACAGTGTTTGTGCTTATTAAACTTGATGAATTCTCTCCTCTTGACGGTAGAATAGTGTGTAAAGCAAAGCACAATACATTGCTATGTGTAGAAGCAAAGATATACGCGATTTCAGAATGTGTTTCTAGAACAGCTGCGAGCAACTTTTTTACTCAACGTTAACAACACATCTGAAGCTTAATATTTCTGGGCTGAAGCGGGGAGGATTAGACAAAGTGTGCACTGTAAAAGGGAAGTCTGTGGCATTAACAGGAAGGGAGAAAAAGTACTTTCTACCCATTTCTAGTTCAGCGGTAAAACTGAAATTTCTATGGAACTGCAGCTCGGCTTGTGACTGTGGTTTTCCCGGTCACACAAAAATGCTGAAATTCGACTTATACAGTGTTTGTGTTATTAAACTTGATGAATTCTCTCCTCTTGACGGTAGAATAGTGTGTAAAGCAAAGCACAATACATTGCTATGTGTAGAAGCAAAGATATACGCGATTTCAGAATGTGTTCCTAGAACAGCTGCGAGCAACTTTTTTACTCATCGTTAACAACACATCTGAAGCTCAATATTTCTGGGCTGAAGCGGGAAGGATTAGACAAAGTGTGCACTGTAAAGGGGAAGTCTGTGGCATTAACAGGAAGGGAGAAAAAGTACTTTCTACCCATTTCTAGTTCAGCGGTAAAACTGAAATTTCTATGGAACTGCAGCTCGGCTTGTGACTGTGGTTTTCCCGGTCACACAAAAATGCTGAAATTCGACTTATACAGTGTTTGTGCTTATTAAACTTAATGAATTCTCTCCTCTTGACGGGAGAATAGTGTGTAAAGCAAAGCACAATACATTGCTATGTGTAGAAGCAAAGATATACGCGATTTCAGAATGTGTTCCTAGAACAGCTGCAAGCAACTTTTTTACTCAACGTTAACAACACATCTGAAGCTTAATATTTCTGGGCTGAAGCGGGGAGGATTAGACAAAGTGTGCACTGTAAAGGGGAAGTCTGTGGCATTAACAGGAAGGGAGAAAAAGTACTTTCTACCCATTTCTAGTTCAGCGGTAAAACTGAAATTTCTATGGAACTGCAGCTCGGCTTGTGACTGTGGTTTTCCCGGTCACACAAAAATGCTGAAATTCGACTTATACAGTGTTTGTGCTTATTAAACTTGATGAATTCTCTCCTCTTGACGGTAGAATAGTGTGTAAAGCAAAGCACAATACATTGCTATGTGTAGAAGCAAAGATATACGCGATTTCATAATGTGTTCATAGAACAGCTGCGAGCAACTTTTTTACTCAACGTTAACAACACATCTGAAGCTCAATATTTCTGGGCTGAAGCGGGGAGGATTAGACAAAGTGTGCACTGTAAAGGGGAAGTCTGTGGCATTAACAGGAAGGGAGAAAAAGTACTTTCTACCCATTTTTAGTTCAGCGGTAAAACTGAAATTTCTATGGAACTGCAGCTCGGCTTGTGACTGTGGTTTTCCCGGTCACACAAAAATGCTGAAATTCGACTTATACAGTGTTTGTGCTTATTAAACTTGATGAATTCTCTCCTCTTGACGGTAGAATAGTGTGTAAAGCAAAGCACAATACATTGCTATGTGTAGAAGCAAAGATATACGCGATTTCAGAATGTGTTCCTAGAACAGCTGCGAGCAACTTTTTTACTCAACGTTAACAACACATCTGAAGCTCAATATTTCTGGGCTGAAGCGGGGAGGATTAGACAAAGTGTGCACTGTAAAGGGGAAGTCTGTGGCATTAACAGGAAGGGAGAAAAAGTACTTTCTACCCATTTTTAGTTCAGCGGTAAAACTGAAATTTCTATGGAACTGCAGCTCGGCTTGTGACTGTGGTTTTCCCGGTCACACAAAAATGCTGAAATTCGACTTATACAGTGTTTGTGCTTATTAAACTTGATGAATTCTCTCCTCTTGACGGTAGAATAGTGTGTAAAGCAAAGCACAATACATTGCTATGTGTAGAAGCAAAGATATACGCGATTTCAGAATGTGTTCCTAGAACAGCTGCGAGCAACTTTTTTACTCAACGTTAACAACACATCTGAAGCTCAATATTTCTGGGCTGAAGCGGGGAGGATTAGACAAAGTGTGCACTGTAAAGGGGAAGTCTGTGGCATTAACAGGAAGGGAGAAAAAGTACTTTCTACCCATTTTTAGTTCAGCGGTAAAACTGAAATTTCTATGGAACTGCAGCTCGGCTTGTGACTGTGGTTTTCCCGGTCACACAAAAATGCTGAAATTCGACTTATACAGTGTTTGTGCTTATTAAACTTGATGAATTCTCTCCTCTTGACGGTAGAATAGTGTGTAAAGCAAAGCACAATACATTGCTATGTGTAGAAGCAAAGATATACGCGATTTCAGAATGTGTTCCTAGAACAGCTGCGAGCAACTTTTTTACTCAACGTTAACAACACATCTGAAGCTCAATATTTCTGGGCTGAAGCGGGGAGGATTAGACAAAGTGTGCACTGTAAAGGGGAAGTCTGTGGCATTAACAGGAAGGGAGAAAAAGTACTTTCTACCCATTTTTAGTTCAGCGGTAAAACTGAAATTTCTATGGAACTGCAGCTCGGCTTGTGACTGTGGTTTTCCCGGTCACACAAAAATGCTGAAATTCGACTTATACAGTGTTTGTGCTTATTAAACTTGATGAATTCTCTCCTCTTGACGGTAGAATAGTGTGTAAAGCAAAGCACAATACATTGCTATGTGTAGAAGCAAAGATATACGCGATTTCAGAATGTGTTCCTAGAACAGCTGCGAGCAACTTTTTTACTCAACGTTAACAACACATCTGAAGCTCAATATTTCTGGGCTGAAGCGGGGAGGATTAGACAAAGTGTGCACTGTAAAGGGGAAGTCTGTGGCATTAACAGGAAGGGAGAAAAAGTACTTTCTACCCATTTTTAGTTCAGCGGTAAAACTGAAATTTCTATGGAACTGCAGCTCGGCTTGTGACTGTGGTTTTCCCGGTCACACAAAAATGCTGAAATTCGACTTATACAGTGTTTGTGCTTATTAAACTTGATGAATTCTCTCCTCTTGACGGTAGAATAGTGTGTAAAGCAAAGCACAATACATTGCTATGTGTAGAAGCAAAGATATACGCGATTTCAGAATGTGTTCCTAGAACAGCTGCGAGCAACTTTTTTACTCAACGTTAACAACACATCTGAAGCTCAATATTTCTGTGCTGAAGCGGGGAGGATTAGACAAAGTGTGCACTGTAAAGGGGAAGTCTGTGGCATTAACAGGAAGGGAGAAAAAGTACTTTCTACCCATTTTTAGTTCAGCGGTAAAACTGAAATTTATATGGAACTGCAGCTCGGCTTGTGACTGTGGTTTTCCCGGTCACACAAAAATGCTGAAATTCGACTTATACAGTGTTTGTGCTTATTAAACTTAATGAATTCTCTCCTCTTGACGGGAGAATAGTGTGTAAAGCAAAGCACAATACATTGCTATGTGTAGAAGCAAAGATATACGCGATTTCAGAATGTGTTCCTAGAACAGCTGCGAGCAACTTTTTTACTCAACGTTAACAACACATCTGAAGCTCAATATTTTTTTGCTGAAGCGGGGAAGATTAGACAAAGTGTGCACTGTAAAGGGGAAGTCTGTGGCATTAACAGGAAGGGAGAAAAAGTACTTTCTACCCATTTCTAGTTCAGCGGTAAAACTGAAATTTCTATGGAACTGCAGCTCGGCTTGTGACTGTGGTTTTCCCGGTCACACAAAAATGCTGAAATTCGACTTATACAGTGTTTGTGCTTATTAAACTTGATGAATTCTCTCCTCTTGACGGTAGAATAGTGTGTAAAGCAAAGCACAATACATTGCTATGTGTAGAAGCAAAGATATACGCGATTTCAGAATGTGTTTCTAGAACAGCTGCGAGCAACTTTTTTACTCAACGTTAACAACACATCTGAAGCTTAATATTTCTGGGCTGAAGCGGGGAGGATTAGACAAAGTGTGCACTGTAAAGGGGAAGTCTGTGGCATTAACAGGAAGGGAGAAAAAGTACTTTCTAACCATTTCTAGTTCAGCGGTAAAACGGAAATTTCTATGGAACTGCAGCTCGTCTTGTGACTCTGGTTTTCCCGGTCACACAAAAATGCTGAAATTCGACTTATACAGTGTTTGTGCTTATTAAACTTGATGAATTCTCTCCTCTTGACGGTAGAATAGTGTGTAAAGCAAAGCACAATACATTGCTATGTGTAGAAGCAAAGATATACGCGATTTCAGAATGTGTTCCTAGAACAGCTGCGAGCAACTTTTTTACTCAACGTTAACAACACATCTGAAGCTCAATATTTCTGGGCTGAAGCGGGGAGGATTAGACAAAGTGTGCACTGTAAAGGGGAAGTCTGTGGCATTAACAGGAAGGGAGAAAAAGTACTTTCTACCCATTTTTAGTTCAGCGGTAAAACTGAAATTTCTATGGAACTGCAGCTCGGCTTGTGACTGTGGTTTTCCCGGTCACACAAAAATGCTGAAATTCGACTTATACAGTGTTTGTGCTTATTAAACTTAATGAATTCTCTCCTCTTGACGGTAGAATAGTGTGTAAAGCAAAGCACAATACATTGCTATGTGTAGAAGCAAAGATATACGCGATTTCAGAATGTGTTCCTAGAACAGCTGCGACAACTTTTTTACTCAACGTTAACAACACATCTGAAGCTCAATATTTCTGGGCTGAAGCGGGGAGGATTAGACAAAGTGTGCACTGTAAAGGGGAAGTCTGTGGCATTAACAGGAAGGGAGAAAAAGTACTTTCTACCCATTTTTAGGTTCAGCGGTAAAACTGAAGTTTCTATGGAACTGCAGCTCGGCTTGTGACTCTGGTTTTCCCGGTCACACAAAAATGCTGAAATTCGACTTATACAGTGTTTGTGCTTATTAAACTTGATGAATTCTCTCCTCTTGACGGTAGAATAGTGTGTAAAGCAAAGCACAATACATTGCTATGTGTAGAAGCAAAGATATACGCGATTTCAGAATGTGTTTCTAGAACAGCTGCGAGCAACTTTTTTACTCAACGTTAACAACACATCTGAAGCTTAATATTTCTGGGCTGAAGCGGGGAGGATTAGACAAAGTGTGCACTGTAAAAGGGAAGTCTGTGGCATTAACAGGAAGGGAGAAAAAGTACTTTCTACCCATTTCTAGTTCAGCGGTAAAACTGAAATTTCTATGGAACTGCAGCTCGGCTTGTGACTGTGGTTTTCCCGGTCACACAAAAATGCTGAAATTCGACTTATACAGTGTTTGTGTTATTAAACTTGATGAATTCTCTCCTCTTGACGGTAGAATAGTGTGTAAAGCAAAGCACAATACATTGCTATGTGTAGAAGCAAAGATATACGCGATTTCAGAATGTGTTCCTAGAACAGCTGCGAGCAACTTTTTTACTCATCGTTAACAACACATCTGAAGCTCAATATTTCTGGGCTGAAGCGGGAAGGATTAGACAAAGTGTGCACTGTAAAGGGGAAGTCTGTGGCATTAACAGGAAGGGAGAAAAAGTACTTTCTACCCATTTCTAGTTCAGCGGTAAAACTGAAATTTCTATGGAACTGCAGCTCGGCTTGTGACTGTGGTTTTCCCGGTCACACAAAAATGCTGAAATTCGACTTATACAGTGTTTGTGCTTATTAAACTTAATGAATTCTCTCCTCTTGACGGGAGAATAGTGTGTAAAGCAAAGCACAATACATTGCTATGTGTAGAAGCAAAGATATACGCGATTTCAGAATGTGTTCCTAGAACAGCTGCAAGCAACTTTTTTACTCAACGTTAACAACACATCTGAAGCTTAATATTTCTGGGCTGAAGCGGGGAGGATTAGACAAAGTGTGCACTGTAAAGGGGAAGTCTGTGGCATTAACAGGAAGGGAGAAAAAGTACTTTCTACCCATTTCTAGTTCAGCGGTAAAACTGAAATTTCTATGGAACTGCAGCTCGGCTTGTGACTGTGGTTTTCCCGGTCACACAAAAATGCTGAAATTCGACTTATACAGTGTTTGTGCTTATTAAACTTGATGAATTCTCTCCTCTTGACGGTAGAATAGTGTGTAAAGCAAAGCACAATACATTGCTATGTGTAGAAGCAAAGATATACGCGATTTCATAATGTGTTCATAGAACAGCTGCGAGCAACTTTTTTACTCAACGTTAACAACACATCTGAAGCTCAATATTTCTGGGCTGAAGCGGGGAGGATTAGACAAAGTGTGCACTGTAAAGGGGAAGTCTGTGGCATTAACAGGAAGGGAGAAAAAGTACTTTCTACCCATTTTTAGTTCAGCGGTAAAACTGAAATTTCTATGGAACTGCAGCTCGGCTTGTGACTGTGGTTTTCCCGGTCACACAAAAATGCTGAAATTCGACTTATACAGTGTTTGTGCTTATTAAACTTGATGAATTCTCTCCTCTTGACGGTAGAATAGTGTGTAAAGCAAAGCACAATACATTGCTATGTGTAGAAGCAAAGATATACGCGATTTCAGAATGTGTTCCTAGAACAGCTGCGAGCAACTTTTTTACTCAACGTTAACAACACATCTGAAGCTCAATATTTCTGGGCTGAAGCGGGGAGGATTAGACAAAGTGTGCACTGTAAAGGGGAAGTCTGTGGCATTAACAGGAAGGGAGAAAAAGTACTTTCTACCCATTTTTAGTTCAGCGGTAAAACTGAAATTTCTATGGAACTGCAGCTCGGCTTGTGACTGTGGTTTTCCCGGTCACACAAAAATGCTGAAATTCGACTTATACAGTGTTTGTGCTTATTAAACTTGATGAATTCTCTCCTCTTGACGGTAGAATAGTGTGTAAAGCAAAGCACAATACATTGCTATGTGTAGAAGCAAAGATATACGCGATTTCAGAATGTGTTCCTAGAACAGCTGCGAGCAACTTTTTTACTCAACGTTAACAACACATCTGAAGCTCAATATTTCTGGGCTGAAGCGGGGAGGATTAGACAAAGTGTGCACTGTAAAGGGGAAGTCTGTGGCATTAACAGGAAGGGAGAAAAAGTACTTTCTACCCATTTTTAGTTCAGCGGTAAAACTGAAATTTCTATGGAACTGCAGCTCGGCTTGTGACTGTGGTTTTCCCGGTCACACAAAAATGCTGAAATTCGACTTATACAGTGTTTGTGCTTATTAAACTTGATGAATTCTCTCCTCTTGACGGTAGAATAGTGTGTAAAGCAAAGCACAATACATTGCTATGTGTAGAAGCAAAGATATACGCGATTTCAGAATGTGTTCCTAGAACAGCTGCGAGCAACTTTTTTACTCAACGTTAACAACACATCTGAAGCTCAATATTTCTGGGCTGAAGCGGGGAGGATTAGACAAAGTGTGCACTGTAAAGGGGAAGTCTGTGGCATTAACAGGAAGGGAGAAAAAGTACTTTCTACCCATTTTTAGTTCAGCGGTAAAACTGAAATTTCTATGGAACTGCAGCTCGGCTTGTGACTGTGGTTTTCCCGGTCACACAAAAATGCTGAAATTCGACTTATACAGTGTTTGTGCTTATTAAACTTGATGAATTCTCTCCTCTTGACGGTAGAATAGTGTGTAAAGCAAAGCACAATACATTGCTATGTGTAGAAGCAAAGATATACGCGATTTCAGAATGTGTTCCTAGAACAGCTGCGAGCAACTTTTTTACTCAACGTTAACAACACATCTGAAGCTCAATATTTCTGGGCTGAAGCGGGGAGGATTAGACAAAGTGTGCACTGTAAAGGGGAAGTCTGTGGCATTAACAGGAAGGGAGAAAAAGTACTTTCTACCCATTTTTAGTTCAGCGGTAAAACTGAAATTTCTATGGAACTGCAGCTCGGCTTGTGACTGTGGTTTTCCCGGTCACACAAAAATGCTGAAATTCGACTTATACAGTGTTTGTGCTTATTAAACTTGATGAATTCTCTCCTCTTGACGGTAGAATAGTGTGTAAAGCAAAGCACAATACATTGCTATGTGTAGAAGCAAAGATATACGCGATTTCAGAATGTGTTCCTAGAACAGCTGCGAGCAACTTTTTTACTCAACGTTAACAACACATCTGAAGCTCAATATTTCTGTGCTGAAGCGGGGAGGATTAGACAAAGTGTGCACTGTAAAGGGGAAGTCTGTGGCATTAACAGGAAGGGAGAAAAAGTACTTTCTACCCATTTTTAGTTCAGCGGTAAAACTGAAATTTATATGGAACTGCAGCTCGGCTTGTGACTGTGGTTTTCCCGGTCACACAAAAATGCTGAAATTCGACTTATACAGTGTTTGTGCTTATTAAACTTAATGAATTCTCTCCTCTTGACGGGAGAATAGTGTGTAAAGCAAAGCACAATACATTGCTATGTGTAGAAGCAAAGATATACGCGATTTCAGAATGTGTTCCTAGAACAGCTGCGAGCAACTTTTTTACTCAACGTTAACAACACATCTGAAGCTCAATATTTTTTTGCTGAAGCGGGGAAGATTAGACAAAGTGTGCACTGTAAAGGGGAAGTCTGTGGCATTAACAGGAAGGGAGAAAAAGTACTTTCTACCCATTTCTAGTTCAGCGGTAAAACTGAAATTTCTATGGAACTGCAGCTCGGCTTGTGACTGTGGTTTTCCCGGTCACACAAAAATGCTGAAATTCGACTTATACAGTGTTTGTGCTTATTAAACTTGATGAATTCTCTCCTCTTGACGGTAGAATAGTGTGTAAAGCAAAGCACAATACATTGCTATGTGTAGAAGCAAAGATATACGCGATTTCAGAATGTGTTTCTAGAACAGCTGCGAGCAACTTTTTTACTCAACGTTAACAACACATCTGAAGCTTAATATTTCTGGGCTGAAGCGGGGAGGATTAGACAAAGTGTGCACTGTAAAGGGGAAGTCTGTGGCATTAACAGGAAGGGAGAAAAAGTACTTTCTAACCATTTCTAGTTCAGCGGTAAAACGGAAATTTCTATGGAACTGCAGCTCGGCTTGTGACTGTGGTTTTCCCGGTCACACAAAAATGCTGAAATTCGACTTATACAGTGTTTGTGCTTATTAAACTTGATGAATTCTCTCCTCTTGACGGGAGAATAGTGTGTAAAGCAAAGCACAATACATTGCTATGTGTAGAAGCAAAGATATACGCGATTTCAGAATGTGTTCCTAGAACAGCTGCGAGCAACTTTTTTACTCAACGTTAAGAACACATCTGAAGCTTAATATTTCTGGGCTGAAGCGGGGAGGATTAGACAAAGTGTGCACTGTAAAGGGGAAGTCAGTGGCATTAACAGGAAGGGAGAAAAAGTACTTTCTACCCATTTTTAGTTCAGCGGTAAAACTGAAATTTCTATGGAACTGCAGCTCGGCTTTTGACTGTGGTTTTCCCGGTCACACAAAAATGCTGAAATTCGACTTATACAGTGTTTGTGCTTATTAAACTTGATGAATTCTCTCCTCTTGACGGTAGAATAGTGTGTAAAGCAAAGCACAATACATTGCTATGTGTAGAAGCAAAGATATACGCGATTTCAGAATGTGTTCCTAGAACAGCTGCGAGCAACTTTTTTACTCAACGTTAACAACACATCTGAAGCTCAATATTTCTGTGCTGAAGCGGGGAGGATTAGACAAAGTGTGCACTGTAAAGGGGAAGTCTGTGGCATTAACAGGAAGGGAGAAAAAGTACTTTCTACCCATTTTTAGTTCAGCGGTAAAACTGAAATTTATATGGAACTGCAGCTCGGCTTGTGACTGTGGTTTTCCCGGTCACACAAAAATGCTGAAATTCGACTTATACAGTGTTTGTGCTTATTAAACTTGATGAATTCTCTCCTCTTGACGGTAGAATAGTGTGTAAAGCAAAGCACAATACATTGCTATGTGTAGAAGCAAAGATATACGCGATTTCAGAATGTGTTCCTAGAACAGCTGCGAGCAACTTTTTTACTCAACGTTAACAACACATCTGAAGCTCAATATTTCTGGGCTGAAGCGGGGAGGATTAGACAAAGTGGGCACTGTAAAGGGGAAGTCTGTGGCATTAACAGGAAGGGAGAAAAAGTACTTTCTACCCATTTTTAGTTCAGCGGTAAAACTGAAATTTCTATGGAACTGCAGCTCGTCTTGTGACTGTGGTTTTCCCGGTCACACAAAAATGCTGAAATTCGACTTATACAGTGTTTGTGCTTATTAAACTTGATGAATTCTCTCCTCTTGACGGGAGAATAGTGTGTAAAGCAAAGCACAATACATTGCTATGTGTAGAAGCAAAGATATACGCGATTTCAGAATGTGTTCCTAGAACAGCTGCGAGCAACTTTTTTACTCAACGTTAACAACACATCTGAAGCTCAATATTTCTGGGCTGAAGCGGGGAGGATTAGACAAAGTGTGCACTGTAAAGGGGAAGTCTGTGGCATTAACAGGAAGGGAGAAAAAGTACTTTCTACCCATTTCTAGTTCAGCGGTAAAACTGAAATTTCTATGGAACTGCAGCTCGGCTTGTGACTGTGGTTTTCCCGGTCACACAAAAATGCTAAAATTCGACTTATACAGTGTTTGTGCTTATTAAACTTGATGAATTCTCTCCTCTTGACGGTAGAATAGTGTGTAAAGCAAAGCACAATACATTGCTATGTGTAGAAGCAAAGATATACGCGATTTCAGAATGTGTTCCTAGAACAGCTGCGAGCAACTTTTTTACTCAACGTTAACAACACATCTGAAGCTTAATATTTCTGGGCTGAAGCGGGGAGGATTAGACAAAGTGTGCACTGTAAAGGGGAAGTCTGTGGCATTAACAGGAAGGGAGAAAAAGTACTTTCTACCCATTTCTAGTTCAGCAGTAAAACTGAAATTTCTATGGAACTGCAGCTCGGCTTGTGACTGTGGTTTTCCCGGTCACACAAAAATGCTGAAATTCGACTTATACAGTGTTTGTGCTTATTAAACTTGATGAATTCTCTCCTCTTGACGGTAGAATAGTGTGTAAAGCAAAGCACAATACATTGCTATGTGTAGAAGCAAAGATATACGCGATTTCAGAATGTGTTCCTAGAACAGCTGCGAGCAACTTTTTTACTCAACGTTAACAACACATCTGAAGCTCAATATTTCTGGGCTGAAGCGGGGAGGATTAGACAAAGTGTGCACTGTAAAGGGGAAGTCTGTGGCATTAACAGGAAGGGAGAAAAAGTACTTTCTACCCATTTTTAGTTCAGCGGTAAAACTGAAATTTCTATGGAACTGCAGCTCGGCTTGTGACTGTGGTTTTCCCGGTCACACAAAAATGCTGAAATTCGACTTATACAGTGTTTGTGCTTATTAAACTTGATGAATTCTCTCCTCTTGACGGTAGAATAGTGTGTAAAGCAAAGCACAATACATTGCTATGTGTAGAAGCAAAGATATACGCGATTTCAGAATGTGTTCCTAGAACAGCTGCGAGCAACTTTTTTACTCAACGTTAACAACACATCTGAAGCTTAATATTTCTGGGCTGAAGCGGGGAGGATTAGACAAAGTGTGCACTGTAAAGGGGAAGTCTGTGGCATTAACAGGAAGGGAGAAAAAGTACTTTCTACCCATTTCTAGTTCAGCGGTAAAACTGAAATTTCTATGGAACTGCAGCTCGGCTTGTGACTGTGGTTTTCCCGGTCACACAAAAATGCTGAAATTCGACTTATACAGTGTTTGTGCTTATTAAACTTGATGAATTCTCTCCTCTTGACGGTAGAATAGTGTGTAAAGCAAAGCACAATACATTGCTATGTGTAGAAGCAAAGATATACGCGATTTCAGAATGTGTTTCTAGAACAGCTGCGAGCAACTTTTTTACTCAACGTTAACAACACATCTGAAGCTTAATATTTCTGGGCTGAAGCGGGGAGGATTAGACAAAGTGTGCACTGTAAAAGGGAAGTCTGTGGCATTAACAGGAAGGGAGAAAAAGTACTTTCTACCCATTTCTAGTTCAGCGGTAAAACTGAAATTTCTATGGAACTGCAGCTCGGCTTGTGACTGTGGTTTTCCCGGTCACACAAAAATGCTGAAATTCGACTTATACAGTGTTTGTGTTATTAAACTTGATGAATTCTCTCCTCTTGACGGTAGAATAGTGTGTAAAGCAAAGCACAATACATTGCTATGTGTAGAAGCAAAGATATACGCGATTTCAGAATGTGTTCCTAGAACAGCTGCGAGCAACTTTTTTACTCATCGTTAACAACACATCTGAAGCTCAATATTTCTGGGCTGAAGCGGGAAGGATTAGACAAAGTGTGCACTGTAAAGGGGAAGTCTGTGGCATTAACAGGAAGGGAGAAAAAGTACTTTCTACCCATTTCTAGTTCAGCGGTAAAACTGAAATTTCTATGGAACTGCAGCTCGGCTTGTGACTGTGGTTTTCCCGGTCACACAAAAATGCTGAAATTCGACTTATACAGTGTTTGTGCTTATTAAACTTAATGAATTCTCTCCTCTTGACGGGAGAATAGTGTGTAAAGCAAAGCACAATACATTGCTATGTGTAGAAGCAAAGATATACGCGATTTCAGAATGTGTTCCTAGAACAGCTGCAAGCAACTTTTTTACTCAACGTTAACAACACATCTGAAGCTTAATATTTCTGGGCTGAAGCGGGGAGGATTAGACAAAGTGTGCACTGTAAAGGGGAAGTCTGTGGCATTAACAGGAAGGGAGAAAAAGTACTTTCTACCCATTTCTAGTTCAGCGGTAAAACTGAAATTTCTATGGAACTGCAGCTCGGCTTGTGACTGTGGTTTTCCCGGTCACACAAAAATGCTGAAATTCGACTTATACAGTGTTTGTGCTTATTAAACTTGATGAATTCTCTCCTCTTGACGGTAGAATAGTGTGTAAAGCAAAGCACAATACATTGCTATGTGTAGAAGCAAAGATATACGCGATTTCATAATGTGTTCATAGAACAGCTGCGAGCAACTTTTTTACTCAACGTTAACAACACATCTGAAGCTCAATATTTCTGGGCTGAAGCGGGGAGGATTAGACAAAGTGTGCACTGTAAAGGGGAAGTCTGTGGCATTAACAGGAAGGGAGAAAAAGTACTTTCTACCCATTTTTAGTTCAGCGGTAAAACTGAAATTTCTATGGAACTGCAGCTCGGCTTGTGACTGTGGTTTTCCCGGTCACACAAAAATGCTGAAATTCGACTTATACAGTGTTTGTGCTTATTAAACTTGATGAATTCTCTCCTCTTGACGGTAGAATAGTGTGTAAAGCAAAGCACAATACATTGCTATGTGTAGAAGCAAAGATATACGCGATTTCAGAATGTGTTCCTAGAACAGCTGCGAGCAACTTTTTTACTCAACGTTAACAACACATCTGAAGCTTAATATTTCTGGGCTGAAGCGGGGAGGATTAGACAAAGTGTGCACTGTAAAGGGGAAGTCTGTGGCATTAACAGGAAGGGAGAAAAAGTACTTTCTACCCATTTCTAGTTCAGCGGTAAAACTGAAATTTCTATGGAACTGCAGCTCGGCTTGTGACTGTGGTTTTCCCGGTTACACAAAAATGCTGAAATTCGACTTATACAGTGTTTGTGCTTATTAAACTTGATGAATTCTCTCCTCTTGACGGTAGAATAGTGTGTAAAGCAAAGCACAATACATTGCTATATGTAGAAGCAAAGATATACGCGATTTCAGAATGTGTTCCTAGAACAGCTGCGAGCAACTTTTTTACTCAACGTTAACAACACATCTGAAGCTCAATATTTCTGGGCTGAAGCGGGGAGGATTAGACAAAGTGTGCACTGTAAAGGGGAAGTCTGTGGCATTAACAGGAAGGGAGAAAAAGTACTTTCTACCCATTTTTAGGTAAAGCGGTAAAACTGAAGTTTCTATGGAACTGCAGCTCGGTTTGTGACTGTGGTTTTCCCGGTCACACAAAAATGCTGAAATTCGACTTATACAGTGTTTGTGCTTATAAAACTTGATGAATTCTCTCCTCTTGACGGTAGAATAGTGTGTAAAGCAAAGCACAATACATTGCTATGTGTAGAAGCAAAGATATACGCGATTTCAGAATGTGTTCCTAGAACAGCTGCGAGCAACTTTTTTACTCAACGTTAACAACACATCTGAAGCTTAATATTTCTGGGCTGAAGCGGGGAGGATTAGACAAAGTGTGCACTGTAAAGCGGAAGTCTGTGGCATTAACAGGAAGGGAGAAAAAGTACTTTCTACCCATTTCTAGTTCAGCGGTAAAACTGAAATTTCTATGGAACTGCAGCTCGGCTTGTGACTGTGGGTTTCCCGGTCACACAAAAATGCTGAAATTCGACTTATACAGTGTTTGTGCTTATTAAACTTGATGAATTCTCTCCTCTTGACGGTAGAATAGTGTGTAAAGCAAAGCACAATACATTGCTATGTGTAGAAGCAAAGATATACGCGATTTCAGAATGTGTTCCTAGAACAGCTGCGAGCAACTTTTTTACTCAACGTTAACAACACATCTGAAGCTCAATATTTCTGGGCTGAAGCGGAGAGGATTAGACAAAGTGTGCACTGTAAAGGGGAAGTCTGTGGCATTAACAGGAAGGGAGAAAAAGTACTTTCTACCCATTTTTAGTTCAGCGGTAAAACCGAAATTTCTATGGAACTGCAGCTCGGCTTGTGACTGTGGTTTTCCCGGTCACACAAAAATGCTGAAATTCGACTTATACAGTGTTTGTGCTTATTAAACTTGATGAATTCTCTCCTCTTGACGGTAGAATAGTGTGTAAAGCAAAGCACAATACATTGCTATGTGTAGAAGCAAAGATATACGCGATTTCAGAATGTGTTCCTAGAACAGCTGCGAGCAACTTTTTTACTCAACGTTAACAACACATCTGAAGCTCAATATTTCTGGGCTGAAGCGGGGAGGATTAGACAAAGTGTGCACTGTAAAGGGGAAGTCTGTGGCATTAACAGGAAGGGAGAAAAAGTACTTTCTACCCATTTTTAGTTCAGCGGTAAAACTGAAATTTCTATGGAACTGCAGCTCGGCTTGTGACTGTGGTTTTCCCGGTCACACAAAAATGCTGAAATTCGACTTATACAGTGTTTGTGCTTATTAAACTTGATGAATTCTCTCCTCTTGACGGTAGAATAGTGTGTAAAGCAAAGCACAATACATTGCTATGTGTAGAAGCAAAGATATACGCGATTTCAGAATGTGTTCCTAGAACAGCTGCGAGCAACTTTTTTACTCAACGTTAACAACACATCTGAAGCTCAATATTTCTGGGCTGAAGCGGGGAGGATTAGACAAAGTGTGCACTGTAAAGGGGAAGTCTGTGGCATTAACAGGAAGGGAGAAAAAGTACTTTCTACCCATTTTTAGGTTCAGCGGTAAAACTGAAGTTTCTATGGAACTGCAGCTCGGTTTGTGACTGTGGTTTTCCCGGTCACACAAAAATGCTGAAATTCGACTTATACAGTGTTTGTGCTTATAAAACTTGATGAATTCTCTCCTCTTGACGGTAGAATAGTGTGTAAAGCAAAGCACAATACATTGCTATGTGTAGAAGCAAAGATATACGCGATTTCAGAATGTGTTCCTAGAACAGCTGCGAGCAACTTTTTTACTCAACGTTAACAACACATCTGAAGCTCAATATTTCTGGGCTGAAGCGGGGAAGATTAGACAAAGTGTGCACTGTAAAGGGGAAGTCTGTGGCATTAACAGGAAGGGAGAAAAAGTACTTTCTACCCATTTCTAGTTCAGCGGTAAAACTAAAATTTCTATGGAACTGCAGCTCAACTTGTGACTGTGGGTTTCCCGGTCACACAAAAATGCTGAAATTCGACTTATACAGTGTTTGTGCTTATTAAACTTGATGAATTCTCTCCTCTTGACGGTAGAATAGTGTGTAAAGCAAAGCTCAATACATTGCTATGTGTAGAAGCAAAGATATACGCGAATTCAGAATGTGTTCCTAGAACAGCTGCGAGCAACTTTTTTACTCAACGTTAACAACACATCTGAAGCTCAATATTTCTGGGCTGAAGCGGGGAGGATTAGACAAAGTGTGCACTGTAAAGGGGAAGTCTGTGGCATTAACAGGAAGGGAGAAAAAGTACTTTCTACCCATTTCTAGTTCAGCGGTAAAACTGAAATTTCTATGGAACTGCAGCTCGGCTTGTGACTGTGGTTTTCCCGGTTACACAAAAATGCTGAAATTCGACTTATACAGTGTTTGTGCTTATTAAACTTGATGAATTCTCTCCTCTTGACGGTAGAATAGTGTGTAAAGCAAAGCACAATACATTGCTATATGTAGAAGCAAAGATATACGCGATTTCAGAATGTGTTCCTAGAACAGCTGCGAGCAACTTTTTTACTCAACGTTAACAACACATCTGAAGCTCAATATTTCTGGGCTGAAGCGGGGAGGATTAGACAAAGTGTGCACTGTAAAGGGGAAGTCTGTGGCATTAACAGGAAGGGAGAAAAAGTACTTTCTACCCATTTTTAGGTAAAGCGGTAAAACTGAAGTTTCTATGGAACTGCAGCTCGGTTTGTGACTGTGGTTTTCCCGGTCACACAAAAATGCTGAAATTCGACTTATACAGTGTTTGTGCTTATAAAACTTGATGAATTCTCTCCTCTTGACGGTAGAATAGTGTGTAAAGCAAAGCACAATACATTGCTATGTGTAGAAGCAAAGATATACGCGATTTCAGAATGTGTTCCTAGAACAGCTGCGAGCAACTTTTTTACTCAACGTTAACAACACATCTGAAGCTTAATATTTCTGGGCTGAAGCGGGAAGGATTAGACAAAGTGTGCACTGTAAAGGGGAAGTCTGTGGCATTAACAGGAAGGGAGAAAAAGTACTTTCTACCCATTTCTAGTTCAGCGGTAAAACTGAAATTTCTATGGAACTGCAGCTCGGCTTGTGACTGTGGTTTTCCCGGTCACACAAAAATGCTGAAATTCGACTTATACAGTGTTTGTGCTTATTAAACTTAATGAATTCTCTCCTCTTGACGGGAGAATAGTGTGTAAAGCAAAGCACAATACATTGCTATGTGTAGAAGCAAAGATATACGCGATTTCAGAATGTGTTCCTAGAACAGCTGCAAGCAACTTTTTTACTCAACGTTAACAACACATCTGAAGCTTAATATTTCTGGGCTGAAGCGGGGAGGATTAGACAAAGTGTGCACTGTAAAGGGGAAGTCTGTGGCATTAACAGGAAGGGAGAAAAAGTACTTTCTACCCATTTCTAGTTCAGCGGTAAAACTGAAATTTCTATGGAACTGCAGCTCGGCTTGTGACTGTGGTTTTCCCGGTCACACAAAAATGCTGAAATTCGACTTATACAGTGTTTGTGCTTATTAAACTTGATGAATTCTCTCCTCTTGACGGTAGAATAGTGTGTAAAGCAAAGCACAATACATTGCTATGTGTAGAAGCAAAGATATACGCGATTTCATAATGTGTTCATAGAACAGCTGCGAGCAACTTTTTTACTCAACGTTAACAACACATCTGAAGCTCAATATTTCTGGGCTGAAGCGGGGAGGATTAGACAAAGTGTGCACTGTAAAGGGGAAGTCTGTGGCATTAACAGGAAGGGAGAAAAAGTACTTTCTACCCATTTTTAGTTCAGCGGTAAAACTGAAATTTCTATGGAACTGCAGCTCGGCTTGTGACTGTGGTTTTCCCGGTCACACAAAAATGCTGAAATTCGACTTATACAGTGTTTGTGCTTATTAAACTTGATGAATTCTCTCCTCTTGACGGTAGAATAGTGTGTAAAGCAAAGCACAATACATTGCTATGTGTAGAAGCAAAGATATACGCGATTTCAGAATGTGTTCCTAGAACAGCTGCGAGCAACTTTTTTACTCAACGTTAACAACACATCTGAAGCTTAATATTTCTGGGCTGAAGCGGGGAGGATTAGACAAAGTGTGCACTGTAAAGGGGAAGTCTGTGGCATTAACAGGAAGGGAGAAAAAGTACTTTCTACCCATTTCTAGTTCAGCGGTAAAACTGAAATTTCTATGGAACTGCAGCTCGGCTTGTGACTGTGGTTTTCCCGGTTACACAAAAATGCTGAAATTCGACTTATACAGTGTTTGTGCTTATTAAACTTGATGAATTCTCTCCTCTTGACGGTAGAATAGTGTGTAAAGCAAAGCACAATACATTGCTATATGTAGAAGCAAAGATATACGCGATTTCAGAATGTGTTCCTAGAACAGCTGCGAGCAACTTTTTTACTCAACGTTAACAACACATCTGAAGCTCAATATTTCTGGGCTGAAGCGGGGAGGATTAGACAAAGTGTGCACTGTAAAGGGGAAGTCTGTGGCATTAACAGGAAGGGAGAAAAAGTACTTTCTACCCATTTTTAGGTAAAGCGGTAAAACTGAAGTTTCTATGGAACTGCAGCTCGGTTTGTGACTGTGGTTTTCCCGGTCACACAAAAATGCTGAAATTCGACTAATACAGTGTTTGTGCTTATAAAACTTGATGAATTCTCTCCTCTTGACGGTAGAATAGTGTGTAAAGCAAAGCACAATACATTGCTATGTGTAGAAGCAAAGATATACGCGATTTCAGAATGTGTTCCTAGAACAGCTGCGAGCAACTTTTTTACTCAACGTTAACAACACATCTGAAGCTTAATATTTCTGGGCTGAAGCGGGGAGGATTAGACAAAGTGTGCACTGTAAAGCGGAAGTCTGTGGCATTAACAGGAAGGGAGAAAAAGTACTTTCTACCCATTTCTAGTTCAGCGGTAAAACTGAAATTTCTATGGAACTGCAGCTCGGCTTGTGACTGTGGGTTTCCCGGTCACACAAAAATGCTGAAATTCGACTTATACAGTGTTTGTGCTTATTAAACTTGATGAATTCTCTCCTCTTGACGGTAGAATAGTGTGTAAAGCAAAGCACAATACATTGCTATGTGTAGAAGCAAAGATATACGCGATTTCAGAATGTGTTCCTAGAACAGCTGCGAGCAACTTTTTTACTCAACGTTAACAACACATCTGAAGCTCAATATTTCTGGGCTGAAGCGGAGAGGATTAGACAAAGTGTGCACTGTAAAGGGGAAGTCTGTGGCATTAACAGGAAGGGAGAAAAAGTACTTTCTACCCATTTTTAGTTCAGCGGTAAAACCGAAATTTCTATGGAACTGCAGCTCGGCTTGTGACTGTGGTTTTCCCGGTCACACAAAAATGCTGAAATTCGACTTATACAGTGTTTGTGCTTATTAAACTTGATGAATTCTCTCCTCTTGACGGTAGAATAGTGTGTAAAGCAAAGCACAATACATTGCTATGTGTAGAAGCAAAGATATACGCGATTTCAGAATGTGTTCCTAGAACAGCTGCGAGCAACTTTTTTACTCAACGTTAACAACACATCTGAAGCTCAATATTTCTGGGCTGAAGCGGGGAGGATTAGACAAAGTGTGCACTGTAAAGGGGAAGTCTGTGGCATTAACAGGAAGGGAGAAAAAGTACTTTCTACCCATTTTTAGTTCAGCGGTAAAACTGAAATTTCTATGGAACTGCAGCTCGGCTTGTGACTGTGGTTTTCCCGGTCACACAAAAATGCTGAAATTCGACTTATACAGTGTTTGTGCTTATTAAACTTGATGAATTCTCTCCTCTTGACGGTAGAATAGTGTGTAAAGCAAAGCACAATACATTGCTATGTGTAGAAGCAAAGATATACGCGATTTCAGAATGTGTTCCTAGAACAGCTGCGAGCAACTTTTTTACTCAACGTTAACAACACATCTGAAGCTCAATATTTCTGGGCTGAAGCGGGGAGGATTAGACAAAGTGTGCACTGTAAAGGGGAAGTCTGTGGCATTAACAGGAAGGGAGAAAAAGTACTTTCTACCCATTTTTAGGTTCAGCGGTAAAACTGAAGTTTCTATGGAACTGCAGCTCGGTTTGTGACTGTGGTTTTCCCGGTCACACAAAAATGCTGAAATTCGACTTATACAGTGTTTGTGCTTATAAAACTTGATGAATTCTCTCCTCTTGACGGTAGAATAGTGTGTAAAGCAAAGCACAATACATTGCTATGTGTAGAAGCAAAGATATACGCGATTTCAGAATGTGTTCCTAGAACAGCTGCGAGCAACTTTTTTACTCAACGTTAACAACACATCTGAAGCTCAATATTTCTGGGCTGAAGCGGGGAAGATTAGACAAAGTGTGCACTGTAAAGGGGAAGTCTGTGGCATTAACAGGAAGGGAGAAAAAGTACTTTCTACCCATTTCTAGTTCAGCGGTAAAACTAAAATTTCTATGGAACTGCAGCTCAACTTGTGACTGTGGGTTTCCCGGTCACACAAAAATGCTGAAATTCGACTTATACAGTGTTTGTGCTTATTAAACTTGATGAATTCTCTCCTCTTGACGGTAGAATAGTGTGTAAAGCAAAGCTCAATACATTGCTATGTGTAGAAGCAAAGATATACGCGAATTCAGAATGTGTTCCTAGAACAGCTGCGAGCAACTTTTTTACTCAACGTTAACAACACATCTGAAGCTCAATATTTCTGGGCTGAAGCGGGGAGGATTAGACAAAGTGTGCACTGTAAAGGGGAAGTCTGTGGCATTAACAGGAAGGGAGAAAAAGTACTTTCTACCCATTTCTAGTTCAGCGGTAAAACTGAAATTTCTATGGAACTGCAGCTCGGCTTGTGACTGTGGTTTTCCCGGTTACACAAAAATGCTGAAATTCGACTTATACAGTGTTTGTGCTTATTAAACTTGATGAATTCTCTCCTCTTGACGGTAGAATAGTGTGTAAAGCAAAGCACAATACATTGCTATATGTAGAAGCAAAGATATACGCGATTTCAGAATGTGTTCCTAGAACAGCTGCGAGCAACTTTTTTACTCAACGTTAACAACACATCTGAAGCTCAATATTTCTGGGCTGAAGCGGGGAGGATTAGACAAAGTGTGCACTGTAAAGGGGAAGTCTGTGGCATTAACAGGAAGGGAGAAAAAGTACTTTCTACCCATTTTTAGGTAAAGCGGTAAAACTGAAGTTTCTATGGAACTGCAGCTCGGTTTGTGACTGTGGTTTTCCCGGTCACACAAAAATGCTGAAATTCGACTTATACAGTGTTTGTGCTTATAAAACTTGATGAATTCTCTCCTCTTGACGGTAGAATAGTGTGTAAAGCAAAGCACAATACATTGCTATGTGTAGAAGCAAAGATATACGCGATTTCAGAATGTGTTCCTAGAACAGCTGCGAGCAACTTTTTTACTCAACGTTAACAACACATCTGAAGCTTAATATTTCTGGGCTGAAGCGGGAAGGATTAGACAAAGTGTGCACTGTAAAGGGGAAGTCTGTGGCATTAACAGGAAGGGAGAAAAAGTACTTTCTACCCATTTCTAGTTCAGCGGTAAAACTGAAATTTCTATGGAACTGCAGCTCGGCTTGTGACTGTGGTTTTCCCGGTCACACAAAAATGCTGAAATTCGACTTATACAGTGTTTGTGCTTATTAAACTTAATGAATTCTCTCCTCTTGACGGGAGAATAGTGTGTAAAGCAAAGCACAATACATTGCTATGTGTAGAAGCAAAGATATACGCGATTTCAGAATGTGTTCCTAGAACAGCTGCAAGCAACTTTTTTACTCAACGTTAACAACACATCTGAAGCTTAATATTTCTGGGCTGAAGCGGGGAGGATTAGACAAAGTGTGCACTGTAAAGGGGAAGTCTGTGGCATTAACAGGAAGGGAGAAAAAGTACTTTCTACCCATTTCTAGTTCAGCGGTAAAACTGAAATTTCTATGGAACTGCAGCTCGGCTTGTGACTGTGGTTTTCCCGGTCACACAAAAATGCTGAAATTCGACTTATACAGTGTTTGTGCTTATTAAACTTGATGAATTCTCTCCTCTTGACGGTAGAATAGTGTGTAAAGCAAAGCACAATACATTGCTATGTGTAGAAGCAAAGATATACGCGATTTCATAATGTGTTCATAGAACAGCTGCGAGCAACTTTTTTACTCAACGTTAACAACACATCTGAAGCTCAATATTTCTGGGCTGAAGCGGGGAGGATTAGACAAAGTGTGCACTGTAAAGGGGAAGTCTGTGGCATTAACAGGAAGGGAGAAAAAGTACTTTCTACCCATTTTTAGTTCAGCGGTAAAACTGAAATTTCTATGGAACTGCAGCTCGTCTTGTGACTGTGGTTTTCCCGGTCACACAAAAATGCTGAAATTCGACTTATACAGTGTTTGTGCTTATTAAACTTGATGAATTCTCTCCTCTTGACGGTAGAATAGTGTGTAAAGCAAAGCACAATACATTGCTATGTGTAGAAGCAAAGATATACGCGATTTCAGAATGTGTTCCTAGAACAGCTGCGAGCAACTTTTTAACTCATCGTTAACAACACATCTGAAGCTCAATATTTCTGGGCTGAAGCGGGAAGGATTAGACAAAGTGTGCACTGTAAAGGGGAAGTCTGTGGCATTAACAGGAAGGGAGAAAAAGTACTTTCTACCCATTTCTAGTTCAGCGGTAAAACTGAAATTTCTATGGAACTGCAGCTCGGCTTGTGACTGTGGTTTTCCCGGTCACACAAAAATGCTGAAATTCGACTTATACAGTGTTTGTGCTTATTAAACTTAATGAATTCTCTCCTCTTGACGGGAGAATAGTGTGTAAAGCAAAGCACAATACATTGCTATGTGTAGAAGCAAAGATATACGCGATTTCAGAATGTGTTCCTAGAACAGCTGCAAGCAACTTTTTTACTCAACGTTAACAACACATCTGAAGCTTAATATTTCTGGGCTGAAGCGGGGAGGATTAGACAAAGTGTGCACTGTAAAGGGGAAGTCTGTGGCATTAACAGGAAGGGAGAAAAAGTACTTTCTACCCATTTCTAGTTCAGCGGTAAAACTGAAATTTCTATGGAACTGCAGCTCGGCTTGTGACTGTGGTTTTCCCGGTCACACAAAAATGCTGAAATTCGACTTATACAGTGTTTGTGCTTATTAAACTTGATGAATTCTCTCTTCTTGACGGTAGAATAGTGTGTAAAGCAAAGCACAATACATTGCTATGTGTAGAAGCAAAGATATACGCGATTTCATAATGTGTTCATAGAACAGCTGCGAGCAACTTTTTTACTCAACGTTAACAACACATCTGAAGCTCAATATTTCTGGGCTGAAGCGGGGAGGATTAGACAAAGTGTGCACTGTAAAGGGGAAGTCTGTGGCATTAACAGGAAGGGAGAAAAAGTACTTTCTACCCATTTTTAGTTCAGCGGTAAAACTGAAATTTCTATGGAACTGCAGCTCGGCTTGTGACTGTGGTTTTCCCGGTCACACAAAAATGCTGAAATTCGACTTATACAGTGTTTGTGCTTATTAAACTTGATGAATTCTCTCCTCTTGACGGTAGAATAGTGTGTAAAGCAAAGCACAATACATTGCTATGTGTAGAAGCAAAGATATACGCGATTTCAGAATGTGTTCCTAGAACAGCTGCGAGCAACTTTTTTACTCAACGTTAACAACACATCTGATGCTCAATATTTCTGGGCTGAAGCAGGGAGGATTAGACAAAGTGTGCACTGTAAAGGGGAAGTCTGTGGCATTAACAGGAAGGGAGAAAAAGTACTTTCTACCCATTTTTAGTTCAGCGGTAAAACTGAAATTTCTATGGAACTGCAGCTCGACTTGTGACTGTGGTTTTCCCGGTCACACAAAAATGCTGAAATTCGACTTATACAGTGTTTGTGCTTATTAAACTTGATGAATTCTCTCCTCTTGACGGTAGAATAGTGTGTAAAGCAAAGCACAATACATTGCTATGTGTAGAAGCAAAGATATACGCGATTTCAGAATGTGTTCCTAGAACAGCTGCGAGCAACTTTTTTACTCAACGTTAACAACACATCTGATGCTCAATATTTCTGGGCTGAAGCGGGGAGGATTAGACAAAGTGTGCACTGTAAAGGGGAAGTCTGTGGCATTAACAGGAAGGGAGAAAAAGTACTTTCTACCCATTTTTAGTTCAGCGGTAAAACTGAAATTTCTATGGAACTGCAGCTCGGCTTGTGACTGTGGTTTTCCCGGTCACACAAAAATGCTGAAATTCGACTTATACAGTGTTTGTGCTTATTAAACTTGATGAATTCTCTCCTCTTGACGGTAGAATAGTGTGTAAAGCAAAGCACAATACATTGCTATGTGTAGAAGCAAAGATATACGCGATTTCAGAATGTGTTCCTAGAACAGCTGCGAGCAACTTTTTTACTCAACGTTAACAACACATCTGAAGCTCAATATTTCTGTGCTGAAGCGGGGAGGATTAGACAAAGTGTGCACTGTAAAGGGGAAGTCTGTGGCATTAACAGGAAGGGAGAAAAAGTACTTTCTACCCATTTTTAGTTCAGCGGTAAAACTGAAATTTCTATGGAACTGCAGCTCGGCTTGTGACTGTGGTTTTCCCGGTCACACAAAAATGCTGAAATTCGACTTATACAGTGTTTGTGCTTATTAAACTTGATGAATTCTCTCCTCTTGACGGTAGAATAGTGTGTAAAGCAAAGCACAATACATTGCTATGTGTAGAAGCAAAGATATACGCGATTTCAGAATGTGTTCCTAGAACAGCTGCGAGCAACTTTTTTACTCAACGTTAACAACACATCTGAAGCTCAATATTTCTGGGCTGAAGCGGGGAGGATTAGACAAAGTGTGCACTGTAAAGGGGAAGTCAGTGGCATTAACAGGAAGGGAGAAAAAGTACTTTCTACCCATTTTTAGTTCAGCGGTAAAACTGAAATTTCTATGGAACTGCAGCTCGGCTTGTGACTGTGGTTTTCCCGGTCACACAAAAATGCTGAAATTCGACTTATACAGTGTTTGTGCTTATTAAACTTGATGAATTCTCTCCTCTTGACGGTAGAATAGTGTGTAAAGCAAAGCACAATACATTGCTATGTGTAGAAGCAAAGATATACGCGATTTCAGAATGTGTTCCTAGAACAGCTGCGAGCAACTTTTTTACTCAACGTTAACAACACATCTGAAGCTCAATATTTCTGGGCTGAAGCGGGGAGGATTAGACAAAGTGTGCACTGTAAAGGGGAAGTCTGTGGCATTAACAGGAAGGGAGAAAAAGTACTTTCTACCCATTTTTAGTTCAGCGGTAAAACTGAAATTTCTATGGAACTGCAGCTCGGCTTGTGACTGTGGTTTTCCCGGTCACACAAAAATGCTGAAATTCGACTTATACAGTGTTTGTGCTTATTAAACTTGATGAATTCTCTCCTCTTGACGGTAGAATAGTGTGTAAAGCAAAGCACAATACATTGCTATGTGTAGAAGCAAAGATATACGCGATTTCAGAATGTGTTCCTAGAACAGCTGCGAGCAACTTTTTTACTCAACGTTAACAACACATCTGAAGCTCAATATTTCTGGGCTGAAGCGGGGAGGATTAGACAAAGTGTGCACTGTAAAGGGGAAGTCAGTGGCATTAACAGGAAGGGAGAAAAAGTACTTTCTACCCATTTTTAGTTCAGCGGTAAAACTGAAATTTCTATGGAACTGCAGCTCGGCTTGTGACTCTGGTTTTCCCGGTCACACAAAAATGCTGAAATTCGACTTATACAGTGTTTGTGCTTATTAAACTTGATGAATTCTCTCCTCTTGACGGTAGAATAGTGTGTAAAGCAAAGCACAATACATTGCTATTGCAATTGCAATTGCTATTGCAAACTCCAGAGCTCTGGAATAGGGAAACATGCTTTAAACTGGTTTCAGTCCTACCTATCAGGAAGATCCCAACATGTGTCCATCTCAGGCTCTAACTCCAACCCCCTGGATATCACCTGTGGTGTACCGCAAGGCTCTGTTCTGGGGCCCCTACTCTTCTCAGTGTTCATTAATGATCTTCCCACAGCTTGTAAGGAAGCCTCAATACACATGTATGCAGATGACACAATCCTGTATGCACACAGCCATAGCCTCTCTAACCTTCAACACATACTTCAGTCTGACTTTTTGAGACTCGAAAACTGGATTTCCCAAAACAAACTGTTTTTAAACACTGACAAGACTGTAACAATGGTATTTGGGACCAAGACTAAATTTGTAAAGCTTCCAGTGACTGAGCTCCTGATTAGAACCAACGCTACCACCACCCTAACACCTGTCACTAGTTTTAAATACCTGGGCTTATGGTTTGACTCCCACTTAACATTCGGGATGCACATTGATACCCTGACAACCAAGACCTATGCCAAACTAGGGGTACTTTACAGGAACAAATCCTCCCTAAGTCTCCTGGTCAGAAAGCGTATTGCACAGCAAATGCTAATGCCAATTATTGACTATGGAGACATAGTATATGGCTCGGCTCCTCAAACCCACCTTAGCAAACTTGACACCCTCTACAATTCAATTTGTCGTTTTGTTCTCCAATGCAACTACAACACACATCACTGCGAAATGCTCAAAGAACTAGATTGGTCATCACTAGAGTCTAGGCGCAAAGTTCACCTTTCCTGTCTCACCCTCAAATACTTTCTGGGCAAGCTACCCAGCTACCTGAACAAGCTCCTCACCCCTACCACATGCAGTACCTATCACATGAGATCAGACTCCAAAAGACTATTCATGGTCCCAAGACTCAACAAAGTATCCGGACGTTCCTCCTTCTCCTTCCGTGCACCCCAAAACTGGAACAACCTACCAGAGACTCTCATATCCACCACCAGCTTAAGTTCTTTCAAATCTAAGGCTGTCTCACACTTTAATCTGGTCTGTAACTGTTTCATACGCTCATAATATATATTTTCTTTAACTGTGCATGCAATGTCTTGTATATAATGTATACCTTGTTCATTTATGTAACTGTATTTGTAACCATGTATTATTTTGTTTCACTCTGTGCCCAGGACATACTTGAAAACGAGAGGTAACTCTCAATGTATTACTTCCTGGTAAAATATTTTATAAATAAATAAAATAAAATGTGTAGAAGCAAAGATATACGCGATTTCAGAATGTGTTCCTAGAACAGCTGCGAGCAACTTTTTTACTCAACGTTAACAACACATCTGAAGCTCAATATTTCTGGGCTGAAGCGGGGAAGATTAGACAAAGTGTGCACTGTAAAGGGGAAGTCTGTGGCATTAACAGGAAGGGAGAAAAAGTACTTTCTACCCATTTTTAGTTCAGCGGTAAAACTGAAATTTCTATGGAACTGCAGCTCGGCTTGTGACTGTGGTTTTCCCGGTCACACAAAAATGCTGAAATTCGACTTATACAGTGTTTGTGCTTATTAAACTTGATGAATTCTCTCCTCTTGACGGTAGAATAGTATGTAAAGCAAAGCACAATACATTGCTATGTGTAGAAGCAAAGATATACGCGATTTCAGAATGTGTTCCTAGAACAGCTGCGAGCAACTTTTTTACTCAACGTTAACAACACATCTGAAGCTCAATATTTTTTTGCTGAAGCGGGGAAGATTAGACAAAGTGTGCACTGTAAAGGGGAAGTCTGTGGCATTAACAGGAAGGGAGAAAAAGTACTTTCTACCCATTTTTAGTTCAGCGGTAAAACTGAAATTTCTATGGAACTGCAGCTCGGCTTGTGACTCTGGTTTTCCCGGTCACACAAAAATGCTGAAATTCGACTTATACAGTGTTTGTGCTTATTAAACTTGATGAATTCTCTCCTCTTGACGGTAGAATAGTGTGTAAAGCAAAGCACAATACATTCCTATGTGTAGAAGCAAAGATATACGCGATTTCAGAATGTGTTCCTAGAACAGCTGCGAGCAACTTTTTTACTCAACGTTAACAACACATCTGAAGCTTAATATTTCTGGGCTGAAGCGGGGAGGATTAGACAAAGTGTGCACTGTAAAGGGGAAGTCTGTGGCATTAACAGGAAGGGAGAAAAAGTACTTTCTACCCATTTCTAGTTCAGCGGTAAAACTGAAATTTCTATGGAACTGCAGCTCGGCTTGTGACTGTGGTTTTCCCGGTCACACAAAAATGCTGAAATTCGACTTATACAGTGTTTGTGCTTATTAAACTTGATGAATTCTCTCCTCTTGACGGTAGAATAGTGTGTAAAGCAAAGCACAATACATTGCTATGTGTAGAAGCAAAGATATACGCGATTTCAGAATGTGTTTCTAGAACAGCTGCGAGCAACTTTTTTACTCAACGTTAACAACACATCTGAAGCTTAATATTTCTGGGCTGAAGCGGGGAGGATTAGACAAAGTGTGCACTGTAAAGGGGAAGTCTGTGGCATTAACAGGAAGGGAGAAAAAGTACTTTCTACCCATTTTTAGTTCAGCGGTAAAACTGAAATTTCTATGGAACTGCAGCTCGGCTTTTGACTGTGGTTTTCCCGGTCACACAAAAATGCTGAAATTCGACTTATACAGTGTTTGTGCTTATTAAACTTGATGAATTCTCTCCTCTTGACGGTAGAATAGTGTGTAAAGCAAAGCACAATACATTGCTATATGTAGAAGCAAAGATATACGCGATTTCAGAATGTGTTCCTAGAACAGCTGCGAGCAACTTTTTTACTCAACGTTAACAACACATCTGAAGCTCAATATTTCTGGGCTGAAGCGGGGAGGATTAGACAAAGTGTGCACTGTAAAGGGGAAGTCTGTGGCATTAACAGGAAGGGAGAAAAAGTACTTTCTACCCATTTTTAGGTAAAGCGGTAAAACTGAAGTTTCTATGGAACTGCAGCTCGGTTTGTGACTGTGGTTTTCCCGGTCACACAAAAATGCTGAAATTCGACTTATACAGTGTTTGTGCTTATAAAACTTGATGAATTCTCTCCTCTTGACGGTAGAATAGTGTGTAAAGCAAAGCACAATACATTGCTATGTGTAGAAGCAAAGATATACGCGATTTCAGAATGTGTTCCTAGAACAGCTGCGAGCAACTTTTTTACTCAACGTTAACAACACATCTGAAGCTTAATATTTCTGGGCTGAAGCGGGAAGGATTAGACAAAGTGTGCACTGTAAAGGGGAAGTCTGTGGCATTAACAGGAAGGGAGAAAAAGTACTTTCTACCCATTTCTAGTTCAGCGGTAAAACTGAAATTTCTATGGAACTGCAGCTCGGCTTGTGACTGTGGTTTTCCCGGTCACACAAAAATGCTGAAATTCGACTTATACAGTGTTTGTGCTTATTAAACTTAATGAATTCTCTCCTCTTGACGGGAGAATAGTGTGTAAAGCAAAGCACAATACATTGCTATGTGTAGAAGCAAAGATATACGCGATTTCAGAATGTGTTCCTAGAACAGCTGCAAGCAACTTTTTTACTCAACGTTAACAACACATCTGAAGCTTAATATTTCTGGGCTGAAGCGGGGAGGATTAGACAAAGTGTGCACTGTAAAGGGGAAGTCTGTGGCATTAACAGGAAGGGAGAAAAAGTACTTTCTACCCATTTCTAGTTCAGCGGTAAAACTGAAATTTCTATGGAACTGCAGCTCGGCTTGTGACTGTGGTTTTCCCGGTCACACAAAAATGCTGAAATTCGACTTATACAGTGTTTGTGCTTATTAAACTTGATGAATTCTCTCCTCTTGACGGTAGAATAGTGTGTAAAGCAAAGCACAATACATTGCTATGTGTAGAAGCAAAGATATACGCGATTTCATAATGTGTTCATAGAACAGCTGCGAGCAACTTTTTTACTCAACGTTAACAACACATCTGAAGCTCAATATTTCTGGGCTGAAGCGGGGAGGATTAGACAAAGTGTGCACTGTAAAGGGGAAGTCTGTGGCATTAACAGGAAGGGAGAAAAAGTACTTTCTACCCATTTTTAGTTCAGCGGTAAAACTGAAATTTCTATGGAACTGCAGCTCGGCTTGTGACTGTGGTTTTCCCGGTCACACAAAAATGCTGAAATTCGACTTATACAGTGTTTGTGCTTATTAAACTTGATGAATTCTCTCCTCTTGACGGTAGAATAGTGTGTAAAGCAAAGCACAATACATTGCTATGTGTAGAAGCAAAGATATACGCGATTTCAGAATGTGTTCCTAGAACAGCTGCGAGCAACTTTTTAACTCATCGTTAACAACACATCTGAAGCTCAATATTTCTGGGCTGAAGCGGGAAGGATTAGACAAAGTGTGCACTGTAAAGGGGAAGTCTGTGGCATTAACAGGAAGGGAGAAAAAGTACTTTCTACCCATTTCTAGTTCAGCGGTAAAACTGAAATTTCTATGGAACTGCAGCTCGGCTTGTGACTGTGGTTTTCCCGGTCACACAAAAATGCTGAAATTCGACTTATACAGTGTTTGTGCTTATTAAACTTAATGAATTCTCTCCTCTTGACGGGAGAATAGTGTGTAAAGCAAAGCACAATACATTGCTATGTGTAGAAGCAAAGATATACGCGATTTCAGAATGTGTTCCTAGAACAGCTGCAAGCAACTTTTTTACTCAACGTTAACAACACATCTGAAGCTTAATATTTCTGGGCTGAAGCGGGGAGGATTAGACAAAGTGTGCACTGTAAAGGGGAAGTCTGTGGCATTAACAGGAAGGGAGAAAAAGTACTTTCTACCCATTTCTAGTTCAGCGGTAAAACTGAAATTTCTATGGAACTGCAGCTCGGCTTGTGACTGTGGTTTTCCCGGTCACACAAAAATGCTGAAATTCGACTTATACAGTGTTTGTGCTTATTAAACTTGATGAATTCTCTCTTCTTGACGGTAGAATAGTGTGTAAAGCAAAGCACAATACATTGCTATGTGTAGAAGCAAAGATATACGCGATTTCATAATGTGTTCATAGAACAGCTGCGAGCAACTTTTTTACTCAACGTTAACAACACATCTGAAGCTCAATATTTCTGGGCTGAAGCGGGGAGGATTAGACAAAGTGTGCACTGTAAAGGGGAAGTCTGTGGCATTAACAGGAAGGGAGAAAAAGTACTTTCTACCCATTTTTAGTTCAGCGGTAAAACTGAAATTTCTATGGAACTGCAGCTCGGCTTGTGACTGTGGTTTTCCCGGTCACACAAAAATGCTGAAATTCGACTTATACAGTGTTTGTGCTTATTAAACTTGATGAATTCTCTCCTCTTGACGGTAGAATAGTGTGTAAAGCAAAGCACAATACATTGCTATGTGTAGAAGCAAAGATATACGCGATTTCAGAATGTGTTCCTAGAACAGCTGCGAGCAACTTTTTTACTCAACGTTAACAACACATCTGATGCTCAATATTTCTGGGCTGAAGCAGGGAGGATTAGACAAAGTGTGCACTGTAAAGGGGAAGTCTGTGGCATTAACAGGAAGGGAGAAAAAGTACTTTCTACCCATTTTTAGTTCAGCGGTAAAACTGAAATTTCTATGGAACTGCAGCTCGACTTGTGACTGTGGTTTTCCCGGTCACACAAAAATGCTGAAATTCGACTTATACAGTGTTTGTGCTTATTAAACTTGATGAATTCTCTCCTCTTGACGGTAGAATAGTGTGTAAAGCAAAGCACAATACATTGCTATGTGTAGAAGCAAAGATATACGCGATTTCAGAATGTGTTCCTAGAACAGCTGCGAGCAACTTTTTTACTCAACGTTAACAACACATCTGATGCTCAATATTTCTGGGCTGAAGCGGGGAGGATTAGACAAAGTGTGCACTGTAAAGGGGAAGTCTGTGGCATTAACAGGAAGGGAGAAAAAGTACTTTCTACCCATTTTTAGTTCAGCGGTAAAACTGAAATTTCTATGGAACTGCAGCTCGGCTTGTGACTGTGGTTTTCCCGGTCACACAAAAATGCTGAAATTCGACTTATACAGTGTTTGTGCTTATTAAACTTGATGAATTCTCTCCTCTTGACGGTAGAATAGTGTGTAAAGCAAAGCACAATACATTGCTATGTGTAGAAGCAAAGATATACGCGATTTCAGAATGTGTTCCTAGAACAGCTGCGAGCAACTTTTTTACTCAACGTTAACAACACATCTGAAGCTCAATATTTCTGTGCTGAAGCGGGGAGGATTAGACAAAGTGTGCACTGTAAAGGGGAAGTCTGTGGCATTAACAGGAAGGGAGAAAAAGTACTTTCTACCCATTTTTAGTTCAGCGGTAAAACTGAAATTTCTATGGAACTGCAGCTCGGCTTGTGACTGTGGTTTTCCCGGTCACACAAAAATGCTGAAATTCGACTTATACAGTGTTTGTGCTTATTAAACTTGATGAATTCTCTCCTCTTGACGGTAGAATAGTGTGTAAAGCAAAGCACAATACATTGCTATGTGTAGAAGCAAAGATATACGCGATTTCAGAATGTGTTCCTAGAACAGCTGCGAGCAACTTTTTTACTCAACGTTAACAACACATCTGAAGCTCAATATTTCTGGGCTGAAGCGGGGAGGATTAGACAAAGTGTGCACTGTAAAGGGGAAGTCAGTGGCATTAACAGGAAGGGAGAAAAAGTACTTTCTACCCATTTTTAGTTCAGCGGTAAAACTGAAATTTCTATGGAACTGCAGCTCGGCTTGTGACTGTGGTTTTCCCGGTCACACAAAAATGCTGAAATTCGACTTATACAGTGTTTGTGCTTATTAAACTTGATGAATTCTCTCCTCTTGACGGTAGAATAGTGTGTAAAGCAAAGCACAATACATTGCTATGTGTAGAAGCAAAGATATACGCGATTTCAGAATGTGTTCCTAGAACAGCTGCGAGCAACTTTTTTACTCAACGTTAACAACACATCTGAAGCTCAATATTTCTGGGCTGAAGCGGGGAGGATTAGACAAAGTGTGCACTGTAAAGGGGAAGTCTGTGGCATTAACAGGAAGGGAGAAAAAGTACTTTCTACCCATTTTTAGTTCAGCGGTAAAACTGAAATTTCTATGGAACTGCAGCTCGGCTTGTGACTGTGGTTTTCCCGGTCACACAAAAATGCTGAAATTCGACTTATACAGTGTTTGTGCTTATTAAACTTGATGAATTCTCTCCTCTTGACGGTAGAATAGTGTGTAAAGCAAAGCACAATACATTGCTATGTGTAGAAGCAAAGATATACGCGATTTCAGAATGTGTTCCTAGAACAGCTGCGAGCAACTTTTTTACTCAACGTTAACAACACATCTGAAGCTCAATATTTCTGGGCTGAAGCGGGGAGGATTAGACAAAGTGTGCACTGTAAAGGGGAAGTCAGTGGCATTAACAGGAAGGGAGAAAAAGTACTTTCTACCCATTTTTAGTTCAGCGGTAAAACTGAAATTTCTATGGAACTGCAGCTCGGCTTGTGACTCTGGTTTTCCCGGTCACACAAAAATGCTGAAATTCGACTTATACAGTGTTTGTGCTTATTAAACTTGATGAATTCTCTCCTCTTGACGGTAGAATAGTGTGTAAAGCAAAGCACAATACATTGCTATTGCAATTGCAATTGCTATTGCAAACTCCAGAGCTCTGGAATAGGGAAACATGCTTTAAACTGGTTTCAGTCCTACCTATCAGGAAGATCCCAACATGTGTCCATCTCAGGCTCTAACTCCAACCCCCTGGATATCACCTGTGGTGTACCGCAAGGCTCTGTTCTGGGGCCCCTACTCTTCTCAGTGTTCATTAATGATCTTCCCACAGCTTGTAAGGAAGCCTCAATACACATGTATGCAGATGACACAATCCTGTATGCACACAGCCATAGCCTCTCTAACCTTCAACACATACTTCAGTCTGACTTTTTGAGACTCGAAAACTGGATTTCCCAAAACAAACTGTTTTTAAACACTGACAAGACTGTAACAATGGTATTTGGGACCAAGACTAAATTTGTAAAGCTTCCAGTGACTGAGCTCCTGATTAGAACCAACGCTACCACCACCCTAACACCTGTCACTAGTTTTAAATACCTGGGCTTATGGTTTGACTCCCACTTAACATTCGGGATGCACATTGATACCCTGACAACCAAGACCTATGCCAAACTAGGGGTACTTTACAGGAACAAATCCTCCCTAAGTCTCCTGGTCAGAAAGCGTATTGCACAGCAAATGCTAATGCCAATTATTGACTATGGAGACATAGTATATGGCTCGGCTCCTCAAACCCACCTTAGCAAACTTGACACCCTCTACAATTCAATTTGTCGTTTTGTTCTCCAATGCAACTACAACACACATCACTGCGAAATGCTCAAAGAACTAGATTGGTCATCACTAGAGTCTAGGCGCAAAGTTCACCTTTCCTGTCTCACCCTCAAATACTTTCTGGGCAAGCTACCCAGCTACCTGAACAAGCTCCTCACCCCTACCACATGCAGTACCTATCACATGAGATCAGACTCCAAAAGACTATTCATGGTCCCAAGACTCAACAAAGTATCCGGACGTTCCTCCTTCTCCTTCCGTGCACCCCAAAACTGGAACAACCTACCAGAGACTCTCATATCCACCACCAGCTTAAGTTCTTTCAAATCTAAGGCTGTCTCACACTTTAATCTGGTCTGTAACTGTTTCATACGCTCATAATATATATTTTCTTTAACTGTGCATGCAATGTCTTGTATATAATGTATACCTTGTTCATTTATGTAACTGTATTTGTAACCATGTATTATTTTGTTTCACTCTGTGCCCAGGACATACTTGAAAACGAGAGGTAACTCTCAATGTATTACTTCCTGGTAAAATATTTTATAAATAAATAAAATAAAATGTGTAGAAGCAAAGATATACGCGATTTCAGAATGTGTTCCTAGAACAGCTGCGAGCAACTTTTTTACTCAACGTTAACAACACATCTGAAGCTCAATATTTCTGGGCTGAAGCGGGGAAGATTAGACAAAGTGTGCACTGTAAAGGGGAAGTCTGTGGCATTAACAGGAAGGGAGAAAAAGTACTTTCTACCCATTTTTAGTTCAGCGGTAAAACTGAAATTTCTATGGAACTGCAGCTCGGCTTGTGACTGTGGTTTTCCCGGTCACACAAAAATGCTGAAATTCGACTTATACAGTGTTTGTGCTTATTAAACTTGATGAATTCTCTCCTCTTGACGGTAGAATAGTATGTAAAGCAAAGCACAATACATTGCTATGTGTAGAAGCAAAGATATACGCGATTTCAGAATGTGTTCCTAGAACAGCTGCGAGCAACTTTTTTACTCAACGTTAACAACACATCTGAAGCTCAATATTTTTTTGCTGAAGCGGGGAAGATTAGACAAAGTGTGCACTGTAAAGGGGAAGTCTGTGGCATTAACAGGAAGGGAGAAAAAGTACTTTCTACCCATTTTTAGTTCAGCGGTAAAACTGAAATTTCTATGGAACTGCAGCTCGGCTTGTGACTCTGGTTTTCCCGGTCACACAAAAATGCTGAAATTCGACTTATACAGTGTTTGTGCTTATTAAACTTGATGAATTCTCTCCTCTTGACGGTAGAATAGTGTGTAAAGCAAAGCACAATACATTCCTATGTGTAGAAGCAAAGATATACGCGATTTCAGAATGTGTTCCTAGAACAGCTGCGAGCAACTTTTTTACTCAACGTTAACAACACATCTGAAGCTTAATATTTCTGGGCTGAAGCGGGGAGGATTAGACAAAGTGTGCACTGTAAAGGGGAAGTCTGTGGCATTAACAGGAAGGGAGAAAAAGTACTTTCTACCCATTTCTAGTTCAGCGGTAAAACTGAAATTTCTATGGAACTGCAGCTCGGCTTGTGACTGTGGTTTTCCCGGTCACACAAAAATGCTGAAATTCGACTTATACAGTGTTTGTGCTTATTAAACTTGATGAATTCTCTCCTCTTGACGGTAGAATAGTGTGTAAAGCAAAGCACAATACATTGCTATGTGTAGAAGCAAAGATATACGCGATTTCAGAATGTGTTTCTAGAACAGCTGCGAGCAACTTTTTTACTCAACGTTAACAACACATCTGAAGCTTAATATTTCTGGGCTGAAGCGGGGAGGATTAGACAAAGTGTGCACTGTAAAGGGGAAGTCTGTGGCATTAACAGGAAGGGAGAAAAAGTACTTTCTACCCATTTTTAGTTCAGCGGTAAAACTGAAATTTCTATGGAACTGCAGCTCGGCTTTTGACTGTGGTTTTCCCGGTCACACAAAAATGCTGAAATTCGACTTATACAGTGTTTGTGCTTATTAAACTTGATGAATTCTCTCCTCTTGACGGTAGAATAGTGTGTAAAGCAAAGCACAATACATTGCTATGTGTAGAAGCAAAGATATACGCGATTTCAGAATGTGTTCCTAGAACAGCTGCGAGCAACTTTTTTACTCAACGTTAACAACACATCTGAAGCTCAATATTTTTTTGCTGAAGCGGGGAAGATTAGACAAAGTGTGCACTGTAAAGGGGAAGTCTGTGGCATTAACAGGAAGGGAGAAAAAGTACTTTCTACCCATTTTTAGTTCAGCGGTAAAACTGAAATTTCTATGGAACTGCAGCTCGGCTTGTGACTCTGGTTTTCCCGGTCACACAAAAATGCTGAAATTCGACTTATACAGTGTTTGTGCTTATTAAACTTGATGAATTCTCTCCTCTTGACGGTAGAATAGTGTGTAAAGCAAAGCACAATACATTCCTATGTGTAGAAGCAAAGATATACGCGATTTCAGAATGTGTTCCTAGAACAGCTGCGAGCAACTTTTTTACTCAACGTTAACAACACATCTGAAGCTTAATATTTCTGGGCTGAAGCGGGGAGGATTAGACAAAGTGTGCACTGTAAAGGGGAAGTCTGTGGCATTAACAGGAAGGGAGAAAAAGTACTTTCTACCCATTTCTAGTTCAGCGGTAAAACTGAAATTTCTATGGAACTGCAGCTCGGCTTGTGACTGTGGTTTTCCCGGTCACACAAAAATGCTGAATTCGACTTATACTGTACAGTGTTTGTGCTTATTAAACTTGATGAATTCTCTCCTCTTGACGGTAGAATAGTGTGTAAAGCAAAGCACAATACATTGCTATGTGTAGAAGCAAAGATATACGCGATTTCAGAATGTGTTTCTAGAACAGCTGCGAGCAACTTTTTTACTCAACGTTAACAACACATCTGAAGCTTAATATTTCTGGGCTGAAGCGGGGAGGATTAGACAAAGTGTGCACTGTAAAAGGGAAGTCTGTGGCATTAACAGGAAGGGAGAAAAAGTACTTTCTAACCATTTCTAGTTCAGCGGTAAAACTGAAATTTCTATGGAACTGCAGCTCGGCTTGTGACTGTGGTTTTCCCGGTCACACAAAAATGCTCAAATTCGACTTATACAGTGTTTGTGCTTATTAAACTTGATGAATTCTCTCCTCTTGACGGGAGAATAGTGTGTAAAGCAAAGCACAATACATTGCTATGTGTAGAAGCAAAGATATACGCGATTTCAGAATGTGTTCCTAGAACAGCTGCGAGCAACTTTTTTACTCAACGTTAAGAACACATCTGAAGCTTAATATTTCTGGGCTGAAGCGGGGAGGATTAGACAAAGTGTGCACTGTAAAGGGGAAGTCTGTTGCATTAACAGGAAGGGAGAAAAAGTACTTTCTACCCATTTCTAGTTCAGCGGTAAAACTGAAATTTCTATGGAACTGCAGCTCGGCTTGTGACTGTGGTTTTCCCGGTCACACAAAAATGCTGAAATTCGACTTATACAGTGTTTGTGCTTATTAAACTTGATGAATTCTCTCCTCTTGACGGTAGAATAGTGTGTAAAGCAAAGCACAATACATTGCTATGTGTAGAAGCAAAGATATACGCGATTTCAGAATGTGTTCCTAGAACAGCTGCGAGCAACTTTTTTACTCAACGTTAACAACACATCTGAAGCTCAATATTTCTGGGCTGAAGCGGGGAGGATTAGACAAAGTGTGCACTGTAAAGGGGAAGTCTGTGGCATTAACAGGAAGGGAGAAAAAGTACTTTCTACCCATTTTTAGTTCAGCGGTAAAACTGAAATTTCTATGGAACTGCAGCTCGGCTTTTGACTGTGGTTTTCCCGGTCACACAAAAATGCTGAAATTCGACTTATACAGTGTTTGTGCTTATTAAACTTGATGAATTCTCTCCTCTTGACGGTAGAATAGTGTGTAAAGCAAAGCACAATACATTGCTATGTGTAGAAGCAAAGATATACGCGATTTCAGAATGTGTTCCTAGAACAGCTGCGAGCAACTTTTTTACTCAACGTTAACAACACATCTGAAGCTCAATATTTTTTTGCTGAAGCGGGGAAGATTAGACAAAGTGTGCACTGTAAAGGGGAAGTCTGTGGCATTAACAGGAAGGGAGAAAAAGTACTTTCTACCCATTTTTAGTTCAGCGGTAAAACTGAAATTTCTATGGAACTGCAGCTCGGCTTGTGACTCTGGTTTTCCCGGTCACACAAAAATGCTGAAATTCGACTTATACAGTGTTTGTGCTTATTAAACTTGATGAATTCTCTCCTCTTGACGGTAGAATAGTGTGTAAAGCAAAGCACAATACATTCCTATGTGTAGAAGCAAAGATATACGCGATTTCAGAATGTGTTCCTAGAACAGCTGCGAGCAACTTTTTTACTCAACGTTAACAACACATCTGAAGCTTAATATTTCTGGGCTGAAGCGGGGAGGATTAGACAAAGTGTGCACTGTAAAGGGGAAGTCTGTGGCATTAACAGGAAGGGAGAAAAAGTACTTTCTACCCATTTCTAGTTCAGCGGTAAAACTGAAATTTCTATGGAACTGCAGCTCGGCTTGTGACTGTGGTTTTCCCGGTCACACAAAAATGCTGAATTCGACTTATACTGTACAGTGTTTGTGCTTATTAAACTTGATGAATTCTCTCCTCTTGACGGTAGAATAGTGTGTAAAGCAAAGCACAATACATTGCTATGTGTAGAAGCAAAGATATACGCGATTTCAGAATGTGTTTCTAGAACAGCTGCGAGCAACTTTTTTACTCAACGTTAACAACACATCTGAAGCTTAATATTTCTGGGCTGAAGCGGGGAGGATTAGACAAAGTGTGCACTGTAAAAGGGAAGTCTGTGGCATTAACAGGAAGGGAGAAAAAGTACTTTCTACCCATTTCTAGTTCAGCGGTAAAACTGAAATTTCTATGGAACTGCAGCTCGGCTTGTGACTGTGGTTTTCCCGGTCACACAAAAATGCTGAAATTCGACTTATACAGTGTTTGTGCTTATTAAACTTGATGAATTCTCTCCTCTTGACGGTAGAATAGTGTGTAAAGCAAAGCACAATACATTGTTATGTGTAGAAGCAAAGATATACGCGATTTCAGAATGTGTTCCTAGAACAGCTGCGAGCAACTTTTTTACTCAACGTTAACAACACATCTGAAGCTTAATATTTCTGGGCTGAAGCGGGGAAGATTAGACAAAGTGTGCACTGTAAAAGGGAAGTCTGTGGCATTAACAGGAAGGGAGAAAAAGTACTTTCTAACCATTTCTAGTTCAGCGGTAAAACTGAAATTTCTATGGAACTGCAGCTCGGCTTGTGACTGTGGTTTTCCCGGTCACACAAAAATGCTGAAATTCGACTTATACAGTGTTTGTGCTTATTAAACTTGATGAATTCTCTCCTCTTGACGGGAGAATAGTGTGTAAAGCAAAGCACAATACATTGCTATGTGTAGAAGCAAAGATATCCGCGATTTCAGAATGTGTTCCTAGAACAGCTGCGAGCAACTTTTTTACTCAACGTTAACAACACATCTGAAGCTTAATATTTCTGGGCTGAAGCGGGGAAGATTAGACAAAGTGTGCACTGTAAAAGGGAAGTCTGTGGCATTAACAGGAAGGGAGAAAAAGTACTTTCTACCCATTTTTAGTTCAGCGGTAAAACGGAAATTTCTATGGAACTGCAGCTCGGCTTGTGACTGTGGTTTTCCCGGTCACACAAAAATGCTGAAATTCGACTTATACAGTGTTTGTGCTTATTAAACTTGATGAATTCTCTCCTCTTGACGGGAGAATAGTGTGTAAAGCAAAGCACAATACATTGCTATGTGTAGAAGCAAAGATATACGCGATTTCAGAATGTGTTCCTAGAACAGCTGCGAGCAACTTTTTTACTCAACGTTAACAACACATCTGAAGCTTAATATTTCTGGGCTGAAGCGGGGAGGATTAGACAAAGTGTGCACTGTAAAGGGGAAGTCTGTGGCATTAACAGGAAGGGAGAAAAAGTACTTTCTAACCATTTCTAGTTCAGCGGTAAAACTGAAATTTCTATGGAACTGCAGCTCGGCTTGTGACTGTGGTTTTCCCGGTCACACAAAAATGCTGAAATTCGACTTATACAGTGTTTGTGCTTATTAAACTTGATGAATTCTCTCCTCTTGACGGTAGAATAGTGTGTAAAGCAAAGCACAATACATTGTTATGTGTAGAAGCAAAGATATACGCGATTTCAGAATGTGTTCCTAGAACAGCTGCGAGCAACTTTTTTACTCAACGTTAACAACACATCTGAAGCTTAATATTTCTGGGCTGAAGCGGGGAAGATTAGACAAAGTGTGCACTGTAAAAGGGAAGTCTGTGGCATTAACAGGAAGGGAGAAAAAGTACTTTCTAACCATTTCTAGTTCAGCGGTAAAACTGAAATTTCTATGGAACTGCAGCTCGGCTTGTGACTGTGGTTTTCCCGGTCACACAAAAATGCTGAAATTCGACTTATACAGTGTTTGTGCTTATTAAACTTGATGAATTCTCTTTTCTTGACGGGAGAATAGTGTGTAAAGCAAAGCACAATACATTGCTATGTGTAGAAGCAAAGATATACGCGATTTCAGAATGTGTTCCTAGAACAGCTGCGAGCAACTTTTTTACTCAACGTTAAGAACACATCTGAAGCTTAATATTTCTGGGCTGAAGCGGGGAGGATTAGACAAAGTGTGCACTGTAAAAGGAAAGTCTGTGGCATTAACAGGAAGGGAGAAAAAGTACTTTCTACCCATTTCTAGTTCAGCGGTAAAACTGAAATTTCTATGGAACTGCAGCTCGGCTTGTGACTCTGGTTTTCCCGGTCACACAAAAATGCTGAAATTCGACTTATACAGTGTTTGTGCTTATTAAACTTGATGAATTCTCTCCTCTTGACGGTAGAATAGTGTGTAAAGCAAAGCACAATACATTGCTATGTGTAGAAGCAAAGATATACGCGATTTCAGAATGTGTTCCTAGAACAGCTGCGAGCAACTTTTTTACTCAACGTTAACAACACATCTGAAGCTCAATATTTCTGGGCTGAAGCGGGGAGGATTAGACAAAGTGTGCACTGTAAAAGGGAAGTCTGTGGCATTAACAGGAAGGGAGAAAAAGTACTTTCTAACCATTTCTAGTTCAGCGGTAAAACTGAAATTTCTATGGAACTGCAGCTCGGCTTGTGACTGTGGTTTTCCCGGTCACACAAAAATGCTGAAATTCGACTTATACAGTGTTTGTGCTTATTAAACTTGATGAATTCTCTCCTCTTGACGGGAGAATAGTGTGTAAAGCAAAGCACAATACATTGCTATGTGTAGAAGCAAAGATATACGCGATTTCAGAATGTGTTCCTAGAACAGCTGCGAGCAACTTTTTTACTCAACGTTAACAACACATCTGAAGCTTAATATTTCTGGGCTGAAGCGGGGAGGATTAGACAAAGTGTGCACTGTAAAGGGGAAGTCTGTGGCATTAACAGGAAGGGAGAAAAAGTACTTTCTACCCATTTCTAGTTCAGCGGTAAAACTGAAATTTCTATGGAACTGCAGCTCGGCTTGTGACTCTGGTTTTCCCGGTCACACAAAAATGCTGAAATTCGACTTATACAGTGTTTGTGCTTATTAAACTTGATGAATTCTCTCCTCTTGACGGTAGAATAGTGTGTAAAGCAAAGCACAATACATTGCTATGTGTAGAAGCAAAGATATACGCGATTTCAGAATGTGTTCCTAGAACAGCTGCGAGCAACTTTTTTACTCAACGTTAACAACACATCTGAAGCTCAATATTTCTGGGCTGAAGCGGAGAGGATTAGACAAAGTGTGCACTGTAAAGGGGAAGTCTGTGGCATTAACAGGAAGGGAGAAAAAGTACTTTCTACCCATTTTTAGTTCAGCGGTAAAACTGAAATTTCTATGGAACTGCAGCTCGGCTTGTGACTGTGGTTTTCCCGGTCACACAAAAATGCTGAAATTCGACTTATACAGTGTTTGTGCTTATTAAACTTGATGAATTCTCTCCTCTTGACGGTAGAATAGTGTGTAAAGCAAAGCACAATACATTGCTATGTGTAGAAGCAAAGATATACGCGATTTCAGAATGTGTTCCTAGAACAGCTGCGAGCAACTTTTGTACTCAACGTTAACAACACATCTGAAGCTCAATATTTCTGGGCTGAAGCGGGGAGGATTAGACAAAGTGTGCACTGTAAAAGGGAAGTCTGTGGCATTAACAGGAAGGGAGAAAAAGTACTTTCTACCCATTTTTAGTTCAGCGGTAAAACTGAAATTTCTATGGAACTGCAGCTCGGCTTGTGACTGTGGTTTTCCCGGTCACACAAAAATGCTGAAATTCGACTTATACAGTGTTTGTGCTTATTAAACTTGATGAATTCTCTCCTCTTGACGGTAGAATAGTGTGTAAAGCAAAGCACAATACATTGCTATGTGTAGAAGCAAAGATATACGCGATTTCAGAATGTGTTCCTAGAACAGCTGCGAGCAAATTTTTTACTCAACGTTAACAACACATCTGAAGCTCAATATTTCTGGGCTGAAGCGGGGAGGATTAGACAAAGTGTGCACTGTAAAGGGGAAGTCTGTGGCATTAACAGGAAGGGAGAAAAAGTACTTTCTACCCATTTCTAGTTCAGCGGTAAAACTGAAATTTCTATGGAACTGCAGCTCGGCTTGTGACTGTGGTTTTCCCGGTCACACAAAAATGCTGAAATTCGACTTATACAGTGTTTGTGCTTATTAAACTTGATGAATTCTCTCCTCTTGACGGTAGAATAGTGTGTAAAGCAAAGCACAATACATTGCTATGTGTAGAAGCAAAGATATACGCGATTTCAGAATGTGTTCCTAGAACAGCTGCGAGCAACTTTTTTACTCAACGTTAACAACACATCTGAAGCTCAATATTTCTGGGCTGAAGCGGGGAGGATTAGACAAAGTGTGCACTGTAAAGGGGAAGTCTGTGGCATTAACAGGAAGGGAGAAAAAGTACTTTCTACCCATTTCTAGTTCAGCGGTAAAACTGAAATTTCTATGGAACTGCAGCTCGGCTTGTGACTGTGGTTTTCCCGGTCACACAAAAATGCTGAAATTCGACTTATACAGTGTTTGTGCTTATTAAACTTGATGAATTCTCTCCTCTTGACGGGAGAATAGTGTGTAAAGCAAAGCACAATACATTGCTATGTGTAGAAGCAAAGATATACGCGATTTCAGAATGTGTTCCTAGAACAGCTGCGAGCAACTTTTTTACTCAACGTTAACAACACATCTGAAGCTTAATATTTCTGGGCTGAAGCGGGGAGGATTAGACAAAGTGTGCACTGTAAAGGGGAAGTCTGTGGCATTAACAGGAAGGGAGAAAAAGTACTTTCTACCCATTTCTAGTTCAGCGGTAAAACTGAAATTTCTATGGAACTGCAGCTCGGCTTGTGACTGTGGTTTTCCCGGTCACACAAAAATGCTGAAATTCGACTTATACAGTGTTTGTGCTTATTAAACTTGATGAATTCTCTCCTCTTGACGGTAGAATAGTGTGTAAAGCAAAGCACAATACATTGTTATGTGTAGAAGCAAAGATATACGCGATTTCAGAATGTGTTCCTAGAACAGCTGCGAGCAACTTTTTTACTCAACGTTAACAACACATCTGAAGCTTAATATTTCTGGGCTGAAGCGGGGAAGATTAGACAAAGTGTGCACTGTAAAAGGGAAGTCTGTGGCATTAACAGGAAGGGAGAAAAAGTACTTTCTAACCATTTCTAGTTCAGCGGTAAAACTGAAATTTCTATGGAACTGCAGCTCGGCTTGTGACTGTGGTTTTCCCGGTCACACAAAAATGCTGAAATTCGACTTATACAGTGTTTGTGCTTATTAAACTTGATGAATTCTCTCCTCTTGACGGGAGAATAGTGTGTAAAGCAAAGCACAATACATTGCTATGTGTAGAAGCAAAGATATACGCGATTTCAGAATGTGTTCCTAGAACAGCTGCGAGCAACTTTTTTACTCAACGTTAAGAACACATCTGAAGCTTAATATTTCTGGGCTGAAGCGGGGAGGATTAGACAAAGTGTGCACTGTAAAGGGGAAGTATGTGGCATTAACAGGAAGGGAGAAAAAGTACTTTCTACCCATTTCTAGTTCAGCGGTAAAACTGAAATTTCTATGGAACTGCAGCTCGGCTTGTGACTCTGGTTTTCCCGGTCACACAAAAATGCTGAAATTCGACTTATACAGTGTTTGTGCTTATTAAACTTGATGAATTCTCTCCTCTTGACGGTAGAATAGTGTGTAAAGCAAAGCACAATACATTGCTATGTGTAGAAGCAAAGATATACGCGATTTCAGAATGTGTTCCTAGAACAGCTGCGAGCAACTTTTTTACTCAACGTTAACAACACATCTGAAGCTCAATATTTCTGGGCTGAAGCGGGGAGGATTAGACAAAGTGTGCACTGTAAAGGGGAAGTCTGTGGCATTAACAGGAAGGGAGAAAAAGTACTTTCTACCCATTTCTAGTTCAGCGGTAAAACTGAAATTTCTATGGAACTGCAGCTCGGCTTGTGACTGTGGTTTTCCCGGTCACACAAAAATGCTGAAATTCGACTTATACAGTGTTTGTGCTTATTAAACTTGATGAATTCTCTCCTCTTGACGGGAGAATAGTGTGTAAAGCAAAGCACAATACATTGCTATGTGTAGAAGCAAAGATATACGCGATTTCAGAATGTGTTCCTAGAACAGCTGCGAGCAACTTTTTCACTCAACGTTAACAACACATCTGAAGCTCAATATTTCTGGGCTGAAGCGGGGAGGATTAGACAAAGTGTGCACTGTAAAGGGGAAGTCTGTGGCATTAACAGGAAGGGAGAAAAAGTACTTTCTACCCATTTCTAGTTCAGCGTTAAAACTGAAATTTCTATGGAACTGCAGCTCGGCTTGTGACTGTGGTTTTCCCGGTCACACAAAAATGCTGAAATTCGACTTATACAGTGTTTGTGCTTATTAAACTTGATGAATTCTCTCCTCTTGACGGGAGAATAGTGTGTAAAGCAAAGCACAATACATTGCTATGTGTAGAAGCAAAGATATACGCGATTTCAGAATGTGTTCCTAGAACAGCTGCGAGCAACTTTTTTACTCAACGTTAACAACACATCTGAAGCTTAATATTTCTGGGCTGAAGCGGGGAGGATTAGACAAAGTGTGCACTGTAAAGGGGAAGTCTGTGGCATTAACAGGAAGGGAGAAAAAGTACTTTCTAACCATTTCTAGTTCAGCGGTAAAACTGAAATTTCTATGGAACTGCAGCTCGGCTTGTGACTGTGGTTTTCCCGGTCACACAAAAATGCTGAAATTCGACTTATACAGTGTTTGTGCTTATTAAACTTGATGAATTCTCTCCTCTTGACGGGAGAATAGTGTGTAAAGCAAAGCACAATACATTGCTATGTGTAGAAGCAAAGATATACGCGATTTCAGAATGTGTTCCTAGAACAGCTGCGAGCAACTTTTTTACTCAACGTTAAGAACACATCTGAAGCTTAATATTTCTGGGCTGAAGCGGGGAGGATTAGACAAAGTGTGCACTGTAAAGGGGAAGTATGTGGCATTAACAGGAAGGGAGAAAAAGTACTTTCTACCCATTTCTAGTTCAGCGGTAAAACTGAAATTTCTATGGAACTGCAGCTCGGCTTGTGACTCTGGTTTTCCCGGTCACACAAAAATGCTGAAATTCGACTTATACAGTGTTTGTGCTTATTAAACTTGATGAATTCTCTCCTCTTGACGGTAGAATAGTGTGTAAAGCAAAGCACAATACATTGCTATGTGTAGAAGCAAAGATATACGCGATTTCAGAATGTGTTCCTAGAACAGCTGCGAGCAACTTTTTTACTCAACGTTAACAACACATCTGAAGCTCAATATTTCTGGGCTGAAGCGGGGAGGATTAGACAAAGTGTGCACTGTAAAGGGGAAGTCTGTGGCATTAACAGGAAGGGAGAAAAAGTACTTTCTACCCATTTCTAGTTCAGCGGTAAAACTGAAATTTCTATGGAACTGCAGCTCGGCTTGTGACTGTGGTTTTCCCGGTCACACAAAAATGCTGAAATTCGACTTATACAGTGTTTGTGCTTATTAAACTTGATGAATTCTCTCCTCTTGACGGGAGAATACTGTGTAAAGCAAAGCACAATACATTGCTATGTGTAGAAGCAAAGATATACGCGATTTCAGAATGTGTTCCTAGAACAGCTGCGAGCAACTTTTTCACTCAACGTTAACAACACATCTGAAGCTCAATATTTCTGGGCTGAAGCGGGGAGGATTAGACAAAGTGTGCACTGTAAAGGGGAAGTCTGTGGCATTAACAGGAAGGGAGAAAAAGTACTTTCTACCCATTTCTAGTTCAGCGTTAAAACTGAAATTTCTATGGAACTGCAGCTCGGCTTGTGACTGTGGTTTTCCCGGTCACACAAAAATGCTGAAATTCGACTTATACAGTGTTTGTGCTTATTAAACTTGATGAATTCTCTCCTCTTGACGGGAGAATAGTGTGTAAAGCAAAGCACAATACATTGCTATGTGTAGAAGCAAAGATATACGCGATTTCAGAATGTGTTCCTAGAACAGCTGCGAGCAACTTTTTTACTCAACGTTAACAACACATCTGAAGCTTAATATTTCTGGGCTGAAGCGGGGAGGATTAGACAAAGTGTGCACTGTAAAGGGGAAGTCTGTGGCATTAACAGGAAGGGAGAAAAAGTACTTTCTACCCATTTCTAGTTCAGCGGTAAAACTGAAATTTCTATGGAACTGCAGCTCGGCTTGTGACTGTGGTTTTCCCGGTCACACAAAAATGCTGAAATTCGACTTATACAGTGTTTGTGCTTATTAAACTTGATGAATTCTCTCCTCTTGACGGTAGAATAGTGTGTAAAGCAAAGCACAATACATTGTTATGTGTAGAAGCAAAGATATACGCGATTTCAGAATGTGTTCCTAGAACAGCTGCGAGCAACTTTTTTACTCAACGTTAACAACACATCTGAAGCTTAATATTTCTGGGCTGAAGCGGGGAAGATTAGACAAAGTGTGCACTGTAAAAGGGAAGTCTGTGGCATTAACAGGAAGGGAGAAAAAGTACTTTCTAACCATTTCTAGTTCAGCGGTAAAACTGAAATTTCTATGGAACTGCAGCTCGGCTTGTGACTGTGGTTTTCCCGGTCACACAAAAATGCTGAAATTCGACTTATACAGTGTTTGTGCTTATTAAACTTGATGAATTCTCTCCTCTTGACGGGAGAATAGTGTGTAAAGCAAAGCACAATACATTGCTATGTGTAGAAGCAAAGATATACGCGATTTCAGAATGTGTTCCTAGAACAGCTGCGAGCAACTTTTTTACTCAACGTTAAGAACACATCTGAAGCTTAATATTTCTGGGCTGAAGCGGGGAGGATTAGACAAAGTGTGCACTGTAAAGGGGAAGTCTGTGGCATTAACAGGAAGGGAGAAAAAGTACTTTCTACCCATTTCTAGTTCAGCGTTAAAACTGAAATTTCTATGGAACTGCAGCTCGGCTTGTGACTGTGGTTTTCCCGGTCACACAAAAATGCTGAAATTCGACTTATACAGTGTTTGTGCTTATTAAACTTGATGAATTCTCTCCTCTTGACGGGAGAATAGTGTGTAAAGCAAAGCACAATACATTGCTATGTGTAGAAGCAAAGATATACGCGATTTCAGAATGTGTTCCTAGAACAGCTGCGAGCAACTTTTTTACTCAACGTTAAGAACACATCTGAAGCTTAATATTTCTGGGCTGAAGCGGGGAGGATTAGACAAAGTGTGCACTGTAAAGGGGAAGTCTGTGGCATTAACAGGAAGGGAGAAAAAGTACTTTCTACCCATTTCTAGTTCAGCGTTAAAACTGAAATTTCTATGGAACTGCAGCTCGGCTTGTGACTGTGGTTTTCCCGGTCACACAAAAATGCTGAAATTCGACTTATACAGTGTTTGTGCTTATTAAACTTGATGAATTCTCTCCTCTTGACGGGAGAATAGTGTGTAAAGCAAAGCACAATACATTGCTATGTGTAGAAGCAAAGATATACGCGATTTCAGAATGTGTTCCTAGAACAGCTGCGAGCAACTTTTTTACTCAACGTTAACAACACATCTGAAGCTTAATATTTCTGGGCTGAAGCGGGGAGGATTAGACAAAGTGTGCACTGTAAAGGGGAAGTCTGTGGCATTAACAGGAAGGGAGAAAAAGTACTTTCTACCCATTTCTAGTTCAGCGGTAAAACTGAAATTTCTATGGAACTGCAGCTCGGCTTGTGACTGTGGTTTTCCCGGTCACACAAAAATGCTGAAATTCGACTTATACAGTGTTTGTGCTTATTAAACTTGATGAATTCTCTCCTCTTGACGGTAGAATAGTGTGTAAAGCAAAGCACAATACATTGTTATGTGTAGAAGCAAAGATATACGCGATTTCAGAATGTGTTCCTAGAACAGCTGCGAGCAACTTTTTTACTCAACGTTAACAACACATCTGAAGCTTAATATTTCTGGGCTGAAGCGGGGAAGATTAGACAAAGTGTGCACTGTAAAAGGGAAGTCTGTGGCATTAACAGGAAGGGAGAAAAAGTACTTTCTAACCATTTCTAGTTCAGCGGTAAAACTGAAATTTCTATGGAACTGCAGCTCGGCTTGTGACTGTGGTTTTCCCGGTCACACAAAAATGCTGAAATTCGACTTATACAGTGTTTGTGCTTATTAAACTTGATGAATTCTCTCCTCTTGACGGGAGAATAGTGTGTAAAGCAAAGCACAATACATTGCTATGTGTAGAAGCAAAGATATACGCGATTTCAGAATGTGTTCCTAGAACAGCTGCGAGCAACTTTTTTACTCAACGTTAAGAACACATCTGAAGCTTAATATTTCTGGGCTGAAGCGGGGAGGATTAGACAAAGTGTGCACTGTAAAGGGGAAGTCTGTGGCATTAACAGGAAGGGAGAAAAAGTACTTTCAACCCATTTCTAGTTCAGCGGTAAAACTGAAATTTCTATGGAACTGCAGCTCGGCTTGTGACTGTGGTTTTCCCGGTCACACAAAAATGCTGAAATTTGACTTATACAGTGTTTGTGCTTATTAAACTTGATGAATTCTCTCCTCTTGACGGGAGAATAGTGTGTAAAGCAAAGCACAATACATTGCTATGTGTAGAAGCAAAGATATACGCGATTTCAGAATGTGTTCCTAGAACAGCTGCGAGCAACTTTTTTACTCAACGTTAACAACACATCTGAAGCTTAATATTTCTGGGCTGAAGCGGGGAGGATTAGACAAAGTGTGCACTGTAAAGGGGAAGTCTGTGGCATTAACAGGAAGGGAGAAAAAGTACTTTCTACCCATTTCTAGTTCAGCGGTAAAACTGAAATTTCTATGGAACTGCAGCTCGGCTTGTGACTGTGGTTTTCCCGGTCACACAAAAATGCTGAAATTCGACTTATACAGTGTTTGTGCTTATTAAACTTGATGAATTCTCTCCTCTTGACGGTAGAATAGTGTGTAAAGCAAAGCACAATACATTGTTATGTGTAGAAGCAAAGATATACGCGATTTCAGAATGTGTTCCTAGAACAGCTGCGAGCAACTTTTTTACTCAACGTTAACAACACATCTGAAGCTTAATATTTCTGGGCTGAAGCGGGGAAGATTAGACAAAGTGTGCACTCTAAAAGGGAAGTCTGTGGCATTAACAGGAAGGGAGAAAAAGTACTTTCTAACCATTTCTAGTTCAGCGGTAAAACTGAAATTTCTATGGAACTGCAGCTCGGCTTGTGACTGTGGTTTTCCCGGTCACACAAAAATGCTGAAATTCGACTTATACAGTGTTTGTGCTTATTAAACTTGATGAATTCTCTCCTCTTGACGGGAGAATAGTGTGTAAAGCAAAGCACAATACATTGCTATGTGTAGAAGCAAAGATATACGCGATTTCAGAATGTGTTCCTAGAACAGCTGCGAGCAACTTTTTTACTCAACGTTAAGAACACATCTGAAGCTTAATATTTCTGGGCTGAAGCGGGGAGGATTAGACAAAGTGTGCACTGTAAAGGGGAAGTCTGTGGCATTAACAGGAAGGGAGAAAAAGTACTTTCAACCCATTTCTAGTTCAGCGGTAAAACTGAAATTTCTATGGAACTGCAGCTCGGCTTGTGACTGTGGTTTTCCCGGTCACACAAAAATGCTGAAATTCGACTTATACAGTGTTTGTGCTTATTAAACTTGATGAATTCTCTCCTCTTGACGGTAGAATAGTGTGTAAAGCAAAGCACAATACATTGTTATGTGTAGAAGCAAAGATATACGCGATTTCAGAATGTGTTCCTAGAACAGCTGCGAGCAACTTTTTTACTCAACGTTAACAACACATCTGAAGCTTAATATTTCTGGGCTGAAGCGGGGAGGATTAGACAAAGTGTGCACTGTAAAAGGGAAGTCTGTGGCATTAACAGGAAGGGAGAAAAAGTACTTTCTAACCATTTCTAGTTCAGCGGTAAAACTGAAATTTCTATGGAACTGCAGCTCGGCTTGTGACTGTGGTTTTCCCAGTCACACAAAAAAGCTGAAATTCGACTTATACAGTGTTTGTGCTTATTAAACTTGATGAATTCTCTCCTCTTGACGGTAGAATAGTGTGTAAAGCAAAGCACAATACATTGCTATGTGTAGAAGCAAAGATATACGCGATTTCAGAATGTGTTCCTAGAACAGCTGCGAGCAACTTTTTTACTCAACGTTAACAACACATCTGAAGCTTAATATTTCTGGGCTGAAGCGGGGAAGATTAGACAAAGTGTGCACTGTAAAAGGGAAGTCTGTGGCATTAACAGGAAGGGAGAAAAAGTACTTTCTACCCATTTCTAGTTCAGCGGTAAAACTGAAATTTCTATGGAACTGCAGCTCGGCTTGTGACTGTGGTTTTCCCGGTCACACAAAAATGCTGAAATTCGACTTATACAGTGTTTGTGCTTATTAAACTTGATGAATTCTCTCCTCTTGACGGGAGAATAGTGTGTAAAGCAAAGCACAATACATTGCTATGTGTAGAAGCAAAGATATACGCGATTTCAGAATGTGTTCCTAGAACAGCTGCGAGCAACTTTTTTACTCAACGTTAACAACACATCTGAAGCTTAATATTTCTGGGCTGAAGCGGGGAGGATTAGACAAAGTGTGCACTGTAAAGGGGAAGTCTGTGGCATTAACAGGAAGGGAGAAAAAGTACTTTCTACCCATTTCTAGTTCAGCGGTAAAACTGAAATTTCTATGGAACTGCAGCTCGGCTTGTGACTGTGGTTTTCCCGGTCACACAAAAATGCTGAAATTCGACTTATACAGTGTTTGTGCTTATTAAACTTGATGAATTCTCTCCTCTTGACGGTAGAATAGTGTGTAAAGCAAAGCACAATACATTGTTATGTGTAGAAGCAAAGATATACGCGATTTCAGAATGTGTTCCTAGAACAGCTGCGAGCAACTTTTTTACTCAACGTTAACAACACATCTGAAGCTTAATATTTCTGGGCTGAAGCGGGGAAGATTAGACAAAGTGTGCACTGTAAAAGGGAAGTCTGTGGCATTAACAGGAAGGGAGAAAAAGTACTTTCTAACCATTTCTAGTTCAGCGGTAAAACTGAAATTTCTATGGAACTGCAGCTCGGCTTGTGACTGTGGTTTTCCCGGTCACACAAAAATGCTGAAATTCGACTTATACAGTGTTTGTGCTTATTAAACTTGATGAATTCTCTCCTCTTGACGGGAGAATAGTGTGTAAAGCAAAGCACAATACATTGCTATGTGTAGAAGCAAAGATATACGCGATTTCAGAATGTGTTCCTAGAACAGCTGCGAGCAACTTTTTTACTCAACGTTAAGAACACATCTGAAGCTTAATATTTCTGGGCTGAAGCGGGGAGGATTAGACAAAGTGTGCACTGTAAAGGGGAAGTATGTGGCATTAACAGGAAGGGAGAAAAAGTACTTTCTACCCATTTCTAGTTCAGCGGTAAAACTGAAATTTCTATGGAACTGCAGCTCGGCTTGTGACTCTGGTTTTCCCGGTCACACAAAAATGCTGAAATTCGACTTATACAGTGTTTGTGCTTATTAAACTTGATGAATTCTCTCCTCTTGACGGTAGAATAGTGTGTAAAGCAAAGCACAATACATTGCTATGTGTAGAAGCAAAGATATACGCGATTTCAGAATGTGTTCCTAGAACAGCTGCGAGCAACTTTTTTACTCAACGTTAACAACACATCTGAAGCTCAATATTTCTGGGCTGAAGCGGGGAGGATTAGACAAAGTGTGCACTGTAAAGGGGAAGTCTGTGGCATTAACAGGAAGGGAGAAAAAGTACTTTCTACCCATTTCTAGTTCAGCGGTAAAACTGAAATTTCTATGGAACTGCAGCTCGGCTTGTGACTGTGGTTTTCCCGGTCACACAAAAATGCTGAAATTCGACTTATACAGTGTTTGTGCTTATTAAACTTGATGAATTCTCTCCTCTTGACGGTAGAATAGTGTGTAAAGCAAAGCACAATACATTGTTATGTGTAGAAGCAAAGATATACGCGATTTCAGAATGTGTTCCTAGAACAGCTGCGAGCAACTTTTTTACTCAACGTTAACAACACATCTGAAGCTTAATATTTCTGGGCTGAAGCGGGGAGGATTAGACAAAGTGTGCACTGTAAAGGGGAAGTCTGTGGCATTAACAGGAAGGGAGAAAAAGTACTTTCTACCCATTTCTAGTTCAGCGGTAAAACTGAAATTTCTATGGAACTGCAGCTCGGCTTGTGACTGTGGTTTTCCCGGTCACACAAAAATGCTGAAATTCGACTTATACAGTGTTTGTGCTTATTAAACTTGATGAATTCTCTCCTCTTGACGGTAGAATAGTGTGTAAAGCAAAGCACAATACATTGCTATGTGTAGAAGCAAAGATATACGCGATTTCAGAATGTGTTCCTAGAACAGCTGCGAGCAACTTTTTTACTCAACGTTAACAACACATCTGAAGCTTAATATTTCTGGGCTGAAGCGGGGAAGATTAGACAAAGTGTGCACTGTAAAAGGGAAGTCTGTGGCATTAACAGGAAGGGAGAAAAAGTACTTTCTACCCATTTCTAGTTCAGCGGTAAAACTGAAATTTCTATGGAACTGCAGCTCGGCTTGTGACTGTGGTTTTCCCGGTCACACAAAAATGCTGAAATTCGACTTATACAGTGTTTGTGCTTATTAAACTTGATGAATTCTCTCCTCTTGACGGTAGAATAGTGTGTAAAGCAAAGCACAATACATTGCTATGTGTAGAAGCAAAGATATACGCGATTTCAGAATGTGTTCCTAGAACAGCTGCGAGCAACTTTTTTACTCAACGTTAACAACACATCTGAAGCTCAATATTTCTGGGCTGAAGCGGGGAGGATTAGACAAAGTGTGCACTGTAAAGGGGAAGTCTGTGGCATTAACAGGAAGGGAGAAAAAGTACTTTCTACCCATTTCTAGTTCAGCGGTAAAACTGAAATTTCTATGGAACTGCAGCTCGGCTTGTGACTGTGGTTTTCCCGGTCACACAAAAATGCTGAAATTCGACTTATACAGTGTTTGTGCTTATTAAACTTGATGAATTCTCTCCTCTTGACGGGAGAATAGTGTGTAAAGCAAAGCACAATACATTGCTATGTGTAGAAGCAAAGATATACGCGATTTCAGAATGTGTTCCTAGAACAGCTGCGAGCAACTTTTTTACTCAACGTTAACAACACATCTGAAGCTTAATATTTCTGGGCTGAAGCGGGGAGGATTAGACAAAGTGTGCACTGTAAAGGGGAAGTCTGTGGCATTAACAGGAAGGGAGAAAAAGTACTTTCTACCCATTTCTAGTTCAGCGGTAAAACTGAAATTTCTATGGAACTGCAGCTCGGCTTGTGACTGTGGTTTTCCCGGTCACTCAAAAATGCTGAAATTCGACTTATACAGTGTTTGTGCTTATTAAACTTGATGAATTCTCTCCTCTTGACGGTAGAATAGTGTGTAAAGCAAAGCACAATACATTGTTATGTGTAGAAGCAAAGATATACGCGATTTCAGAATGTGTTCCTAGAACAGCTGCGAGCAACTTTTTTACTCAACGTTAACAACACATCTGAAGCTTAATATTTCTGGGCTGAAGCGGGGAAGATTAGACAAAGTGTGCACTGTAAAAGGGAAGTCTGTGGCATTAACAGGAAGGGAGAAAAAGTACTTTCTAACCATTTCTAGTTCAGCGGTAAAACTGAAATTTCTATGGAACTGCAGCTCGGCTTGTGACTGTGGTTTTCCCGGTCACACAAAAATGCTGAAATTCGACTTATACAGTGTTTGTGCTTATTAAACTTGATGAATTCTCTCCTCTTGACGGGAGAATAGTGTGTAAAGCAAAGCACAATACATTGCTATGTGTAGAAGCAAAGATATACGCGATTTCAGAATGTGTTCCTAGAACAGCTGCGAGCAACTTTTTTACTCAACGTTAAGAACACATCTGAAGCTTAATATTTCTGGGCTGAAGCGGGGAGGATTAGACAAAGTGTGCACTGTAAAGGGGAAGTATGTGGCATTAACAGGAAGGGAGAAAAAGTACTTTCTACCCATTTCTAGTTCAGCGGTAAAACTGAAATTTCTATGGAACTGCAGCTCGGCTTGTGACTCTGGTTTTCCCGGTCACACAAAAATGCTGAAATTCGACTTATACAGTGTTTGTGCTTATTAAACTTGATGAATTCTCTCCTCTTGACGGTAGAATAGTGTGTAAAGCAAAGCACAATACATTGCTATGTGTAGAAGCAAAGATATACGCGATTTCAGAATGTGTTCCTAGAACAGCTGCGAGCAACTTTTTTACTCAACGTTAACAACACATCTGAAGCTCAATATTTCTGGGCTGAAGCGGGGAGGATTAGACAAAGTGTGCACTGTAAAGGGGAAGTCTGTGGCATTAACAGGAAGGGAGAAAAAGTACTTTCTACCCATTTCTAGTTCAGCGGTAAAACTGAAATTTCTATGGAACTGCAGCTCGGCTTGTGACTGTGGTTTTCCCGGTCACACAAAAATGCTGAAATTCGACTTATACAGTGTTTGTGCTTATTAAACTTGATGAATTCTCTCCTCTTGACGGTAGAATAGTGTGTAAAGCAAAGCACAATACATTGTTATGTGTAGAAGCAAAGATATACGCGATTTCAGAATGTGTTCCTAGAACAGCTGCGAGCAACTTTTTTACTCAACGTTAACAACACATCTGAAGCTTAATATTTCTGGGCTGAAGCGGGGAGGATTAGACAAAGTGTGCACTGTAAAGGGGAAGTCTGTGGCATTAACAGGAAGGGAGAAAAAGTACTTTCTACCCATTTCTAGTTCAGCGGTAAAACTGAAATTTCTATGGAACTGCAGCTCGGCTTGTGACTGTGGTTTTCCCGGTCACACAAAAATGCTGAAATTCGACTTATACAGTGTTTGTGCTTATTAAACTTGATGAATTCTCTCCTCTTGACGGTAGAATAGTGTGTAAAGCAAAGCACAATACATTGTTATGTGTAGAAGCAAAGATATACGCGATTTCAGAATGTGTTCCTAGAACAGCTGCGAGCAACTTTTTTACTCAACGTTAACAACACATCTGAAGCTTAATATTTCTGGGCTGAAGCGGGGAGGATTAGACAAAGTGTGCACTGTAAAGGGGAAGTCTGTGGCATTAACAGGAAGGGAGAAAAAGTACTTTCTACCCATTTCTAGTTCAGCGGTAAAACTGAAATTTCTATGGAACTGCAGCTCGGCTTGTGACTGTGGTTTTCCCGGTCACACAAAAATGCTGAAATTCGACTTATACAGTGTTTGTGCTTATTAAACTTGATGAATTCTCTCCTCTTGACGGGAGAATAGTGTGTAAAGCAAAGCACAATACATTGCTATGTGTAGAAGCAAAGATATACGCGATTTCAGAATGTGTTCCTAGAACAGCTGCGAGCAACTTTTTTACTCAACGTTAACAACACATCTGAAGCTCAATATTTCTGGGCTGAAGCGGGGAGGATTAGACAAAGTGTGCACTGTAAAGGGGAAGTCTGTGGCATTAACAGGAAGGGAGAAAAAGTACTTTCTACCCATTTCTAGTTCAGCGGTAAAACTGAAATTTCTATGGAACTGCAGCTCGGCTTGTGACTGTGGTTTTCCCGGTCACACAAAAATGCTGAAATTCGACTTATACAGTGTTTGTGCTTATTAAACTTGATGAATTCTCTCCTCTTGACGGTAGAATAGTGTGTAAAGCAAAGCACAATACATTGTTATGTGTAGAAGCAAAGATATACGCGATTTCAGAATGTGTTCCTAGAACAGCTGCGAGCAACTTTTTTACTCAACGTTAACAACACATCTGAAGCTTAATATTTCTGGGCTGAAGCGGGGAGGATTAGACAAAGTGTGCACTGTAAAGGGGAAGTCTGTGGCATTAACAGGAAGGGAGAAAAAGTACTTTCTACCCATTTCTAGTTCAGCGGTAAAACTGAAATTTCTATGGAACTGCAGCTCGGCTTGTGACTGTGGTTTTCCCGGTCACACAAAAATGCTGAAATTCGACTTATACAGTGTTTGTGCTTATTAAACTTGATGAATTCTCTCCTCTTGACGGTAGAATAGTGTGTAAAGCAAAGCACAATACATTGCTATGTGTAGAAGCAAAGATATACGCGATTTCAGAATGTGTTCCTAGAACAGCTGCGAGCAACTTTTTTACTCAACGTTAACAACACATCTGAAGCTCAATATTTCTGGGCTGAAGCGGGGAGGATTAGACAAAGTGTGCACTGTAAAGGGGAAGTCTGTGGCATTAACAGGAAGGGATAAAAAGTACTTTCAACCCATTTCTAGTTCAGCGGTAAAACTGAAATTTCTATGGAACTGCAGCTCGGCTTGTGACTGTGGTTTTCCCGGTCACACAAAAATGCTGAAATTCGACTTATACAGTGTTTGTGCTTATTAAACTTGATGAATTCTCTCCTCTTGACGGTAGAATAGTGTGTAAAGCAAAGCACAATACATTGTTATGTGTAGAAGCAAAGATATACGCGATTTCAGAATGTGTTCCTAGAACAGCTGCGAGCAACTTTTTTACTCAACGTTAACAACACATCTGAAGCTTAATATTTCTGGGCTGAAGCGGGGAGGATTAGACAAAGTGTGCACTGTAAAAGGGAAGTCTGTGGCATTAACAGGAAGGGAGAAAAAGTACTTTCTAACCATTTCTAGTTCAGCGGTAAAACTGAAATTTCTATGGAACTGCAGCTCGGCTTGTGACTGTGGTTTTCCCGGTCACACAAAAATGCTGAAATTCGACTTATACAGTGTTTGTGCTTATTAAACTTGATGAATTCTCTCCTCTTGACGGTAGAATAGTGTGTAAAGCAAAGCACAATACATTGCTATGTGTAGAAGCAAAGATATACGCGATTTCAGAATGTGTTCCTAGAACAGCTGCGAGCAACTTTTTTACTCAACGTTAACAACACATCTGAAGCTTAATATTTCTGGGCTGAAGCGGGGAAGATTAGACAAAGTGTGCACTGTAAAGGGGAAGTCTGTGGCATTAACAGGAAGGGAGAAAAAGTACTTTCTACCCATTTCTAGTTCAGCGGTAAAACTGAAATTTCTATGGAACTGCAGCTCGGCTTGTGACTCTGGTTTTCCCGGTCACACAAAAATGCTGAAATTCGACTTATACAGTGTTTGTGCTTATTAAACTTGATGAATTCTCTCCTCTTGACGGTAGAATAGTGTGTAAAGCAAAGCACAATACATTGCTATGTGTAGAAGCAAAGATATACGCGATTTCAGAATGTGTTCCTAGAACAGCTGCGAGCAACTTTTTTACTCAACGTTAACAACACATCTGAAGCTCAATATTTCTGGGCTGAAGCGGGGAGGATTAGACAAAGTGTGCACTGTAAAGGGGAAGTCTGTGGCATTAACAGGAAGGGAGAAAAAGTACTTTCTACCCATTTTTAGTTCAGCGGTAAAACTGAAATTTCTATGGAACTGCAGCTCGGCTTGTGACTGTGGTTTTCCCGGTCACACAAAAATGCTGAAATTCGACTTATACAGTGTTTGTGCTTATTAAACTTGATGAATTCTCTCCTCTTGACGGTAGAATAGTGTGTAAAGCAAAGCACAATACATTGCTATGTGTAGAAGCAAAGATATACGCGATTTCAGAATGTGTTCCTAGAACAGCTGCGAGCAACTTTTGTACTCAACGTTAACAACACATCTGAAGCTCAATATTTCTGGGCTGAAGCGGGGAGGATTAGACAAAGTGTGCACTGTAAAAGGGAAGTTTGTGGCATTAACAGGAAGGGAGAAAAAGTACTTTCTACCCATTTTTAGTTCAGCGGTAAAACTGAAATTTCTATGGAACTGCAGCTCGGCTTGTGACTGTGGTTTTCCCGGTCACACAAAAATGCTGAAATTCGACTTATACAGTGTTTGTGCTTATTAAACTTGATGAATTCTCTCCTCTTGACGGTAGAATAGTGTGTAAAGCAAAGCACAATACATTGCTATGTGTAGAAGCAAAGATATACGCGATTTCAGAATGTGTTCCTAGAACAGCTGCGAGCAAATTTTTTACTCAACGTTAACAACACATCTGAAGCTCAATATTTCTGGGCTGAAGCGGGGAGGATTAGACAAAGTGTGCACTGTAAAGGGGAAGTCTGTGGCATTAACAGGAAGGGAGAAAAAGTACTTTCTACCCATTTCTAGTTCAGCGGTAAAACTGAAATTTCTATGGAACTGCAGCTCGGCTTGTGACTGTGGTTTTCCCGGTCACACAAAAATGCTGAAATTCGACTTATACAGTGTTTGTGCTTATTAAACTTGATGAATTCTCTCCTCTTGACGGTAGAATAGTGTGTAAAGCAAAGCACAATACATTGCTATGTGTAGAAGCAAAGATATACGCGATTTCAGAATGTGTTCCTAGAACAGCTGCGAGCAACTTTTTTACTCAACGTTAACAACACATCTGAAGCTTAATATTTCTGGGCTGAAGCGGGGAAGATTAGACAAAGTGTGCACTGTAAAGGGGAAGTCTGTGGCATTAACAGGAAGGGAGAAAAAGTACTTTCTACCCATTTCTAGTTCAGCGGTAAAACTGAAATTTCTATGGAACTGCAGCTCGGCTTGTGACTGTGGTTTTCCCGGTCACACAAAAATGCTGAAATTCGACTTATACAGTGTTTGTGCTTATTAAACTTGATGAATTCTCTCCTCTTGACGGTAGAATAGTGTGTAAAGCAAAGCACAATACATTGCTATGTGTAGAAGCAAAGATATACGCGATTTCAGAATGTGTTCCTAGAACAGCTGCGAGCAACTTTTTTACTCAACGTTAACAACACATCTGAAGCTCAATATTTCTGGGCTGAAGCGGGGAGGATTAGACAAAGTGTGCACTGTAAAGGGGAAGTCTGTGGCATTAACAGGAAGGGAGAAAAAGTACTTTCTACCCATTTTTAGTTCAGCGGTAAAACTGAAATTTCTATGGAACTGCAGCTCGGCTTGTGACTGTGGTTTTCCCGGTCACACAAAAATGCTGAAATTCGACTTATACAGTGTTTGTGCTTATTAAACTTGATGAATTCTCTCCTCTTGACGGTAGAATAGTGTGTAAAGCAAAGCACAATACATTGCTATGTGTAGAAGCAAAGATATACGCGATTTCAGAATGTGTTCCTAGAACAGCTGCGAGCAACTTTTGTACTCAACGTTAACAACACATCTGAAGCTCAATATTTCTGGGCTGAAGCGGGGAGGATTAGACAAAGTGTGCACTGTAAAAGGGAAGTTTGTGGCATTAACAGGAAGGGAGAAAAAGTACTTTCTACCCATTTTTAGTTCAGCGGTAAAACTGAAATTTCTATGGAACTGCAGCTCGGCTTGTGACTGTGGTTTTCCCGGTCACACAAAAATGCTGAAATTCGACTTATACAGTGTTTGTGCTTATTAAACTTGATGAATTCTCTCCTCTTGACGGTAGAATAGTGTGTAAAGCAAAGCACAATACATTGCTATGTGTAGAAGCAAAGATATACGCGATTTCAGAATGTGTTCCTAGAACAGCTGCGAGCAAATTTTTTACTCAACGTTAACAACACATCTGAAGCTCAATATTTCTGGGCTGAAGCGGGGAGGATTAGACAAAGTGTGCACTGTAAAGGGGAAGTCTGTGGCATTAACAGGAAGGGAGAAAAAGTACTTTCTACCCATTTCTAGTTCAGCGGTAAAACTGAAATTTCTATGGAACTGCAGCTCGGCTTGTGACTGTGGTTTTCCCGGTCACACAAAAATGCTGAAATTCGACTTATACAGTGTTTGTGCTTATTAAACTTGATGAATTCTCTCCTCTTGACGGTAGAATAGTGTGTAAAGCAAAGCACAATACATTGTTATGTGTAGAAGCAAAGATATACGCGATTTCAGAATGTGTTCCTAGAACAGCTGCGAGCAACTTTTTTACTCAACGTTAACAACACATCTGAAGCTTAATATTTCTGGGCTGAAGCGGGGAAGATTAGACAAAGTGTGCACTGTAAAAGGGAAGTCTGTGGCATTAACAGGAAGGGAGAAAAAGTACTTTCTAACCATTTCTAGTTCAGCGGTAAAACTGAAATTTCTATGGAACTGCAGCTCGGCTTGTGACTGTGGTTTTCCCGGTCACACAAAAATGCTGAAATTCGACTTATACAGTGTTTGTGCTTATTAAACTTGATGAATTCTCTCCTCTTGACGGGAGAATAGTGTGTAAAGCAAAGCACAATACATTGCTATGTGTAGAAGCAAAGATATACGCGATTTCAGAATGTGTTCCTAGAACAGCTGCGAGCAACTTTTTTACTCAACGTTAAGAACACATCTGAAGCTTAATATTTCTGGGCTGAAGCGGGGAGGATTAGACAAAGTGTGCACTGTAAAGGGGAAGTATGTGGCATTAACAGGAAGGGAGAAAAAGTACTTTCTACCCATTTCTAGTTCAGCGGTAAAACTGAAATTTCTATGGAACTGCAGCTCGGCTTGTGACTCTGGTTTTCCCGGTCACACAAAAATGCTGAAATTCGACTTATACAGTGTTTGTGCTTATTAAACTTGATGAATTCTCTCCTCTTGACGGTAGAATAGTGTGTAAAGCAAAGCACAATACATTGCTATGTGTAGAAGCAAAGATATACGCGATTTCAGAATGTGTTCCTAGAACAGCTGCGAGCAACTTTTTTACTCAACGTTAACAACACATCTGAAGCTCAATATTTCTGGGCTGAAGCGGGGAGGATTAGACAAAGTGTGCACTGTAAAGGGGAAGTCTGTGGCATTAACAGGAAGGGAGAAAAAGTACTTTCTACCCATTTCTAGTTCAGCGGTAAAACTGAAATTTCTATGGAACTGCAGCTCGGCTTGTGACTGTGGTTTTCCCGGTCACACAAAAATGCTGAAATTCGACTTATACAGTGTTTGTGCTTATTAAACTTGATGAATTCTCTCCTCTTGACGGTAGAATAGTGTGTAAAGCAAAGCACAATACATTGTTATGTGTAGAAGCAAAGATATACGCGATTTCAGAATGTGTTCCTAGAACAGCTGCGAGCAACTTTTTTACTCAACGTTAACAACACATCTGAAGCTTAATATTTCTGGGCTGAAGCGGGGAGGATTAGACAAAGTGTGCACTGTAAAGGGGAAGTCTGTGGCATTAACAGGAAGGGAGAAAAAGTACTTTCTACCCATTTCTAGTTCAGCGGTAAAACTGAAATTTCTATGGAACTGCAGCTCGGCTTGTGACTGTGGTTTTCCCGGTCACACAAAAATGCTGAAATTCGACTTATACAGTGTTTGTGCTTATTAAACTTGATGAATTCTCTCCTCTTGACGGTAGAATAGTGTGTAAAGCAAAGCACAATACATTGCTATGTGTAGAAGCAAAGATATACGCGATTTCAGAATGTGTTCCTAGAACAGCTGCGAGCAACTTTTTTACTCAACGTTAACAACACATCTGAAGCTCAATATTTCTGGGCTGAAGCGGGGAGGATTAGACAAAGTGTGCACTGTAAAGGGGAAGTCTGTGGCATTAACAGGAAGGGAGAAAAAGTACTTTCTACCCATTTCTAGTTCAGCGGTAAAACTGAAATTTCTATGGAACTGCAGCTCGGCTTGTGACTGTGGTTTTCCCGGTCACACAAAAATGCTGAAATTCGACTTATACAGTGTTTGTGCTTATTAAACTTGATGAATTCTCTCCTCTTGACGGTAGAATAGTGTGTAAAGCAAAGCACAATACATTGTTATGTGTAGAAGCAAAGATATACGCGATTTCAGAATGTGTTCCTAGAACAGCTGCGAGCAACTTTTTTACTCAACGTTAACAACACATCTGAAGCTTAATATTTCTGGGCTGAAGCGGGGAAGATTAGACAAAGTGTGCACTGTAAAAGGGAAGTCTGTGGCATTAACAGGAAGGGAGAAAAAGTACTTTCTAACCATTTCTAGTTCAGCGGTAAAACTGAAATTTCTATGGAACTGCAGCTCGGCTTGTGACTGTGGTTTTCCCGGTCACACAAAAATGCTGAAATTCGACTTATACAGTGTTTGTGCTTATTAAACTTGATGAATTCTCTCCTCTTGACGGGAGAATAGTGTGTAAAGCAAAGCACAATACATTGCTATGTGTAGAAGCAAAGATATACGCGATTTCAGAATGTGTTCCTAGAACAGCTGCGAGCAACTTTTTTACTCAACGTTAAGAACACATCTGAAGCTTAATATTTCTGGGCTGAAGCGGGGAGGATTAGACAAAGTGTGCACTGTAAAGGGGAAGTCTGTGGCATTAACAGGAAGGGAGAAAAAGTACTTTCAACCCATTTCTAGTTCAGCGGTAAAACTGAAATTTCTATGGAACTGCAGCTCGGCTTGTGACTGTGGTTTTCCCGGTCACACAAAAATGCTGAAATTCGACTTATACAGTGTTTGTGCTTATTAAACTTGATGAATTCTCTCCTCTTGACGGTAGAATAGTGTGTAAAGCAAAGCACAATACATTGTTATGTGTAGAAGCAAAGATATACGCGATTTCAGAATGTGTTCCTAGAACAGCTGCGAGCAACTTTTTTACTCAACGTTAACAACACATCTGAAGCTTAATATTTCTGGGCTGAAGCGGGGAGGATTAGACAAAGTGTGCACTGTAAAAGGGAAGTCTGTGGCATTAACAGGAAGGGAGAAAAAGTACTTTCTAACCATTTCTAGTTCAGCGGTAAAACTGAAATTTCTATGGAACTGCAGCTCGGCTTGTGACTGTGGTTTTCCCGGTCACACAAAAATGCTGAAATTCGACTTATACAGTGTTTGTGCTTATTAAACTTGATGAATTCTCTCCTCTTGACGGTAGAATAGTGTGTAAAGCAAAGCACAATACATTGCTATGTGTAGAAGCAAAGATATACGCGATTTCAGAATGTGTTCCTAGAACAGCTGCGAGCAACTTTTTTACTCAACGTTAACAACACATCTGAAGCTTAATATTTCTGGGCTGAAGCGGGGAAGATTAGACAAAGTGTGCACTGTAAAAGGGAAGTCTGTGGCATTAACAGGAAGGGAGAAAAAGTACTTTCTACCCATTTCTAGTTCAGCGGTAAAACTGAAATTTCTATGGAACTGCAGCTCGGCTTGTGACTGTGGTTTTCCCGGTCACACAAAAATGCTGAAATTCGACTTATACAGTGTTTGTGCTTATTAAACTTGATGAATTCTCTCCTCTTGACGGTAGAATAGTGTGTAAAGCAAAGCACAATACATTGCTATGTGTAGAAGCAAAGATATACGCGATTTCAGAATGTGTTCCTAGAACAGCTGCGAGCAACTTTTTTACTCAACGTTAACAACACATCTGAAGCTCAATATTTCTGGGCTGAAGCGGGGAGGATTAGACAAAGTGTGCACTGTAAAGGGGAAGTCTGTGGCATTAACAGGAAGGGAGAAAAAGTACTTTCTACCCATTTCTAGTTCAGCGGTAAAACTGAAATTTCTATGGAACTGCAGCTCGGCTTGTGACTGTGGTTTTCCCGGTCACACAAAAATGCTGAAATTCGACTTATACAGTGTTTGTGCTTATTAAACTTGATGAATTCTCTCCTCTTGACGGGAGAATAGTGTGTAAAGCAAAGCACAATACATTGCTATGTGTAGAAGCAAAGATATACGCGATTTCAGAATGTGTTCCTAGAACAGCTGCGAGCAACTTTTTTACTCAACGTTAACAACACATCTGAAGCTTAATATTTCTGGGCTGAAGCGGGGAGGATTAGACAAAGTGTGCACTGTAAAGGGGAAGTCTGTGGCATTAACAGGAAGGGAGAAAAAGTACTTTCTACCCATTTCTAGTTCAGCGGTAAAACTGAAATTTCTATGGAACTGCAGCTCGGCTTGTGACTGTGGTTTTCCCGGTCACACAAAAATGCTGAAATTCGACTTATACAGTGTTTGTGCTTATTAAACTTGATGAATTCTCTCCTCTTGACGGTAGAATAGTGTGTAAAGCAAAGCACAATACATTGTTATGTGTAGAAGCAAAGATATACGCGATTTCAGAATGTGTTCCTAGAACAGCTGCGAGCAACTTTTTTACTCAACGTTAACAACACATCTGAAGCTTAATATTTCTGGGCTGAAGCGGGGAAGATTAGACAAAGTGTGCACTGTAAAAGGGAAGTCTGTGGCATTAACAGGAAGGGAGAAAAAGTACTTTCTAACCATTTCTAGTTCAGCGGTAAAACTGAAATTTCTATGGAACTGCAGCTCGGCTTGTGACTGTGGTTTTCCCGGTCACACAAAAATGCTGAAATTCGACTTATACAGTGTTTGTGCTTATTAAACTTGATGAATTCTCTCCTCTTGACGGGAGAATAGTGTGTAAAGCAAAGCACAATACATTGCTATGTGTAGAAGCAAAGATATACGCGATTTCAGAATGTGTTCCTAGAACAGCTGCGAGCAACTTTTTTACTCAACGTTAAGAACACATCTGAAGCTTAATATTTCTGGGCTGAAGCGGGGAGGATTAGACAAAGTGTGCACTGTAAAGGGGAAGTATGTGGCATTAACAGGAAGGGAGAAAAAGTACTTTCTACCCATTTCTAGTTCAGCGGTAAAACTGAAATTTCTATGGAACTGCAGCTCGGCTTGTGACTCTGGTTTTCCCGGTCACACAAAAATGCTGAAATTCGACTTATACAGTGTTTGTGCTTATTAAACTTGATGAATTCTCTCCTCTTGACGGTAGAATAGTGTGTAAAGCAAAGCACAATACATTGCTATGTGTAGAAGCAAAGATATACGCGATTTCAGAATGTGTTCCTAGAACAGCTGCGAGCAACTTTTTTACTCAACGTTAACAACACATCTGAAGCTCAATATTTCTGGGCTGAAGCGGGGAGGATTAGACAAAGTGTGCACTGTAAAGGGGAAGTCTGTGGCATTAACAGGAAGGGAGAAAAAGTACTTTCTACCCATTTCTAGTTCAGCGGTAAAACTGAAATTTCTATGGAACTGCAGCTCGGCTTGTGACTGTGGTTTTCCCGGTCACACAAAAATGCTGAAATTCGACTTATACAGTGTTTGTGCTTATTAAACTTGATGAATTCTCTCCTCTTGACGGTAGAATAGTGTGTAAAGCAAAGCACAATACATTGTTATGTGTAGAAGCAAAGATATACGCGATTTCAGAATGTGTTCCTAGAACAGCTGCGAGCAACTTTTTTACTCAACGTTAACAACACATCTGAAGCTTAATATTTCTGGGCTGAAGCGGGGAGGATTAGACAAAGTGTGCACTGTAAAGGGGAAGTCTGTGGCATTAACAGGAAGGGAGAAAAAGTACTTTCTACCCATTTCTAGTTCAGCGGTAAAACTGAAATTTCTATGGAACTGCAGCTCGGCTTGTGACTGTGGTTTTCCCGGTCACACAAAAATGCTGAAATTCGACTTATACAGTGTTTGTGCTTATTAAACTTGATGAATTCTCTCCTCTTGACGGTAGAATAGTGTGTAAAGCAAAGCACAATACATTGCTATGTGTAGAAGCAAAGATATACGCGATTTCAGAATGTGTTCCTAGAACAGCTGCGAGCAACTTTTTTACTCAACGTTAACAACACATCTGAAGCTCAATATTTCTGGGCTGAAGCGGGGAGGATTAGACAAAGTGTGCACTGTAAAGGGGAAGTCTGTGGCATTAACAGGAAGGGAGAAAAAGTACTTTCTACCCATTTCTAGTTCAGCGGTAAAACTGAAATTTCTATGGAACTGCAGCTCGGCTTGTGACTGTGGTTTTCCCGGTCACACAAAAATGCTGAAATTCGACTTATACAGTGTTTGTGCTTATTAAACTTGATGAATTCTCTCCTCTTGACGGGAGAATAGTGTGTAAAGCAAAGCACAATACATTGCTATGTGTAGAAGCAAAGATATACGCGATTTCAGAATGTGTTCCTAGAACAGCTGCGAGCAACTTTTTTACTCAACGTTAACAACACATCTGAAGCTCAATATTTCTGGGCTGAAGCGGGGAGGATTAGACAAAGTGTGCACTGTAAAGGGGAAGTCTGTGGCATTAACAGGAAGGGAGAAAAAGTACTTTCTACCCATTTCTAGTTCAGCGGTAAAACTGAAATTTCTATGGAACTGCAGCTCGGCTTGTGACTGTGGTTTTCCCGGTCACACAAAAATGCTGAAATTCGACTTATACAGTGTTTGTGCTTATTAAACTTGATGAATTCTCTCCTCTTGACGGTAGAATAGTGTGTAAAGCAAAGCACAATACATTGTTATGTGTAGAAGCAAAGATATACGCGATTTCAGAATGTGTTCCTAGAACAGCTGCGAGCAACTTTTTTACTCAACGTTAACAACACATCTGAAGCTTAATATTTCTGGGCTGAAGCGGGGAGGATTAGACAAAGTGTGCACTGTAAAGGGGAAGTCTGTGGCATTAACAGGAAGGGAGAAAAAGTACTTTCTACCCATTTCTAGTTCAGCGGTAAAACTGAAATTTCTATGGAACTGCAGCTCGGCTTGTGACTGTGGTTTTCCCGGTCACACAAAAATGCTGAAATTCGACTTATACAGTGTTTGTGCTTATTAAACTTGATGAATTCTCTCCTCTTGACGGTAGAATAGTGTGTAAAGCAAAGCACAATACATTGCTATGTGTAGAAGCAAAGATATACGCGATTTCAGAATGTGTTCCTAGAACAGCTGCGAGCAACTTTTTTACTCAACGTTAACAACACATCTGAAGCTCAATATTTCTGGGCTGAAGCGGGGAGGATTAGACAAAGTGTGCACTGTAAAGGGGAAGTCTGTGGCATTAACAGGAAGGGATAAAAAGTACTTTCAACCCATTTCTAGTTCAGCGGTAAAACTGAAATTTCTATGGAACTGCAGCTCGGCTTGTGACTGTGGTTTTCCCGGTCACACAAAAATGCTGAAATTCGACTTATACAGTGTTTGTGCTTATTAAACTTGATGAATTCTCTCCTCTTGACGGTAGAATAGTGTGTAAAGCAAAGCACAATACATTGTTATGTGTAGAAGCAAAGATATACGCGATTTCAGAATGTGTTCCTAGAACAGCTGCGAGCAACTTTTTTACTCAACGTTAACAACACATCTGAAGCTTAATATTTCTGGGCTGAAGCGGGGAGGATTAGACAAAGTGTGCACTGTAAAAGGGAAGTCTGTGGCATTAACAGGAAGGGAGAAAAAGTACTTTCTAACCATTTCTAGTTCAGCGGTAAAACTGAAATTTCTATGGAACTGCAGCTCGGCTTGTGACTGTGGTTTTCCCGGTCACACAAAAATGCTGAAATTCGACTTATACAGTGTTTGTGCTTATTAAACTTGATGAATTCTCTCCTCTTGACGGTAGAATAGTGTGTAAAGCAAAGCACAATACATTGCTATGTGTAGAAGCAAAGATATACGCGATTTCAGAATGTGTTCCTAGAACAGCTGCGAGCAACTTTTTTACTCAACGTTAACAACACATCTGAAGCTTAATATTTCTGGGCTGAAGCGGGGAAGATTAGACAAAGTGTGCACTGTAAAGGGGAAGTCTGTGGCATTAACAGGAAGGGAGAAAAAGTACTTTCTACCCATTTCTAGTTCAGCGGTAAAACTGAAATTTCTATGGAACTGCAGCTCGGCTTGTGACTCTGGTTTTCCCGGTCACACAAAAATGCTGAAATTCGACTTATACAGTGTTTGTGCTTATTAAACTTGATGAATTCTCTCCTCTTGACGGTAGAATAGTGTGTAAAGCAAAGCACAATACATTGCTATGTGTAGAAGCAAAGATATACGCGATTTCAGAATGTGTTCCTAGAACAGCTGCGAGCAACTTTTTTACTCAACGTTAACAACACATCTGAAGCTCAATATTTCTGGGCTGAAGCGGGGAGGATTAGACAAAGTGTGCACTGTAAAGGGGAAGTCTGTGGCATTAACAGGAAGGGAGAAAAAGTACTTTCTACCCATTTTTAGTTCAGCGGTAAAACTGAAATTTCTATGGAACTGCAGCTCGGCTTGTGACTGTGGTTTTCCCGGTCACACAAAAATGCTGAAATTCGACTTATACAGTGTTTGTGCTTATTAAACTTGATGAATTCTCTCCTCTTGACGGTAGAATAGTGTGTAAAGCAAAGCACAATACATTGCTATGTGTAGAAGCAAAGATATACGCGATTTCAGAATGTGTTCCTAGAACAGCTGCGAGCAACTTTTGTACTCAACGTTAACAACACATCTGAAGCTCAATATTTCTGGGCTGAAGCGGGGAGGATTAGACAAAGTGTGCACTGTAAAAGGGAAGTTTGTGGCATTAACAGGAAGGGAGAAAAAGTACTTTCTACCCATTTTTAGTTCAGCGGTAAAACTGAAATTTCTATGGAACTGCAGCTCGGCTTGTGACTGTGGTTTTCCCGGTCACACAAAAATGCTGAAATTCGACTTATACAGTGTTTGTGCTTATTAAACTTGATGAATTCTCTCCTCTTGACGGTAGAATAGTGTGTAAAGCAAAGCACAATACATTGCTATGTGTAGAAGCAAAGATATACGCGATTTCAGAATGTGTTCCTAGAACAGCTGCGAGCAAATTTTTTACTCAACGTTAACAACACATCTGAAGCTCAATATTTCTGGGCTGAAGCGGGGAGGATTAGACAAAGTGTGCACTGTAAAGGGGAAGTCTGTGGCATTAACAGGAAGGGAGAAAAAGTACTTTCTACCCATTTCTAGTTCAGCGGTAAAACTGAAATTTCTATGGAACTGCAGCTCGGCTTGTGACTGTGGTTTTCCCGGTCACACAAAAATGCTGAAATTCGACTTATACAGTGTTTGTGCTTATTAAACTTGATGAATTCTCTCCTCTTGACGGTAGAATAGTGTGTAAAGCAAAGCACAATACATTGCTATGTGTAGAAGCAAAGATATACGCGATTTCAGAATGTGTTCCTAGAACAGCTGCGAGCAACTTTTTTACTCAACGTTAACAACACATCTGAAGCTCAATATTTCTGGGCTGAAGCGGGGAGGATTAGACAAAGTGTGCACTGTAAAGGGGAAGTCTGTGGCATTAACAGGAAGGGATAAAAAGTACTTTCAACCCATTTCTAGTTCAGCGGTAAAACTGAAATTTCTATGGAACTGCAGCTCGGCTTGTGACTGTGGTTTTCCCGGTCACACAAAAATGCTGAAATTCGACTTATACAGTGTTTGTGCTTATTAAACTTGATGAATTCTCTCCTCTTGACGGTAGAATAGTGTGTAAAGCAAAGCACAATACATTGTTATGTGTAGAAGCAAAGATATACGCGATTTCAGAATGTGTTCCTAGAACAGCTGCGAGCAACTTTTTTACTCAACGTTAACAACACATCTGAAGCTTAATATTTCTGGGCTGAAGCGGGGAGGATTAGACAAAGTGTGCACTGTAAAAGGGAAGTCTGTGGCATTAACAGGAAGGGAGAAAAAGTACTTTCTAACCATTTCTAGTTCAGCGGTAAAACTGAAATTTCTATGGAACTGCAGCTCGGCTTGTGACTGTGGTTTTCCCGGTCACACAAAAATGCTGAAATTCGACTTATACAGTGTTTGTGCTTATTAAACTTGATGAATTCTCTCCTCTTGACGGTAGAATAGTGTGTAAAGCAAAGCACAATACATTGCTATGTGTAGAAGCAAAGATATACGCGATTTCAGAATGTGTTCCTAGAACAGCTGCGAGCAACTTTTTTACTCAACGTTAACAACACATCTGAAGCTTAATATTTCTGGGCTGAAGCGGGGAAGATTAGACAAAGTGTGCACTGTAAAGGGGAAGTCTGTGGCATTAACAGGAAGGGAGAAAAAGTACTTTCTACCCATTTCTAGTTCAGCGGTAAAACTGAAATTTCTATGGAACTGCAGCTCGGCTTGTGACTCTGGTTTTCCCGGTCACACAAAAATGCTGAAATTCGACTTATACAGTGTTTGTGCTTATTAAACTTGATGAATTCTCTCCTCTTGACGGTAGAATAGTGTGTAAAGCAAAGCACAATACATTGCTATGTGTAGAAGCAAAGATATACGCGATTTCAGAATGTGTTCCTAGAACAGCTGCGAGCAACTTTTTTACTCAACGTTAACAACACATCTGAAGCTCAATATTTCTGGGCTGAAGCGGGGAGGATTAGACAAAGTGTGCACTGTAAAGGGGAAGTCTGTGGCATTAACAGGAAGGGAGAAAAAGTACTTTCTACCCATTTTTAGTTCAGCGGTAAAACTGAAATTTCTATGGAACTGCAGCTCGGCTTGTGACTGTGGTTTTCCCGGTCACACAAAAATGCTGAAATTCGACTTATACAGTGTTTGTGCTTATTAAACTTGATGAATTCTCTCCTCTTGACGGTAGAATAGTGTGTAAAGCAAAGCACAATACATTGCTATGTGTAGAAGCAAAGATATACGCGATTTCAGAATGTGTTCCTAGAACAGCTGCGAGCAACTTTTGTACTCAACGTTAACAACACATCTGAAGCTCAATATTTCTGGGCTGAAGCGGGGAGGATTAGACAAAGTGTGCACTGTAAAAGGGAAGTTTGTGGCATTAACAGGAAGGGAGAAAAAGTACTTTCTACCCATTTTTAGTTCAGCGGTAAAACTGAAATTTCTATGGAACTGCAGCTCGGCTTGTGACTGTGGTTTTCCCGGTCACACAAAAATGCTGAAATTCGACTTATACAGTGTTTGTGCTTATTAAACTTGATGAATTCTCTCCTCTTGACGGTAGAATAGTGTGTAAAGCAAAGCACAATACATTGCTATGTGTAGAAGCAAAGATATACGCGATTTCAGAATGTGTTCCTAGAACAGCTGCGAGCAAATTTTTTACTCAACGTTAACAACACATCTGAAGCTCAATATTTCTGGGCTGAAGCGGGGAGGATTAGACAAAGTGTGCACTGTAAAGGGGAAGTCTGTGGCATTAACAGGAAGGGAGAAAAAGTACTTTCTACCCATTTCTAGTTCAGCGGTAAAACTGAAATTTCTATGGAACTGCAGCTCGGCTTGTGACTGTGGTTTTCCCGGTCACACAAAAATGCTGAAATTCGACTTATACAGTGTTTGTGCTTATTAAACTTGATGAATTCTCTCCTCTTGACGGTAGAATAGTGTGTAAAGCAAAGCACAATACATTGCTATGTGTAGAAGCAAAGATATACGCGATTTCAGAATGTGTTCCTAGAACAGCTGCGAGCAACTTTTTTACTCAACGTTAACAACACATCTGAAGCTCAATATTTCTGGGCTGAAGCGGGGAGGATTAGACAAAGTGTGCACTGTAAAGGGGAAGTCTGTGGCATTAACAGGAAGGGAGAAAAAGTACTTTCTACCCATTTCTAGTTCAGCGGTAAAACTGAAATTTCTATGGAACTGCAGCTCGGCTTGTGACTGTGGTTTTCCCGGTCACACAAAAATGCTGAAATTCGACTTATACAGTGTTTGTGCTTATTAAACTTGATGAATTCTCTCCTCTTGACGGTAGAATAGTGTGTAAAGCAAAGCACAATACATTGCTATGTGTAGAAGCAAAGATATACGCGATTTCAGAATGTGTTCCTAGAACAGCTGCGAGCAACTTTTTTACTCAACGTTAACAACACATCTGAAGCTTAATATTTCTGGGCTGAAGCGGGGAGGATTAGACAAAGTGTGCACTGTAAAGGGGAAGTCTGTGGCATTAACAGGAAGGGAGAAAAAGTACTTTCAACCCATTTCTAGTTCAGCGGTAAAACTGAAATTTCTATGGAACTGCAGCTCGGCTTGTGACTGTGGTTTTCCCGGTCACACAAAAATGCTGAAATTCGACTTATACAGTGTTTGTGCTTATTAAACTTGATGAATTCTCTCCTCTTGACGGTAGAATAGTGTGTAAAGCAAAGCACAATACATTGTTATGTGTAGAAGCAAAGATATACGCGATTTCAGAATGTGTTCCTAGAACAGCTGCGAGCAACTTTTTTACTCAACGTTAACAACACATCTGAAGCTTAATATTTCTGGGCTGAAGCGGGGAGGATTAGACAAAGTGTGCACTGTAAAAGGGAAGTCTGTGGCATTAACAGGAAGGGAGAAAAAGTACTTTCTAACCATTTCTAGTTCAGCGGTAAAACTGAAATTTCTATGGAACTGCAGCTCGGCTTGTGACTGTGGTTTTCCCGGTCACACAAAAATGCTGAAATTCGACTTATACAGTGTTTGTGCTTATTAAACTTGATGAATTCTCTCCTCTTGACGGTAGAATAGTGTGTAAAGCAAAGCACAATACATTGCTATGTGTAGAAGCAAAGATATACGCGATTTCAGAATGTGTTCCTAGAACAGCTGCGAGCAACTTTTTTACTCAACGTTAACAACACATCTGAAGCTTAATATTTCTGGGCTGAAGCGGGGAAGATTAGACAAAGTGTGCACTGTAAAGGGGAAGTCTGTGGCATTAACAGGAAGGGAGAAAAAGTACTTTCTACCCATTTCTAGTTCAGCGGTAAAACTGAAATTTCTATGGAACTGCAGCTCGGCTTGTGACTCTGGTTTTCCCGGTCACACAAAAATGCTGAAATTCGACTTATACAGTGTTTGTGCTTATTAAACTTGATGAATTCTCTCCTCTTGACGGTAGAATAGTGTGTAAAGCAAAGCACAATACATTGCTATGTGTAGAAGCAAAGATATACGCGATTTCAGAATGTGTTCCTAGAACAGCTGCGAGCAACTTTTTTACTCAACGTTAACAACACATCTGAAGCTCAATATTTCTGGGCTGAAGCGGGGAGGATTAGACAAAGTGTGCATTGTAAAGGGGAAGTCTGTGGCATTAACAGGAAGGGAGAAAAAGTACTTTCTACCCATTTTTAGTTCAGCGGTAAAACTGAAATTTCTATGGAACTGCAGCTCGGCTTGTGACTGTGGTTTTCCCGGTCACACAAAAATGCTGAAATTCGACTTATACAGTGTTTGTGCTTATTAAACTTGATGAATTCTCTCCTCTTGACGGTAGAATAGTGTGTAAAGCAAAGCACAATACATTGCTATGTGTAGAAGCAAAGATATACGCGATTTCAGAATGTGTTCCTAGAACAGCTGCGAGCAACTTTTGTACTCAACGTTAACAACACATCTGAAGCTCAATATTTCTGGGCTGAAGCGGGGAGGATTAGACAAAGTGTGCACTGTAAAAGGGAAGTTTGTGGCATTAACAGGAAGGGAGAAAAAGTACTTTCTACCCATTTTTAGTTCAGCGGTAAAACTGAAATTTCTATGGAACTGCAGCTCGGCTTGTGACTGTGGTTTTCCCGGTCACACAAAAATGCTGAAATTCGACTTATACAGTGTTTGTGCTTATTAAACTTGATGAATTCTCTCCTCTTGACGGTAGAATAGTGTGTAAAGCAAAGCACAATACATTGCTATGTGTAGAAGCAAAGATATACGCGATTTCAGAATGTGTTCCTAGAACAGCTGCGAGCAAATTTTTTACTCAACGTTAACAACACATCTGAAGCTCAATATTTCTGGGCTGAAGCGGGGAGGATTAGACAAAGTGTGCACTGTAAAGGGGAAGTCTGTGGCATTAACAGGAAGGGAGAAAAAGTACTTTCTACCCATTTCTAGTTCAGCGGTAAAACTGAAATTTCTATGGAACTGCAGCTCGGCTTGTGACTGTGGTTTTCCCGGTCACACAAAAATGCTGAAATTCGACTTATACAGTGTTTGTGCTTATTAAACTTGATGAATTCTCTCCTCTTGACGGTAGAATAGTGTGTAAAGCAAAGCACAATACATTGCTATGTGTAGAAGCAAAGATATACGCGATTTCAGAATGTGTTCCTAGAACAGCTGCGAGCAACTTTTTTACTCAACGTTAACAACACATCTGAAGCTTAATATTTCTGGGCTGAAGCGGGGAGGATTAGACAAAGTGTGCACTGTAAAGGGGAAGTCTGTGGCATTAACAGGAAGGGAGAAAAAGTACTTTCTACCCATTTCTAGTTCAGCGGTAAAACTGAAATTTCTATGGAACTGCAGCTCGGCTTGTGACTGTGGTTTTCCCGGTCACACAAAAATGCTGAAATTCGACTTATACAGTGTTTGTGCTTATTAAACTTGATGAATTCTCTCCTCTTGACGGGAGAATAGTGTGTAAAGCAAAGCACAATACATTGCTATGTGTAGAAGCAAAGATATACGCGATTTCAGAATGTGTTCCTAGAACAGCTGCGAGCAACTTTTTTACTCAACGTTAACAACACATCTGAAGCTCAATATTTCTGGGCTGAAGCGGGGAGGATTAGACAAAGTGTGCACTGTAAAGGGGAAGTCTGTGGCATTAACAGGAAGGGAGAAAAAGTACTTTCTACCCATTTCTAGTTCAGCGGTAAAACTGAAATTTCTATGGAACTGCAGCTCGGCTTGTGACTGTGGTTTTCCCGGTCACACAAAAATGCTGAAATTCGACTTATACAGTGTTTGTGCTTATTAAACTTGATGAATTCTCTCCTCTTGACGGGAGAATAGTGTGTAAAGCAAAGCACAATACATTGCTATGTGTAGAAGCAAAGATATACGCGATTTCAGAATGTGTTCCTAGAACAGCTGCGAGCAACTTTTTTACTCAACGTTAACAACACATCTGAAGCTTAATATTTCTGGGCTGAAGCGGGGAGGATTAGACAAAGTGTGCACTGTAAAGGGGAAGTCTGTGGCATTAACAGGAAGGGAGAAAAAGTACTTTCTACCCATTTCTAGTTCAGCGGTAAAACTGAAATTTCTATGGAACTGCAGCTCGGCTTGTGACTGTGGTTTTCCCGGTCACACAAAAATGCTGAAATTCGACTTATACAGTGTTTGTGCTTATTAAACTTGATGAATTCTCTCCTCTTGACGGTAGAATAGTGTGTAAAGCAAAGCACAATACATTGTTATGTGTAGAAGCAAAGATATACGCGATTTCAGAATGTGTTCCTAGAACAGCTGCGAGCAACTTTTTTACTCAACGTTAAGAACACATCTGAAGCTTAATATTTCTGGGCTGAAGCGGGGAGGATTAGACAAAGTGTGCACTGTAAAGGGGAAGTATGTGGCATTAACAGGAAGGGAGAAAAAGTACTTTCTACCCATTTCTAGTTCAGCGGTAAAACTGAAATTTCTATGGAACTGCAGCTCGGCTTGTGACTCTGGTTTTCCCGGTCACACAAAAATGCTGAAATTCGACTTATACAGTGTTTGTGCTTATTAAACTTGATGAATTCTCTCCTCTTGACGGTAGAATAGTGTGTAAAGCAAAGCACAATACATTGCTATGTGTAGAAGCAAAGATATACGCGATTTCAGAATGTGTTCCTAGAACAGCTGCGAGCAACTTTTTTACTCAACGTTAACAACACATCTGAAGCTCAATATTTCTGGGCTGAAGCGGGGAGGATTAGACAAAGTGTGCACTGTAAAGGGGAAGTCTGTGGCATTAACAGGAAGGGAGAAAAAGTACTTTCTACCCATTTCTAGTTCAGCGGTAAAACTGAAATTTCTATGGAACTGCAGCTCGGCTTGTGACTGTGGTTTTCCCGGTCACACAAAAATGCTGAAATTCGACTTATACAGTGTTTGTGCTTATTAAACTTGATGAATTCTCTCCTCTTGACGGGAGAATAGTGTGTAAAGCAAAGCACAATACATTGCTATGTGTAGAAGCAAAGATATACGCGATTTCAGAATGTGTTCCTAGAACAGCTGCGAGCAACTTTTTTACTCAACGTTAACAACACATCTGAAGCTTAATATTTCTGGGCTGAAGCGGGGAGGATTAGACAAAGTGTGCACTGTAAAGGGGAAGTCTGTGGCATTAACAGGAAGGGAGAAAAAGTACTTTCAACCCATTTCTAGTTCAGCGGTAAAACTGAAATTTCTATGGAACTGCAGCTCGGCTTGTGACTGTGGTTTTCCCGGTCACACAAAAATGCTGAAATTCGACTTATACAGTGTTTGTGCTTATTAAACTTGATGAATTCTCTCCTCTTGACGGGAGAATAGTGTGTAAAGCAAAGCACAATACATTGCTATGTGTAGAAGCAAAGATATACGCGATTTCAGAATGTGTTCCTAGAACAGCTGCGAGCAACTTTTTTACTCAACGTTAACAACACATCTGAAGCTTAATATTTCTGGGCTGAAGCGGGGAGGATTAGACAAAGTGTGCACTGTAAAGGGGAAGTCTGTGGCATTAACAGGAAGGGAGAAAAAGTACTTTCAACCCATTTCTAGTTCAGCGGTAAAACTGAAATTTCTATGGAACTGCAGCTCGGCTTGTGACTGTGGTTTTCCCGGTCACACAAAAATGCTGAAATTCGACTTATACAGTGTTTGTGCTTATTAAACTTGATGAATTCTCTCCTCTTGACGGTAGAATAGTGTGTAAAGCAAAGCACAATACATTGTTATGTGTAGAAGCAAAGATATACGCGATTTCAGAATGTGTTCCTAGAACAGCTGCGAGCAACTTTTTTACTCAACGTTAACAACACATCTGAAGCTTAATATTTCTGGGCTGAAGCGGGGAGGATTAGACAAAGTGTGCACTGTAAAAGGGAAGTCTGTGGCATTAACAGGAAGGGAGAAAAAGTACTTTCTAACCATTTCTAGTTCAGCGGTAAAACTGAAATTTCTATGGAACTGCAGCTCGGCTTGTGACTGTGGTTTTCCCGGTCACACAAAAATGCTGAAATTCGACTTATACAGTGTTTGTGCTTATTAAACTTGATGAATTCTCTCCTCTTGACGGTAGAATAGTGTGTAAAGCAAAGCACAATACATTGCTATGTGTAGAAGCAAAGATATACGCGATTTCAGAATGTGTTCCTAGAACAGCTGCGAGCAACTTTTTTACTCAACGTTAACAACACATCTGAAGCTTAATATTTCTGGGCTGAAGCGGGGAAGATTAGACAAAGTGTGCACTGTAAAAGGGAAGTCTGTGGCATTAACAGGAAGGGAGAAAAAGTACTTTCTACCCATTTCTAGTTCAGCGGTAAAACTGAAATTTCTATGGAACTGCAGCTCGGCTTGTGACTGTGGTTTTCCCGGTCACACAAAAATGCTGAAATTCGACTTATACAGTGTTTGTGCTTATTAAACTTGATGAATTCTCTCCTCTTGACGGTAGAATAGTGTGTAAAGCAAAGCACAATACATTGCTATGTGTAGAAGCAAAGATATACGCGATTTCAGAATGTGTTCCTAGAACAGCTGCGAGCAACTTTTTTACTCAACGTTAACAACACATCTGAAGCTCAATATTTCTGGGCTGAAGCGGGGAGGATTAGACAAAGTGTGCACTGTAAAGGGGAAGTCTGTGGCATTAACAGGAAGGGAGAAAAAGTACTTTCTACCCATTTCTAGTTCAGCGGTAAAACTGAAATTTCTATGGAACTGCAGCTCGGCTTGTGACTGTGGTTTTCCCGGTCACACAAAAATGCTGAAATTCGACTTATACAGTGTTTGTGCTTATTAAACTTGATGAATTCTCTCCTCTTGACGGGAGAATAGTGTGTAAAGCAAAGCACAATACATTGCTATGTGTAGAAGCAAAGATATACGCGATTTCAGAATGTGTTCCTAGAACAGCTGCGAGCAACTTTTTTACTCAACGTTAACAACACATCTGAAGCTTAATATTTCTGGGCTGAAGCGGGGAGGATTAGACAAAGTGTGCACTGTAAAGGGGAAGTCTGTGGCATTAACAGGAAGGGAGAAAAAGTACTTTCTACCCATTTCTAGTTCAGCGGTAAAACTGAAATTTCTATGGAACTGCAGCTCGGCTTGTGACTGTGGTTTTCCCGGTCACACAAAAATGCTGAAATTCGACTTATACAGTGTTTGTGCTTATTAAACTTGATGAATTCTCTCCTCTTGACGGTAGAATAGTGTGTAAAGCAAAGCACAATACATTGTTATGTGTAGAAGCAAAGATATACGCGATTTCAGAATGTGTTCCTAGAACAGCTGCGAGCAACTTTTTTACTCAACGTTAAGAACACATCTGAAGCTTAATATTTCTGGGCTGAAGCGGGGAGGATTAGACAAAGTGTGCACTGTAAAGGGGAAGTATGTGGCATTAACAGGAAGGGAGAAAAAGTACTTTCTACCCATTTCTAGTTCAGCGGTAAAACTGAAATTTCTATGGAACTGCAGCTCGGCTTGTGACTCTGGTTTTCCCGGTCACACAAAAATGCTGAAATTCGACTTATACAGTGTTTGTGCTTATTAAACTTGATGAATTCTCTCCTCTTGACGGTAGAATAGTGTGTAAAGCAAAGCACAATACATTGCTATGTGTAGAAGCAAAGATATACGCGATTTCAGAATGTGTTCCTAGAACAGCTGCGAGCAACTTTTTTACTCAACGTTAACAACACATCTGAAGCTCAATATTTCTGGGCTGAAGCGGGGAGGATTAGACAAAGTGTGCACTGTAAAGGGGAAGTCTGTGGCATTAACAGGAAGGGAGAAAAAGTACTTTCTACCCATTTCTAGTTCAGCGGTAAAACTGAAATTTCTATGGAACTGCAGCTCGGCTTGTGACTCTGGTTTTCCCGGTCACACAAAAATGCTGAAATTCGACTTATACAGTGTTTGTGCTTATTAAACTTGATGAATTCTCTCCTCTTGACGGGAGAATAGTGTGTAAAGCAAAGCACAATACATTGCTATGTGTAGAAGCAAAGATATACGCGATTTCAGAATGTGTTCCTAGAACAGCTGCGAGCAACTTTTTTACTCAACGTTAACAACACATCTGAAGCTTAATATTTCTGGGCTGAAGCGGGGAGGATTAGACAAAGTGTGCACTGTAAAGGGGAAGTCTGTGGCATTAACAGGAAGGGAGAAAAAGTACTTTCAACCCATTTCTAGTTCAGCGGTAAAACTGAAATTTCTATGGAACTGCAGCTCGGCTTGTGACTGTGGTTTTCCCGGTCACACAAAAATGCTGAAATTCGACTTATACAGTGTTTGTGCTTATTAAACTTGATGAATTCTCTCCTCTTGACGGGAGAATAGTGTGTAAAGCAAAGCACAATACATTGCTATGTGTAGAAGCAAAGATATACGCGATTTCAGAATGTGTTCCTAGAACAGCTGCGAGCAACTTTTTTACTCAACGTTAACAACACATCTGAAGCTTAATATTTCTGGGCTGAAGCGGGGAGGATTAGACAAAGTGTGCACTGTAAAGGGGAAGTCTGTGGCATTAACAGGAAGGGAGAAAAAGTACTTTCAACCCATTTCTAGTTCAGCGGTAAAACTGAAATTTCTATGGAACTGCAGCTCGGCTTGTGACTGTGGTTTTCCCGGTCACACAAAAATGCTGAAATTCGACTTATACAGTGTTTGTGCTTATTAAACTTGATGAATTCTCTCCTCTTGACGGTAGAATAGTGTGTAAAGCAAAGCACAATACATTGTTATGTGTAGAAGCAAAGATATACGCGATTTCAGAATGTGTTCCTAGAACAGCTGCGAGCAACTTTTTTACTCAACGTTAACAACACATCTGAAGCTTAATATTTCTGGGCTGAAGCGGGGAGGATTAGACAAAGTGTGCACTGTAAAAGGGAAGTCTGTGGCATTAACAGGAAGGGAGAAAAAGTACTTTCTAACCATTTCTAGTTCAGCGGTAAAACTGAAATTTCTATGGAACTGCAGCTCGGCTTGTGACTGTGGTTTTCCCGGTCACACAAAAATGCTGAAATTCGACTTATACAGTGTTTGTGCTTATTAAACTTGATGAATTCTCTCCTCTTGACGGGAGAATAGTGTGTAAAGCAAAGCACAATACATTGCTATGTGTAGAAGCAAAGATATACGCGATTTCAGAATGTGTTCCTAGAACAGCTGCGAGCAACTTTTTTACTCAACGTTAACAACACATCTGAAGCTTAATATTTCTGGGCTGAAGCGGGGAGGATTAGACAAAGTGTGCACTGTAAAGGGGAAGTCTGTGGCATTAACAGGAAGGGAGAAAAAGTACTTTCTACCCATTTCTAGTTCAGCGGTAAAACTGAAATTTCTATGGAACTGCAGCTCGGCTTGTGACTGTGGTTTTCCCGGTCACACAAAAATGCTGAAATTCGACTTATACAGTGTTTGTGCTTATTAAACTTGATGAATTCTCTCCTCTTGACGGTAGAATAGTGTGTAAAGCAAAGCACAATACATTGTTATGTGTAGAAGCAAAGATATACGCGATTTCAGAATGTGTTCCTAGAACAGCTGCGAGCAACTTTTTTACTCAACGTTAAGAACACATCTGAAGCTTAATATTTCTGGGCTGAAGCGGGGAGGATTAGACAAAGTGTGCACTGTAAAGGGGAAGTATGTGGCATTAACAGGAAGGGAGAAAAAGTACTTTCTACCCATTTCTAGTTCAGCGGTAAAACTGAAATTTCTATGGAACTGCAGCTCGGCTTGTGACTCTGGTTTTCCCGGTCACACAAAAATGCTGAAATTCGACTTATACAGTGTTTGTGCTTATTAAACTTGATGAATTCTCTCCTCTTGACGGTAGAATAGTGTGTAAAGCAAAGCACAATACATTGCTATGTGTAGAAGCAAAGATATACGCGATTTCAGAATGTGTTCCTAGAACAGCTGCGAGCAACTTTTTTACTCAACGTTAACAACACATCTGAAGCTCAATATTTCTGGGCTGAAGCGGGGAGGATTAGACAAAGTGTGCACTGTAAAGGGGAAGTCTGTGGCATTAACAGGAAGGGAGAAAAAGTACTTTCTACCCATTTCTAGTTCAGCGGTAAAACTGAAATTTCTATGGAACTGCAGCTCGGCTTGTGACTGTGGTTTTCCCGGTCACACAAAAATGCTGAAATTCGACTTATACAGTGTTTGTGCTTATTAAACTTGATGAATTCTCTCCTCTTGACGGGAGAATAGTGTGTAAAGCAAAGCACAATACATTGCTATGTGTAGAAGCAAAGATATACGCGATTTCAGAATGTGTTCCTAGAACAGCTGCGAGCAACTTTTTTACTCAACGTTAACAACACATCTGAAGCTTAATATTTCTGGGCTGAAGCGGGGAGGATTAGACAAAGTGTGCACTGTAAAGGGGAAGTCTGTGGCATTAACAGGAAGGGAGAAAAAGTACTTTCAACCCATTTCTAGTTCAGCGGTAAAACTGAAATTTCTATGGAACTGCAGCTCGGCTTGTGACTGTGGTTTTCCCGGTCACACAAAAATGCTGAAATTCGACTTATACAGTGTTTGTGCTTATTAAACTTGATGAATTCTCTCCTCTTGACGGGAGAATAGTGTGTAAAGCAAAGCACAATACATTGCTATGTGTAGAAGCAAAGATATACGCGATTTCAGAATGTGTTCCTAGAACAGCTGCGAGCAACTTTTTTACTCAACGTTAACAACACATCTGAAGCTTAATATTTCTGGGCTGAAGCGGGGAGGATTAGACAAAGTGTGCACTGTAAAGGGGAAGTCTGTGGCATTAACAGGAAGGGAGAAAAAGTACTTTCAACCCATTTCTAGTTCAGCGGTAAAACTGAAATTTCTATGGAACTGCAGCTCGGCTTGTGACTGTGGTTTTCCCGGTCACACAAAAATGCTGAAATTCGACTTATACAGTGTTTGTGCTTATTAAACTTGATGAATTCTCTCCTCTTGACGGTAGAATAGTGTGTAAAGCAAAGCACAATACATTGTTATGTGTAGAAGCAAAGATATACGCGATTTCAGAATGTGTTCCTAGAACAGCTGCGAGCAACTTTTTTACTCAACGTTAACAACACATCTGAAGCTTAATATTTCTGGGCTGAAGCGGGGAGGATTAGACAAAGTGTGCACTGTAAAAGGGAAGTCTGTGGCATTAACAGGAAGGGAGAAAAAGTACTTTCTAACCATTTCTAGTTCAGCGGTAAAACTGAAATTTCTATGGAACTGCAGCTCGGCTTGTGACTGTGGTTTTCCCGGTCACACAAAAATGCTGAAATTCGACTTATACAGTGTTTGTGCTTATTAAACTTGATGAATTCTCTCCTCTTGACGGTAGAATAGTGTGTAAAGCAAAGCACAATACATTGCTATGTGTAGAAGCAAAGATATACGCGATTTCAGAATGTGTTCCTAGAACAGCTGCGAGCAACTTTTTTACTCAACGTTAACAACACATCTGAAGCTTAATATTTCTGGGCTGAAGCGGGGAAGATTAGACAAAGTGTGCACTGTAAAAGGGAAGTCTGTGGCATTAACAGGAAGGGAGAAAAAGTACTTTCTACCCATTTCTAGTTCAGCGGTAAAACTGAAATTTCTATGGAACTGCAGCTCGGCTTGTGACTGTGGTTTTCCCGGTCACACAAAAATGCTGAAATTCGACTTATACAGTGTTTGTGCTTATTAAACTTGATGAATTCTCTCCTCTTGACGGTAGAATAGTGTGTAAAGCAAAGCACAATACATTGCTATGTGTAGAAGCAAAGATATACGCGATTTCAGAATGTGTTCCTAGAACAGCTGCGAGCAACTTTTTTACTCAACGTTAACAACACATCTGAAGCTCAATATTTCTGGGCTGAAGCGGGGAGGATTAGACAAAGTGTGCACTGTAAAGGGGAAGTCTGTGGCATTAACAGGAAGGGAGAAAAAGTACTTTCTACCCATTTCTAGTTCAGCGGTAAAACTGAAATTTCTATGGAACTGCAGCTCGGCTTGTGACTGTGGTTTTCCCGGTCACACAAAAATGCTGAAATTCGACTTATACAGTGTTTGTGCTTATTAAACTTGATGAATTCTCTCCTCTTGACGGGAGAATAGTGTGTAAAGCAAAGCACAATACATTGCTATGTGTAGAAGCAAAGATATACGCGATTTCAGAATGTGTTCCTAGAACAGCTGCGAGCAACTTTTTTACTCAACGTTAACAACACATCTGAAGCTCAATATTTCTGGGCTGAAGCGGGGAGGATTAGACAAAGTGTGCACTGTAAAGGGGAAGTATGTGGCATTAACAGGAAGGGAGAAAAAGTACTTTCTACCCATTTCTAGTTCAGCGGTAAAACTGAAATTTCTATGGAACTGCAGCTCGGCTTGTGACTCTGGTTTTCCCGGTCACACAAAAATGCTGAAATTCGACTTATACAGTGTTTGTGCTTATTAAACTTGATGAATTCTCTCCTCTTGACGGTAGAATAGTGTGTAAAGCAAAGCACAATACATTGCTATGTGTAGAAGCAAAGATATACGCGATTTCAGAATGTGTTCCTAGAACAGCTGCGAGCAACTTTTTTACTCAACGTTAACAACACATCTGAAGCTCAATATTTCTGGGCTGAAGCGGGGAGGATTAGACAAAGTGTGCACTGTAAAGGGGAAGTCTGTGGCATTAACAGGAAGGGAGAAAAAGTACTTTCTACCCATTTCTAGTTCAGCGGTAAAACTGAAATTTCTATGGAACTGCAGCTCGGCTTGTGACTCTGGTTTTCCCGGTCACACAAAAATGCTGAAATTCGACTTATACAGTGTTTGTGCTTATTAAACTTGATGAATTCTCTCCTCTTGACGGGAGAATAGTGTGTAAAGCAAAGCACAATACATTGCTATGTGTAGAAGCAAAGATATACGCGATTTCAGAATGTGTTCCTAGAACAGCTGCGAGCAACTTTTTTACTCAACGTTAACAACACATCTGAAGCTTAATATTTCTGGGCTGAAGCGGGGAGGATTAGACAAAGTGTGCACTGTAAAGGGGAAGTCTGTGGCATTAACAGGAAGGGAGAAAAAGTACTTTCAACCCATTTCTAGTTCAGCGGTAAAACTGAAATTTCTATGGAACTGCAGCTCGGCTTGTGACTGTGGTTTTCCCGGTCACACAAAAATGCTGAAATTCGACTTATACAGTGTTTGTGCTTATTAAACTTGATGAATTCTCTCCTCTTGACGGGAGAATAGTGTGTAAAGCAAAGCACAATACATTGCTATGTGTAGAAGCAAAGATATACGCGATTTCAGAATGTGTTCCTAGAACAGCTGCGAGCAACTTTTTTACTCAACGTTAACAACACATCTGAAGCTTAATATTTCTGGGCTGAAGCGGGGAGGATTAGACAAAGTGTGCACTGTAAAGGGGAAGTCTGTGGCATTAACAGGAAGGGAGAAAAAGTACTTTCAACCCATTTCTAGTTCAGCGGTAAAACTGAAATTTCTATGGAACTGCAGCTCGGCTTGTGACTGTGGTTTTCCCGGTCACACAAAAATGCTGAAATTCGACTTATACAGTGTTTGTGCTTATTAAACTTGATGAATTCTCTCCTCTTGACGGTAGAATAGTGTGTAAAGCAAAGCACAATACATTGTTATGTGTAGAAGCAAAGATATACGCGATTTCAGAATGTGTTCCTAGAACAGCTGCGAGCAACTTTTTTACTCAACGTTAACAACACATCTGAAGCTTAATATTTCTGGGCTGAAGCGGGGAGGATTAGACAAAGTGTGCACTGTAAAAGGGAAGTCTGTGGCATTAACAGGAAGGGAGAAAAAGTACTTTCTAACCATTTCTAGTTCAGCGGTAAAACTGAAATTTCTATGGAACTGCAGCTCGGCTTGTGACTGTGGTTTTCCCGGTCACACAAAAATGCTGAAATTCGACTTATACAGTGTTTGTGCTTATTAAACTTGATGAATTCTCTCCTCTTGACGGTAGAATAGTGTGTAAAGCAAAGCACAATACATTGCTATGTGTAGAAGCAAAGATATACGCGATTTCAGAATGTGTTCCTAGAACAGCTGCGAGCAACTTTTTTACTCAACGTTAACAACACATCTGAAGCTTAATATTTCTGGGCTGAAGCGGGGAAGATTAGACAAAGTGTGCACTGTAAAAGGGAAGTCTGTGGCATTAACAGGAAGGGAGAAAAAGTACTTTCTACCCATTTCTAGTTCAGCGGTAAAACTGAAATTTCTATGGAACTGCAGCTCGGCTTGTGACTGTGGTTTTCCCGGTCACACAAAAATGCTGAAATTCGACTTATACAGTGTTTGTGCTTATTAAACTTGATGAATTCTCTCCTCTTGACGGTAGAATAGTGTGTAAAGCAAAGCACAATACATTGCTATGTGTAGAAGCAAAGATATACGCGATTTCAGAATGTGTTCCTAGAACAGCTGCGAGCAACTTTTTTACTCAACGTTAACAACACATCTGAAGCTCAATATTTCTGGGCTGAAGCGGGGAGGATTAGACAAAGTGTGCACTGTAAAGGGGAAGTCTGTGGCATTAACAGGAAGGGAGAAAAAGTACTTTCTACCCATTTCTAGTTCAGCGGTAAAACTGAAATTTCTATGGAACTGCAGCTCGGCTTGTGACTGTGGTTTTCCCGGTCACACAAAAATGCTGAAATTCGACTTATACAGTGTTTGTGCTTATTAAACTTGATGAATTCTCTCCTCTTGACGGGAGAATAGTGTGTAAAGCAAAGCACAATACATTGCTATGTGTAGAAGCAAAGATATACGCGATTTCAGAATGTGTTCCTAGAACAGCTGCGAGCAACTTTTTTACTCAACGTTAACAACACATCTGAAGCTTAATATTTCTGGGCTGAAGCGGGGAGGATTAGACAAAGTGTGCACTGTAAAGGGGAAGTCTGTGGCATTAACAGGAAGGGAGAAAAAGTACTTTCTACCCATTTCTAGTTCAGCGGTAAAACTGAAATTTCTATGGAACTGCAGCTCGGCTTGTGACTGTGGTTTTCCCGGTCACACAAAAATGCTGAAATTCGACTTATACAGTGTTTGTGCTTATTAAACTTGATGAATTCTCTCCTCTTGACGGGAGAATAGTGTGTAAAGCAAAGCACAATACATTGTTATGTGTAGAAGCAAAGATATACGCGATTTCAGAATGTGTTCCTAGAACAGCTGCGAGCAACTTTTTTACTCAACGTTAAGAACACATCTGAAGCTTAATATTTCTGGGCTGAAGCGGGGAGGATTAGACAAAGTGTGCACTGTAAAGGGGAAGTATGTGGCATTAACAGGAAGGGAGAAAAAGTACTTTCTACCCATTTCTAGTTCAGCGGTAAAACTGAAATTTCTATGGAACTGCAGCTCGGCTTGTGACTCTGGTTTTCCCGGTCACACAAAAATGCTGAAATTCGACTTATACAGTGTTTGTGCTTATTAAACTTGATGAATTCTCTCCTCTTGACGGTAGAATAGTGTGTAAAGCAAAGCACAATACATTGCTATGTGTAGAAGCAAAGATATACGCGATTTCAGAATGTGTTCCTAGAACAGCTGCGAGCAACTTTTTTACTCAACGTTAACAACACATCTGAAGCTCAATATTTCTGGGCTGAAGCGGGGAGGATTAGACAAAGTGTGCACTGTAAAGGGGAAGTCTGTGGCATTAACAGGAAGGGAGAAAAAGTACTTTCTACCCATTTCTAGTTCAGCGGTAAAACTGAAATTTCTATGGAACTGCAGCTCGGCTTGTGACTGTGGTTTTCCCGGTCACACAAAAATGCTGAAATTCGACTTATACAGTGTTTGTGCTTATTAAACTTGATGAATTCTCTCCTCTTGACGGTAGAATAGTGTGCAAAGCAAAGCACAATACATTGCTATGTGTAGAAGCAAAGATATACGCGATTTCAGAATGTGTTCCTAGAACAGCTGCGAGCAACTTTTTTACTCAACGTTAACAACACATCTGAAGCTCAATATTTCTGGGCTGAAGCGGGGAGGATTAGACAAAGTGTGCACTGTAAAGGGGAAGTCTGTGGCATTAACAGGAAGGGAGAAAAAGTACTTTCTACCCATTTTTAGTTCAGCGGTAAAACTGAAATTTCTATGGAACTGCAGCTCGGCTTGTGACTGTGGTTTTCCCGGTCACACAAAAATGCTGAAATTCGACTTATACAGTGTTTGTGCTTATTAAACTTGATGAATTCTCTCCTCTTGACGGGAGAATAGTGTGTAAAGCAAAGCACAATACATTGCTATGTGTAGAAGCAAAGATATACGCGATTTCAGAATGTGTTCCTAGAACAGCTGCGAGCAACTTTTTCACTCAACGTTAACAACACATCTGAAGCTCAATATTTCTGGGCTGAAGCGGGGAGGATTAGACAAAGTGTGCACTGTAAAGGGGAAGTCTGTGGCATTAACAGGAAGGGAGAAAAAGTACTTTCTACCCATTTCTAGTTCAGCGTTAAAACTGAAATTTCTATGGAACTGCAGCTCGGCTTGTGACTGTGGTTTTCCCGGTCACACAAAAATGCTGAAATTCGACTTATACAGTGTTTGTGCTTATTAAACTTGATGAATTCTCTCCTCTTGACGGGAGAATAGTGTGTAAAGCAAAGCACAATACATTGCTATGTGTAGAAGCAAAGATATACGCGATTTCAGAATGTGTTCCTAGAACAGCTGCGAGCAACTTTTTTACTCAACGTTAACAACACATCTGAAGCTTAATATTTCTGGGCTGAAGCGGGGAGGATTAGACAAAGTGTGCACTGTAAAGGGGAAGTCTGTGGCATTAACAGGAAGGGAGAAAAAGTACTTTCTACCCATTTCTAGTTCAGCGGTAAAACTGAAATTTCTATGGAACTGCAGCTCGGCTTGTGACTGTGGTTTTCCCGGTCACACAAAAATGCTGAAATTCGACTTATACAGTGTTTGTGCTTATTAAACTTGATGAATTCTCTCCTCTTGACGGTAGAATAGTGTGTAAAGCAAAGCACAATACATTGTTATGTGTAGAAGCAAAGATATACGCGATTTCAGAATGTGTTCCTAGAACAGCTGCGAGCAACTTTTTTACTCAACGTTAACAACACATCTGAAGCTTAATATTTCTGGGCTGAAGCGGGGAAGATTAGACAAAGTGTGCACTGTAAAAGGGAAGTCTGTGGCATTAACAGGAAGGGAGAAAAAGTACTTTCTAACCATTTCTAGTTCAGCGGTAAAACTGAAATTTCTATGGAACTGCAGCTCGGCTTGTGACTGTGGTTTTCCCGGTCACACAAAAATGCTGAAATTCGACTTATACAGTGTTTGTGCTTATTAAACTTGATGAATTCTCTCCTCTTGACGGGAGAATAGTGTGTAAAGCAAAGCACAATACATTGCTATGTGTAGAAGCAAAGATATACGCGATTTCAGAATGTGTTCCTAGAACAGCTGCGAGCAACTTTTTTACTCAACGTTAAGAACACATCTGAAGCTTAATATTTCTGGGCTGAAGCGGGGAGGATTAGACAAAGTGTGCACTGTAAAGGGGAAGTATGTGGCATTAACAGGAAGGGAGAAAAAGTACTTTCTACCCATTTCTAGTTCAGCGGTAAAACTGAAATTTCTATGGAACTGCAGCTCGGCTTGTGACTGTGGTTTTCCCGGTCACACAAAAATGCTGAAATTCGACTTATACAGTGTTTGTGCTTATTAAACTTGATGAATTCTCTCCTCTTGACGGTAGAATAGTGTGTAAAGCAAAGCACAATACATTGCTATGTGTAGAAGCAAAGATATACGCGATTTCAGAATGTGTTCCTAGAACAGCTGCGAGCAACTTTTTTACTCAACGTTAACAACACATCTGAAGCTCAATATTTCTGGGCTGAAGCGGGGAGGATTAGACAAAGTGTGCACTGTAAAGGGGAAGTCTGTGGCATTAACAGGAAGGGAGAAAAAGTACTTTCTACCCATTTCTAGTTCAGCGGTAAAACTGAAATTTCTATGGAACTGCAGCTCGGCTTGTGACTGTGGTTTTCCCGGTCACACAAAAATGCTGAAATTCGACTTATACAGTGTTTGTGCTTATTAAACTTGATGAATTCTCTCCTCTTGACGGTAGAATAGTGTGTAAAGCAAAGCAAAATACATTGCTATGTGTAGAAGCAAAGATATACGCGATTTCAGAATGTGTTCCTAGAACAGCTGCGAGCAACTTTTTTACTCAACGTTAACAACACATCTGAAGCTCAATATTTCTGGGCTGAAGCGGGGAGGATTAGACAAAGTGTGCACTGTAAAGGGGAAGTCTGTGGCATTAACAGGAAGGGAGAAAAAGTACTTTCTACCCATTTCTAGTTCAGCGGTAAAACTGAAATTTCTATGGAACTGCAGCTCGGCTTGTGACTGTGGTTTTCCCGGTCACACAAAAATGCTGAAATTCGACTTATACAGTGTTTGTGCTTATTAAACTTGATGAATTCTCTCCTCTTGACGGGAGAATAGTGTGTAAAGCAAAGCACAATACATTGCTATGTGTAGAAGCAAAGATATACGCGATTTCAGAATGTGTTCCTAGAACAGCTGCGAGCAACTTTTTTACTCAACGTTAACAACACATCTGAAGCTTAATATTTCTGGGCTGAAGCGGGGAGGATTAGACAAAGTGTGCACTGTAAAGGGGAAGTCTGTGGCATTAACAGGAAGGGAGAAAAAGTACTTTCTACCCATTTTTAGTTCAGCGGTAAAACTGAAATTTCTATGGAACTGCAGCTCGGCTTGTGACTGTGGTTTTCCCGGTCACACAAAAATGCTGAAATTCGACTTATACAGTGTTTGTGCTTATTAAACTTGATGAATTCTCTCCTCTTGACGGTAGAATAGTGTGTAAAGCAAAGCACAATACATTGTTATGTGTAGAAGCAAAGATATACGCGATTTCAGAATGTGTTCCTAGAACAGCTGCGAGCAACTTTTTTACTCAACGTTAACAACACATCTGAAGCTTAATATTTCTGGGCTGAAGCGGGGAGGATTAGACAAAGTGTGCACTGTAAAAGGGAAGTCTGTGGCATTAACAGGAAGGGAGAAAAAGTACTTTCTAACCATTTCTAGTTCAGCGGTAAAACTGAAATTTCTATGGAACTGCAGCTCGGCTTGTGACTGTGGTTTTCCCGGTCACACAAAAATGCTGAAATTCGACTTATACAGTGTTTGTGCTTATTAAACTTGATGAATTCTCTCCTCTTGACGGTAGAATAGTGTGCAAAGCAAAGCACAATACATTGCTATGTGTAGAAGCAAAGATATACGCGATTTCAGAATGTGTTCCTAGAACAGCTGCGAGCAACTTTTTTACTCAACGTTAACAACACATCTGAAGCTCAATATTTCTGGGCTGAAGCGGGGAGGATTAGACAAAGTGTGCACTGTAAAGGGGAAGTCTGTGGCATTAACAGGAAGGGAGAAAAAGTACTTTCTACCCATTTTTAGTTCAGCGGTAAAACTGAAATTTCTATGGAACTGCAGCTCGGCTTGTGACTGTGGTTTTCCCGGTCACACAAAAATGCTGAAATTCGACTTATACAGTGTTTGTGCTTATTAAACTTGATGAATTCTCTCCTCTTGACGGGAGAATAGTGTGTAAAGCAAAGCACAATACATTGCTATGTGTAGAAGCAAAGATATACGCGATTTCAGAATGTGTTCCTAGAACAGCTGCGAGCAACTTTTTCACTCAACGTTAACAACACATCTGAAGCTCAATATTTCTGGGCTGAAGCGGGGAGGATTAGACAAAGTGTGCACTGTAAAGGGGAAGTCTGTGGCATTAACAGGAAGGGAGAAAAAGTACTTTCTACCCATTTCTAGTTCAGCGTTAAAACTGAAATTTCTATGGAACTGCAGCTCGGCTTGTGACTGTGGTTTTCCCGGTCACACAAAAATGCTGAAATTCGACTTATACAGTGTTTGTGCTTATTAAACTTGATGAATTCTCTCCTCTTGACGGGAGAATAGTGTGTAAAGCAAAGCACAATACATTGCTATGTGTAGAAGCAAAGATATACGCGATTTCAGAATGTGTTCCTAGAACAGCTGCGAGCAACTTTTTTACTCAACGTTAACAACACATCTGAAGCTTAATATTTCTGGGCTGAAGCGGGGAGGATTAGACAAAGTGTGCACTGTAAAGGGGAAGTCTGTGGCATTAACAGGAAGGGAGAAAAAGTACTTTCTACCCATTTCTAGTTCAGCGGTAAAACTGAAATTTCTATGGAACTGCAGCTCGGCTTGTGACTGTGGTTTTCCCGGTCACACAAAAATGCTGAAATTCGACTTATACAGTGTTTGTGCTTATTAAACTTGATGAATTCTCTCCTCTTGACGGTAGAATAGTGTGTAAAGCAAAGCACAATACATTGTTATGTGTAGAAGCAAAGATATACGCGATTTCAGAATGTGTTCCTAGAACAGCTGCGAGCAACTTTTTTACTCAACGTTAACAACACATCTGAAGCTTAATATTTCTGGGCTGAAGCGGGGAAGATTAGACAAAGTGTGCACTGTAAAAGGGAAGTCTGTGGCATTAACAGGAAGGGAGAAAAAGTACTTTCTAACCATTTCTAGTTCAGCGGTAAAACTGAAATTTCTATGGAACTGCAGCTCGGCTTGTGACTGTGGTTTTCCCGGTCACACAAAAATGCTGAAATTCGACTTATACAGTGTTTGTGCTTATTAAACTTGATGAATTCTCTCCTCTTGACGGGAGAATAGTGTGTAAAGCAAAGCACAATACATTGCTATGTGTAGAAGCAAAGATATACGCGATTTCAGAATGTGTTCCTAGAACAGCTGCGAGCAACTTTTTTACTCAACGTTAAGAACACATCTGAAGCTTAATATTTCTGGGCTGAAGCGGGGAGGATTAGACAAAGTGTGCACTGTAAAGGGGAAGTATGTGGCATTAACAGGAAGGGAGAAAAAGTACTTTCTACCCATTTCTAGTTCAGCGTTAAAACTGAAATTTCTATGGAACTGCAGCTCGGCTTGTGACTGTGGTTTTCCCGGTCACACAAAAATGCTGAAATTCGACTTATACAGTGTTTGTGCTTATTAAACTTGATGAATTCTCTCCTCTTGACGGTAGAATAGTGTGTAAAGCAAAGCACAATACATTGCTATGTGTAGAAGCAAAGATATACGCGATTTCAGAATGTGTTCCTAGAACAGCTGCGAGCAACTTTTTTACTCAACGTTAACAACACATCTGAAGCTCAATATTTCTGGGCTGAAGCGGGGAGGATTAGACAAAGTGTGCACTGTAAAGGGGAAGTCTGTGGCATTAACAGGAAGGGAGAAAAAGTACTTTCTACCCATTTCTAGTTCAGCGGTAAAACTGAAATTTCTATGGAACTGCAGCTCGGCTTGTGACTGTGGTTTTCCCGGTCACACAAAAATGCTGAAATTCGACTTATACAGTGTTTGTGCTTATTAAACTTGATGAATTCTCTCCTCTTGACGGTAGAATAGTGTGTAAAGCAAAGCAAAATACATTGCTATGTGTAGAAGCAAAGATATACGCGATTTCAGAATGTGTTCCTAGAACAGCTGCGAGCAACTTTTTTACTCAACGTTAACAACACATCTGAAGCTCAATATTTCTGGGCTGAAGCGGGGAGGATTAGACAAAGTGTGCACTGTAAAGGGGAAGTCTGTGGCATTAACAGGAAGGGAGAAAAAGTACTTTCTACCCATTTCTAGTTCAGCGGTAAAACTGAAATTTCTATGGAACTGCAGCTCGGCTTGTGACTGTGGTTTTCCCGGTCACACAAAAATGCTGAAATTCGACTTATACAGTGTTTGTGCTTATTAAACTTGATGAATTCTCTCCTCTTGACGGTAGAATAGTGTGTAAAGCAAAGCACAATACATTGCTATGTGTAGAAGCAAAGATATACGCGATTTCAGAATGTGTTTCTAGAACAGCTGCGAGCAACTTTTTTACTCAACGTTAACAACACATCTGAAGCTTAATATTTCTGGGCTGAAGCGGGGAGGATTAGACAAAGTGTGCACTGTAAAAGGGAAGTCTGTGGCATTAACAGGAAGGGAGAAAAAGTACTTTCTAACCATTTCTAGTTCAGCGGTAAAACTGAAATTTCTATGGAACTGCAGCTCGGCTTGTGACTGTGGTTTTCCCGGTCACACAAAAATGCTGAAATTCGACTTATACAGTGTTTGTGCTTATTAAACTTGATGAATTCTCTCCTCTTGATGGTAGAATAGTGTGTAAAGCAAAGCACAATACATTGCTATGTGTAGAAGCAAAGATATACGCGATTTCAGAATGTGTTCCTAGAACAGCTGCGAGCAACTTTTTTACTCAACGTTAACAACACATCTGAAGCTTAATATTTCTGGGATGAAGCGGGGAGGATTAGACAAAGTGTGCACTGTAAAAGGGAAGTCTGTGGCATTAACAGGAAGGGAGAAAAAGTACTTTCTAACCATTTCTAGTTCAGCGGTAAAACTGAAATTTCTATGGAACTGCAGCTCGGCTTGTGACTGTGGTTTTCCCGGTCACACAAAAATGCTGAAATTCGACTTATACAGTGTTTGTGCTAATTAAACTTGATGAATTCTCTCCTCTTGACGGGAGAATAGTGTGTAAAGCAAAGCACAATACATTGCTATGTGTAGAAGCAAAGATATACGCGATTTCAGAATGTGTTTCTAGAACAGCTGCGAGCAACTTTTTTACTCAACGTTAACAACACATCTGAAGCTTAATATTTCTGGGCTGAAGCGGGGAGGATTAGACAAAGTGTGCACTGTAAAAGGGAAGTCTGTGGCATTAACAGGAAGGGAGAAAAAGTACTTTCTAACCATTTCTAGTTCAGCGGTAAAACTGAAATTTCTATGGAACTGCAGCTCGGCTTGTGACTGTGGTTTTCCCGGTCACACAAAAATGCTGAAATTCGACTTATACAGTGTTTGTGCTTATTAAACTTGATGAATTCTCTCCTCTTGATGGTAGAATAGTGTGTAAAGCAAAGCACAATACATTGCTATGTGTAGAAGCAAAGATATACGCGATTTCAGAATGTGTTCCTAGAACAGCTGCGAGCAACTTTTTTACTCAACGTTAACAACACATCTGAAGCTTAATATTTCTGGGATGAAGCGGGGAGGATTAGACAAAGTGTGCACTGTAAAAGGGAAGTCTGTGGCATTAACAGGAAGGGAGAAAAAGTACTTTCTAACCATTTCTAGTTCAGCGGTAAAACTGAAATTTCTATGGAACTGCAGCTCGGCTTGTGACTGTGGTTTTCCCGGTCACACAAAAATGCTGAAATTCGACTTATACAGTGTTTGTGCTAATTAAACTTGATGAATTCTCTCCTCTTGACGGGAGAATAGTGTGTAAAGCAAAGCACAATACATTGCTATGTGTAGAAGCAAAGATATACGCGATTTCAGAATGTGTTCCTAGAACAGCTGCGAGCAACTTTTTTACTCAACGTTAACAACACATCTGAAGCTTAATATTTCTGGGCTGAAGCGGGGAGGATTAGACAAAGTGTGCACTGTAAATGGGAAGTCTGTGGCATTAACAGGAAGGGAGAAAAAGTACTTTCTACCCATTTCTAGTTCAGCGGTAAAACTGAAATTTCTATGGAACTGCAGCTCGGCTTGTGACTGTGGTTTTCCCGGTCACACAAAAATGCTGAAATTCGACTTATACAGTGTTTGTGCTTATTAAACTTGATGAATTCTCTCCTCTTGACGGTAGAATAGTGTGCAAAGCAAAGCACAATACATTGCTATGTGTAGAAGCAAAGATATACGCGATTTCAGAATGTGTTCCTAGAACAGCTGCGAGCAACTTTTTTACTCAACGTTAACAACACATCTGAAGCTCAATATTTCTGGGCTGAAGCGGGGAGGATTAGACAAAGTGTGCACTGTAAAGGGGAAGTCTGTGGCATTAACAGGAAGGGAGAAAAAGTACTTTCTACCCATTTCTAGTTCAGCGGTAAAACTGAAATTTCTATGGAACTGCAGCTCGGCTTGTGACTGTGGTTTTCCCGGTCACACAAAAATGCTGAAATTCGACTTATACAGTGTTTGTGCTTATTAAACTTGATGAATTCTCTCCTCTTGACGGTAGAATAGTGTGTAAAGCAAAGCACAATACATTGCTATGTGTAGAAGCAAAGATATACGCGATTTCAGAATGTGTTCCTAGAACAGCTGCGAGCAACTTTTTTACTCAACGTTAACAACACATCTGAAGCTCAATATTTCTGGGCTGAAGCGGGGAGGATTAGACAAAGTGTGCACTGTAAAGGGGAAGTCTGTGGCATTAACAGGAAGGGAGAAAAAGTACTTTCTACCCATTTCTAGTTCAGCGGTAAAACTGAAATTTCTATGGAACTGCAGCTCGGCTTGTGACTGTGGTTTTCCCGGTCACACAAAAATGCTGAAATTCGACTTATACAGTGTTTGTGCTTATTAAACTTGATGAATTCTCTCCTCTTGACGGGAGAATAGTGTGTAAAGCAAAGCACAATACATTGCTATGTGTAGAAGCAAAGATATACGCGATTTCAGAATGTGTTCCTAGAACAGCTGCGAGCAACTTTTTTACTCAACGTTAACAACACATCTGAAGCTTAATATTTCGGGCTGAAGCGGGGAGGATTAGACAAAGTGTGCACTGTAAAGGGGAAGTCTGTGGCATTAACAGGAAGGGAGAAAAAGTACTTTCTACCCATTTCTAGTTCAGCGGTAAAACTGAAATTTCTATGGAACTGCAGCTCGGCTTGTGACTGTGGTTTTCCCGGTCACACAAAAATGCTGAAATTCGACTTATACAGTGTTTGTGCTTATTAAACTTGATGAATTCTCTCCTCTTGACGGGAGAATAGTGTGTAAAGCAAAGCACAATACATTGCTATGTGTAGAAGCAAAGATATACGCGATTTCAGAATGTGTTCCTAGAACAGCTGCGAGCAACTTTTTTACTCAACGTTAACAACACATCTGAAGCTTAATATTTCTGGGCTGAAGCGGGGAGGATTAGACAAAGTGTGCACTGTAAAGGGGAAGTCTGTGGCATTAACAGGAAGGGAGAAAAAGTACTTTCTACCCATTTCTAGTTCAGCGGTAAAACTGAAATTTCTATGGAACTGCAGCTCGGCTTGTGACTGTGGTTTTCCCGGTCACACAAAAATGCTGAAATTCGACTTATACAGTGTTTGTGCTTATTAAACTTGTTGAATTCTCTCCTCTTGAAGGTAGAATAGTGTGTAAAGCAAAGCACAATACATTGCTATGTGTAGAAGCAAAGATATACGCGATTTCAGAATGTGTTCCTAGAACAGCTGCGAGCAACTTTTTTACTCAACGTTAACAACACATCTGAAGCTTAATATTTCTGGGCTGAAGCGGGGAGGATTAGACAAAGTGTGCACTGTAAAGGGGAAGTCTGTGGCATTAACAGGAAGGGAGAAAAAGTACTTTCTACCCATTTCTAGTTCAGCGGTAAAACTGAAATTTCTATGGAACTGCAGCTCGGCTTGTGACTGTGGTTTTCCCGGTCACACAAAAATGCTGAAATTCGACTTATACAGTGTTTGTGCTTATTAAACTTGATGAATTCTCTCCTCTTGACGGGAGAATAGTGTGTAAAGCAAAGCACAATACATTGCTATGTGTAGAAGCAAAGATATACGCGATTTCAGAATGTTTTCCTTGAACAGCTGCGAGCAACTTTTTTACTCAACGTTAACAACACATCTGAAGCTTAATATTTCTGGGCTGAAGCGGGGAGGATTAGACAAAGTGTGCACTGTAAAGGGGAAGTCTGTGGCATTAACAGGAAGGGAGAAAAAGTACTTTCTACCCATTTCTAGTTCAGCGGTAAAACTGAAATTTCTATGGAACTGCAGCTCGTCTTGTGACTCTGGTTTTCCCGGTCACACAAAAATGCTGAAATTCGACTTATACAGTGTTTGTGCTTATTAAACTTGATGAATTCTCTCCTCTTGACGGTAGAATAGTGTGCAAAGCAAAGCACAATACATTGCTATGTGTAGAAGCAAAGATATACGCGATTTCAGAATGTGTTCCTAGAACAGCTGCGAGCAACTTTTGTACTCAACGTTAACAACACATCTGAAGCTCAATATTTCTGGGCTGAAGCGGGGAGGATTAGACAAAGTGTGCACTGTAAAGGGGAAGTATGTGGCATTAACAGGAAGGGAGAAAAAGTACTTTCTACCCATTTTTAGTTCAGCGGTAAAACTGAAATTTCTATGGAACTGCAGCTCGGCTTGTGACTGTGGTTTTCCCGGTCAGACAAAAATGCTGAAATTCGACTTATACAGTGTTTGTGCTTATTAAACTTGATGAATTCTCTCCTCTTGACGGTAGAATAGTGTGTAAAGCAAAGCACAATACATTGCTATGTGTAGAAGCAAAGATATACGCGATTTCAGAATGTGTTCCTAGAACAGCTGCGAGCAACTTTTTTACTCAACGTTAACAACACATCTGAAGCTCAATATTTCTGGGCTGAAGCGGGGAGGATTAGACAAAGTGTGCACTGTAAAGGGGAAGTCTGTGGCATTAACAGGAAGGGAGAAAAAGTACTTTCTACCCATTTCTAGTTCAGCGGTAAAACTGAAATTTCTATGGAACTGCAGCTCGGCTTGTGACTGTGGTTTTCCCGGTCACACAAAAATGCTGAAATTCGACTTATACAGTGTTTGTGCTTATTAAACTTGATGAATTCTCTCCTCTTGACGGGAGAATAGTGTGTAAAGCAAAGCACAATACATTGCTATGTGTAGAAGCAAAGATATACGCGATTTCAGAATGTGTTCCTAGAACAGCTGCGAGCAACTTTTTTACTCAACGTTAACAACACATCTGAAGCTTAATATTTCTGGGCTGAAGCGGGGAGGATTAGACAAAGTGTGCACTGTAAAGGGGAAGTCTGTGGCATTAACAGGAAGGGAGAAAAAGTAATTTCTACCCATTTCTAGTTCAGCGGTAAAACTGAAATTTCTATGGAACTGCAGCTCGGCTTGTGACTGTGGTTTTCCCGGTCACACAAAAATGCTGAAATTCGACTTATACAGTGTTTGTGCTTATTAAACTTGATGAATTATCTCCTCTTGACGGTAGAATAGTGTGCAAAGCAAAGCACAATACATTGCTATGTGTAGAAGCAAAGATATACGCGATTTCAGAATGTGTTCCTAGAACAGCTGCGAGCAACTTTTTTACTCAACGTTAACAACACATCTGAAGCTCAATATTTCTGGGCTGAAGCGGGGAGGATTAGACAAAGTGTGCACTGTAAAGGGGAAGTCTGTGGCATTAACAGGAAGGGAGAAAAAGTACTTTCTACCCATTTTTAGTTCAGCGGTAAAACTGAAATTTCTATGGAACTGCAGCTCGGCTGGTGACTGTGGTTTTCCCGGTCACACAAAAATGCTGAAATTCGACTTATACAGTGTTTGTGCTTATTAAACTTGATGAATTCTCTCCTCTTGACGGGAGAATAGTGTGTAAAGCAAAGCACAATACATTGCTATGTGTAGAAGCAAAGATATACGCGATTTCAGAATGTTTTCCTTGAACAGCTGCGAGCAACTTTTTTACTCAACGTTAACAACACATCTGAAGCTTAATATTTCTGGGCTGAAGCGGGGAGGATTAGACAAAGTGTGCACTGTAAAGGGGAAGTCTGTGGCATTAACAGGAAGGGAGAAAAAGTACTTTCTACCCATTTCTAGTTCAGCGGTAAAACTGAAATTTCTATGGAACTGCAGCTCGTCTTGTGACTCTGGTTTTCCCGGTCACACAAAAATGCTGAAATTCGACTTATACAGTGTTTGTGCTTATTAAACTTGATGAATTCTCTCCTCTTGACGGTAGAATAGTGTGTAAAGCAAAGCACAATACATTGCTATGTGTAGAAGCAAAGATATACGCGATTTCAGAATGTGTTCCTAGAACAGCTGCGAGCAACTTTTTTACTCAACGTTAACAACACATCTGAAGCTTAATATTTGTGGGCTGAAGCGGGGAGGATTAGACAAAGTGTGCACTGTAAAGGGGAAGTCTGTGGCATTAACAGGAAGGGAGAAAAAGTACTTTCTACCCATTTCTAGTTCAGCGGTAAAACTGAAATTTCTATGGAACTGCAGCTCGGCTTGTGACTGTGGTTTTCCCGGTCACACAAAAATGCTGAAATTCGACTTATACAGTGTTTGTGCTTATTAAACTTGATGAATTCTCTCCTCTTGACGGTAGAATAGTGTGTAAAGCAAAGCACAATACATTGCTATGTGTAGAAGCAAAGATATACGCGATTTCAGAATGTGTTTCTAGAACAGCTGCGAGCAACTTTTTTACTCAACGTTAACAACACATCTGAAGCTTAATATTTCTGGGCTGAAGCGGGGAGGATTAGACAAAGTGTGCACTGTAAAAGGGAAGTCTGTGGCATTAACAGGAAGGGAGAAAAAGTACTTTCTAACCATTTCTAGTTCAGCGGTAAAACTGAAATTTCTATGGAACTGCAGCTCGGCTTGTGACTGTGGTTTTCCCGGTCACACAAAAATGCTGAAATTCGACTTATACAGTGTTTGTGCTTATTAAACTTGATGAATTCTCTCTTCTTGACGGGAGAATAGTGTGTAAAGCAAAGCACAATACATTGCTATGTGTAGAAGCAAAGATATACGCGATTTCAGAATGTGTTCCTAGAACAGCTGCGAGCAACTTTTTTACTCAACGTTAACAACACATCTGAAGCTCAATATTTCTGGGCTGAAGCGGGGAGGATTAGACAAAGTGTGCACTGTAAAGGGGAAGTCTGTGGCATTAACAGGAAGGGAGAAAAAGTACTTTCTACCCATTTCTAGTTCAGCGGTAAAACTGAAATTTCTATGGAACTGCAGCTCGGCTTGTGACTGTGGTTTTCCCGGTCACACAAAAATGCTGAAATTCGACTTATACAGTGTTTGTGCTTATTAAACTTGATGAATTCTCTCCTCTTGACGGGAGAATAGTGTGTAAAGCAAAGCACAATACATTGCTATGTGTAGAAGCAAAGATATACGCGATTTCAGAATGTGTTCCTAGAACAGCTGCGAGCAACTTTTTTACTCAACGTTAACAACACATCTGAAGCTTAATATTTCTGGGCTGAAGCGGGGAGGATTAGACAAAGTGTGCACTGTAAAGGGGAAGTCTGTGGCATTAACAGGAAGGGAGAAAAAGTAATTTCTACCCATTTCTAGTTCAGCGGTAAAACTGAAATTTCTATGGAACTGCAGCTCGGCTTGTGACTGTGGTTTTCCCGGTCACACAAAAATGCTGAAATTCGACTTATACAGTGTTTGTGCTTATTAAACTTGATGAATTATCTCCTCTTGACGGTAGAATAGTGTGCAAAGCAAAGCACAATACATTGCTATGTGTAGAAGCAAAGATATACGCGATTTCAGAATGTGTTCCTAGAACAGCTGCGAGCAACTTTTTTACTCAACGTTAACAACACATCTGAAGCTCAATATTTCTGGGCTGAAGCGGGGAGGATTAGACAAAGTGTGCACTGTAAAGGGGAAGTCTGTGGCATTAACAGGAAGGGAGAAAAAGTACTTTCTACCCATTTTTAGTTCAGCGGTAAAACTGAAATTTCTATGGAACTGCAGCTCGGCTGGTGACTGTGGTTTTCCCGGTCACACAAAAATGCTGAAATTCGACTTATACAGTGTTTGTGCTTATTAAACTTGATGAATTCTCTCCTCTTGACGGTAGAATAGTGTGTAAAGCAAAGCACAATACATTGCTATGTGTAGAAGCAAAGATATACGCGATTTCAGAATGTGTTCCTAGAACAGCTGCGAGCAACTTTTTTACTCAACGTTAACAACACATCTGAAGCTTAATATTTCTGGGCTGAAGCGGGGAGGATTAGACAAAGTGTGCACTGTAAAGGGGAAGTCTGTGGCATTAACAGGAAGGGAGAAAAAGTACTTTCTACCCATTTCTAGTTCAGCGGTAAAACTGAAATTTCTATGGAACTGCAGCTCGGCTTGTGACTGTGGTTTTCCCGGTCACACAAAAATGCTGAAATTCGACTTATACAGTGTTTGTGCTTATTAAACTTGATGAATTCTCTCCTCTTGACGGTAGAATAGTGTGTAAAGCAAAGCACAATACATTGCTATGTGTAGAAGCAAAGATATACGCGATTTCAGAATGTGTTTCTAGAACAGCTGCGAGCAACTTTTTTACTCAACGTTAACAACACATCTGAAGCTTAATATTTCTGGGCTGAAGCGGGGAGGATTAGACAAAGTGTGCACTGTAAAAGGGAAGTCTGTGGCATTAACAGGAAGGGAGAAAAAGTACTTTCTAACCATTTCTAGTTCAGCGGTAAAACTGAAATTTCTATGGAACTGCAGCTCGGCTTGTGACTGTGGTTTTCCCGGTCACACAAAAATGCTGAAATTCGACTTATACAGTGTTTGTGCTTATTAAACTTGATGAATTCTCTCCTCTTGACGGGAGAATAGTGTGTAAAGCAAAGCACAATACATTGCTATGTGTAGAAGCAAAGATATACGCGATTTCAGAATGTGTTCCTAGAACAGCTGCGAGCAACTTTTTTACTCAACGTTAAGTACACATCTGAAGCTTAATATTTCTGGGCTGAAGCGGGGAGGATTAGACAAAGTGTGCACTGTAAAGGGGAAGTCTGTGGCATTAACAGGAAGGGAGAAAAAGTACTTTCTACCCATTTCTAGTTTAGCGGTAAAACTGAAATTTCTATGGAACTGCAGCTCGGCTTGTGACTGTGGTTTTCCCGGTCACACAAAAATGCTGAAATTCGACTTATACAGTGTTTGTGCTTATTAAACTTGATGAATTCTCTCCTCTTGACGATAGAATAGTGTGTAAAGCAAAGCACAATACATTGCTATGTGTAGAAGCAAAGATATACGCGATTTCAGAATGTGTTCCTAGAACAGATGCGAGCAACTTTTTTACTCAACGTTAACAACACATCTGAAGCTTAATATTTCTGGGCTGAAGCGGGGAGGATTAGACAAAGTGTGCACTGTAAAGGGGAAGTCTGTGGCATTAACAGGAAGGGAGAAAAAGTACTTTCTACCCATTTCTAGTTCAGCGGTAAAACTGAAATTTCTATGGAACTGCAGCTCGGCTTGTGACTCTGGTTTTCCCGGTCACACAAAAATGCTGAAATTCGACTTATACAGTGTTTGTGCTTATTAAACTTGATGAATTCTCTCCTCTTGACGGTAGAATAGTGTGTAAAGCAAAGCACAATACATTGCTATGTGTAGAAGCAAAGATATACGCGATTTCAGAATGTGTTCCTAGAACAGCTGCGAGCAACTTTTTTACTCAACGTTAACAACACATCTGAAGCTCAATATTTCTGGGCTGAAGCGGGGAGGATTAGACAAAGTGTGCACTGTAAAGGGGAAGTCTGTGGCATTAACAGGAAGGGAGAAAAAGTACTTTCTACCCATTTTTAGTTCAGCGGTAAAACTGAAATTTCTATGGAACTGCAGCTCGGCTTGTGACTGTGGTTTTCCCGGTCACACAAAAATGCTGAAATTCGACTTATACAGTGTTTGTGCTTATTAAACTTGATGAATTCTCTCCTCTTGACGGTAGAATAGTGTGTAAAGCAAAGCACAATACATTGCTATGTGTAGAAGCAAAGATATACGCGATTTCAGAATGTGTTCCTAGAACAGCTGCGAGCAACTTTTTTACTCAACGTTAACAACACATCTGAAGCTCAATATTTCTGGGCTGAAGCGGGGAGGATTAGACAAAGTGTGCACTGTAAAGGGGAAGTCTGTGGCATTAACAGGAAGGGAGAAAAAGTACTTTCTACCCATTTTTAGTTCAGCGGTAAAACTGAAATTTCTATGGAACTGCAGCTCGTCTTGTGACTCTGGTTTTCCCGGTCACACAAAAATGCTGAAATTCGACTTATACAGTGTTTGTGCTTATTAAACTTGATGAATTCTCTCCTCTTGACGGTAGAATAGTGTGTAAAGCAAAGCACAATACATTGCTATGTGTAGAAGCAAAGATATACGCGATTTCAGAATGTGTTCCTAGAACAGCTGCGAGCAACTTTTTTACTCAACGTTAACAACACATCTGAAGCTTAATATTTCTGGGCTGAAGCGGGGAGGATTAGACAAAGTGTGCACTGTAAAAGGGAAGTCTGTGGCATTAACAGGAAGGGAGAAAAAGTACTTTCTAACCATTTCTAGTTCAGCGGTAAAACTGAAATTTCTATGGAACTGCAGCTCGGCTTGTGACTGTGGTTTTCCCGGTCACACAAAAATGCTGAAATTCGACTTATACAGTGTTTGTGCTTATTAAACTTGATGAATTCTCTCCTCTTGACGGTAGAATAGTGTGTAAAGCAAAGCACAATACATTGCTATGTGTAGAAGCAAAGATATACGCGATTTCAGAATGTGTTCCTAGAACAGCTGCGAGCAACTTTTTTTACTCAACGTTAAGAACACATCTGAAGCTTAATATTTCTGGGCTGAAGCGGGGAGGATTAGACAAAGTGTGCACTGTAAAGGGGAAGTCTGTGGCATTAACAGGAAGGGAGAAAAAGTACTTTCTACCCATTTCAAGTTCAGCGGTAAAACTGAATTTTCTATGGAACTGCAGCTCGGCTTGTGACTGTGGTTTTCCCGGTCACACAAAAATGCTGAAATTCGACTTATACAGTGTTTGTGCTTATTAAACTTGATGAATTCTCTCCTCTTGACGGTAGAATAGTGTGTAAAGCAAAGCACAATACATTGCTATGTGTAGAAGCAAAGATATACGCGATTTCAGAATGTGTTCCTAGAACAGCTGCGAGCAACTTTTTTACTCAACGTTAACAACACATCTGAAGCTCAATATTTCTGGGCTGAAGCGGGGAGGATTAGACAAAGTGTGCACTGTAAAGGGGAAGTCTGTGGCATTAACAGGAAGGGAGAAAAAGTACTTTCTACCCATTTTTAGTTCAGCGGTAAAACTGAAATTTCTATGGAACTGCAGCTCGGCTTGTGACTGTGGTTTTCCCGGTCACACAAAAATGCTGAAATTCGACTTATACAGTGTTTGTGCTTATTAAACTTGATGAATTCTCTCCTCTTGACGGTAGAATAGTGTGTAAAGCACAGCACAATACATTGCTATGTGTAGAAGCAAAGATATACGCGATTTCAGAATGTGTTCCTAGAACAGCTGCGAGCAACTTTTTTACTCAACGTTAACAACACATCTGAAGCTTAATATTTCTGGGCTGAAGCGGGGAGGATTAGACAAAGTGTGCACTGTAAAGGGGAAGTCTGTGGCATTAACAGGAAGGGAGAAAAAGTACTTTCTACCCATTTCTAGTTCAGCGGTAAAACTGAAATTTCTATGGAACTGCAGCTCGGCTTGTGACTGTGGTTTTCCCGGTCACACAAAAATGCTGAAATTCGACTTATACAGTGTTTGTGCTTATTAAACTTGATGAATTCTCTCCTCTTGACGGTAGAATAGTGTGTAAAGCAAAGCACAATACATTGCTATGTGTAGAAGCAAAGAAATACGCGATTTCAGAATGTGTTTCTAGAACAGCTGCGAGCAACTTTTTTACTCAACGTTAACAACACATCTGAAGCTTAATATTTCTGGGCTGAAGCGGGGAGGATTAGACAAAGTGTGCACTGTAAAAAGGAAGTCTGTGGCATTAACAGGAAGGGAGAAAAAGTACTTTCTAACCATTTCTAGTTCAGCGGTAAAACTGAAATAGGAAGGTCTAGGAGCTCTGAAAATGAACGTGCGCGTCTTTCACTCTTCCCAGGGGACTTAGAAGAATTTTGTGATATTTTTTATTAAAATGGTGTATAAGGGTATATATATAAATATATTTTATGCACTGTATATGAGCTGGCGATTTCTAAGTCTGTGGTTCCGAGAGGGGGTAACCAGGCTCACTAATAAAGGTCAAGCCACTTGGCTGCCAGAATGCCCTGCTTCAGCACAGACCAGTAAGGCATTGTGATACGCGTATCCCCGGTATAGTCAGGGGTTAATGGGAGTCGTCCCCATCCCCCCAAGTATATGCCCAGAACCATGGACCTGGTATTTGTGGTTCGGACTGTCTCGAACCAGCCATAATGTTGTGAGAGTGAAATTATGTCTAAGTCTGCTTCGGTACATTAGAAGCAAATCTGAAACTTAACCTAAGCGTTTTTCGAAGCTACTTTTTGGCTAACTTCTTATAGGAAGGTCTAGGAGCTCTGAAAATGAACGTGCGCGTCTTTCACTCTTCCCGAGGGACTTAGAAGAATTTTGTGATATTTTTTATTAAAATGGTGTATAAGGGTATATATATAAATATATTTTATGCACTGTATATGAGCTGGCGATTTCTAAGTCTGTGGTTCCGAGAGGGGGTAACCAGGCTCACTAATAAAGGTCAAGCCACTTGGCTGCCAGAATGCCCTGCTTCAGCACAGACCAGTAAGGCATTGTGATACGCGTATCCCCGGTATAGTCAGGGGTTAATGGGAGTCGTCCCCATCCCCCCAAGTATATGCCCAGAACCATGGACCTGGTATTTGTGGTTCGGACTGTCTCGAACCAGCCATAATGTTGTGAGAGTGAAATTATGTCTAAGTCTGCTTCGGTACATTAGAAGCAAATCTGAAACTTAACCTAAGCGTTTTTCGAAGCTACTTTTTGGCTAACTTCTTATAGGAAGGTCTAGGAGCTCTGAAAATGAACGTGCGCGTCTTTCACTCTTCCCGAGGGACTTAGAAGAATTTTGTGATATTTTTTATTAAAATGGTGTATAAGGGTATATATATAAATATATTTTATGCACTGTATATGAGCTGGCGATTTCTAAGTCTGTGGTTCCGAGAGGGGGTAACCAGGCTCACTAATAAAGGTCAAGCCACTTGGCTGCCAGAATGCCCTGCTTCAGCACAGACCAGAAAGGCATTGTGATAAGCGTATCCCCGGTATAGTCAGGGGTTAATGGGAGTCGTCCCCGTCCCCCCAGTATACGGCCAGAACCATGGACCCGGTACTTGTGGTTCGGACTGTCTCCAACCAGCCATAATGTTGTGAGAGTGAAATTATGTCTAAGTCCAGCTTTGGTACGTTAGAAGCAACTCTGAAACTTAACCTAAGCGTTTTTCGAAGCTACTTTTTGGCTAACTTCTTATAGGAAGGTCTAGGAGCTCTGAAAATGAACGTGCGCGTCTTTCACTCTTCCCGAGGGACTTAGAAGAATTTTGTGATATTTTTTATTAAAATGGTGTATAAGGGTATATATATAAATATATTTTATGCACTGTATATATGAGCTGGCGATTTCTAAGTCTGTGGTTCCGAGAGGGGGTAACCAGGCTCACTAATAAAGGTCAAGCCACTTGGCTGCCAGAATGCCCTGCTTCAGCACAGACCAGAAAGGCATTGTGATAAGCGTATCCCCGGTATAGTCGGGGGTTAATGGGAGTCGTCCCCGTCCCCCCAGTATACGGCCAGAACCATGGACCCGGTACTTGTGGTTCGGACTGTCTCCAACCAGCCATAATGTTGTGAGAGTGAAATTATGTCTAAGTCCAGCTTTGGTACATTAGAAGCAACTCTGAAACTTAACCTAAGCGTTTTTCGAAGCTACTTTTTGGCTAACTTCTTATAGGAAGGTCTAGGAGCTCTGAAAATGAACGTGCGCGTCTTTCACTCTTCTCGAGGGACTTAGAAGAATTTTGTGATATTTTTTATTAAAATGGTGTATAAGGGTATATATATAAATATATTTTATGCACTGTATATGAGCTGGCGATTTCTAAGTCTGTGGTTCCGAGAGGGGGTAACCAGGCTCACTAATAAAGGTCAAGCCACTTGGCTGCCAGAATGCCCAGCTTCAGCACAGACCAGAAAGGCATTGTGATAAGCGTATCCCCGGTATAGTCAGGGGTTAATGGGAGTCGTCCCCGTCCCCCCAGTATACGGCCAGAACCATGGACCCGGTACTTGTGGTTCGGACTGTCTCCAACCAGCCATAATGTTGTGAGAGTGAAATTATGTCTAAGTCCAGCTTTGGTACGTTAGAAGCAACTCTGAAACTTAACCTAAGCGTTTTTCGAAGCTACTTTTTGGCTAACTTCTTATAGGAAGGTCTAGGAGCTCTGAAAATGAACGTGCGCGTCTTTCACTCTTCCCGAGGGACTTAGAAGAATTTTGTGATATTTTTTATTAAAATGGTGTATAAGGGTATATATATAAATATATTTTATGCACTGTATATGAGCTGGCGATTTCTAAGTCTGTGGTTCCGAGAGGGGGTAACCAGGCTCACTAATAAAGGTCAAGTCACTTGGCTGCCAGAATGCCCTGCTTCAGCACAGACCAGAAAGGCATTGTGATAAGCGTATCCCCGGTATAGTCAGGGGTTAATGGGAGTCGTCCCCGTCCCCCCAGTATACGGCCAGAACCATGGACCCGGTACTTGTGGTTCGGACTGTCTCCAACCAGCCATAATGTTGTGAGAGTGAAATTATGTCTAAGTCCAGCTTTGGTACATTAGAAGCAACTCTGAAACTTAACCTAAGCGTTTTTCGAAGCTACTTTTTGGCTAACTTCTTATAGGAAGGTCTAGGAGCTCTGAAAATGAACGTGCGCGTCTTTCACTCTTCCCGAGGGACTTAGAAGAATTTTGTGATATTTTTTATTAAAATGGTGTATAAGGGTATATATATAAATATATTTTATGCACTGTATATGAGCTGGCGATTTCTAAGTCTGTGGTTCCGAGAGGGGGTAACCAGGCTCACTAATAAAGGTCAAGCCACTTGGCTGCCAGAATGCCCTGCTTCAGCACAGACCAGAAAGGCATTGTGATAAGCGTATCCCCGGTATAGTCAGGGGTTAATGGGAGTCGTCCCCGTCCCCCCAGTATACGGCCAGAACCATGGACCCGGTACTTGTGGTTCGGACTGTCTCCAACCAGCCATAATGTTGTGAGAGTGAAATTATGTCTAAGTCCAGCTTTGGTACATTAGAAGCAACTCTGAAACTTAACCTAAGCGTTTTTCGAAGCTACTTTTTGGCTAACTTCTTATAGGAAGGTCTAGGAGCTCTGAAAATGAACGTGCGCGTCTTTCACTCTGCCCGAGGGACTTAGAAGAATTTTGTGATATTTTTTATTAAAATGGAGTATAAGGGTATATATATAAATATATTTTATGCACTGTATATGAGCTGGCGATTTCTAAGTCTGTGGTTCCGAGAGGGGGTAACCAGGCTCACTAATAAAGGTCAAGCCACTTGGCTGCCAGAATGCCCTGCTTCAGCACAGACCAGAAAGGCATTGTGATAAGCGTATCCCCGGTATAGTCAGGGGTTAATGGGAGTCGTCCCCGTCCCCCCAGTATACGGCCAGAACCATGGACCCGGTACTTGTGGTTCGGACTGTCTCCAACCAGCCATAATGTTGTGAGAGTGAAATTATGTCTAAGTCCAGCTTTGGTACGTTAGAAGCAACTCTGAAACTTAACCTAAGCGTTTTTCGAAGCTACTTTTTGGCTAACTTCTTATAGGAAGGTCTAGGAGCTCTGAAAATGAACGTGCGCGTCTTTCACTCTTCCCGAGGGACTTAGAAGAATTTTGTGATATTTTTTATTAAAATGGTGTATAAGGGTATATATATAAATATATTTTATGCACTGTATATATGAGCTGGCGATTTCTAAGTCTGTGGTTCCGAGAGGGGTTAACCAGGCTCACTAATAAAGGTCAAGCCACTTGGCTGCCAGAATGCCCTGCTTCAGCACAGACCAGAAAGGCATTGTGATAAGCGTATCCCCGGTATAGTCAGGGGTTAATGGGAGTCGTCCCCGTCCCCCCAGTATACGGCCAGAACCATGGACCCGGTACTTGTGGTTCAGACTGTCTCCAACCAGCCATAATGTTGTGAGAGTGAAATTATGTCTAAGTCCAGCTTTGGTACATTAGAAGCAACTCTGAAACTTAACCTAAGCGTTTTTCGAAGCTACCTTTTGGCTAACTTCTTATAGGAAGGTCTAGGAGCTCTGAAAATGAACGTGCGCGTCTTTCACTCTTCCCGAGGGACTTAGAAGAATTTTGTGATATTTTTTATTAAAATGGTGTATAAGGGTATATATATAAATATATTTTATGCACTGTATATGAGCTGGCGATTTCTAAGTCTGTGGTTCCGAGAGGGGGTAACCAGGCTCACTAATAAAGGTCAAGCCACTTGGCTGCCAGAATGCCCTGCTTCAGCACAGACCAGAAAGGCATTGTGATAAGCGTATCCCCGGTATAGTCAGGGGTTAATGGGAGTCGTCCCCGTCCCCCCAGTATACGGCCAGAACCATGGACCCGGTACTTGTGGTTCGGACTGTCTCCAACCAGCCATAATGTTGTGAGAGTGAAATTATGTCTAAGTCCAGCTTTGGTACGTTAGAAGCAACTCTGAAACTTAACCTAAGCGTTTTTCGAAGCTACTTTTTGGCTAACTTCTTATAGGAAGGTCTAGGAGCTCTGAAAATGAACGTGCGCGTCTTTCACTCTTCCCGAGGGACTTAGAAGAATTTTGTGATATTTTTTATTAAAATGGTGTATAAGGGTATATATATAAATATATTTTATGCACTGTATATATGAGCTGGCGATTTCTAAGTCTGTGGTTCCGAGAGGGGGTAACCAGGCTCACTAATAAAGGTCAAGCCACTTGGCTGCCAGAATGCCCTGCTTCAGCACAGACCAGAAAGGCATTGTGATAAGCGTATCCCCGGTATAGTCAGGGGTTAATGGGAGTCGTCCCCGTCCCCCCAGTATACGGCCAGAACCATGGACCCGGTACTTGTGGTTCGGACTGTCTCCAACCAGCCATAATGTTGTGAGAGTGAAATTATGTCTAAGTCCAGCTTTGGTACATTAGAAGCAACTCTGAAACTTAACCTAAGCGTTTTTCGAAGCTACTTTTTGGCTAACTTCTTATAGGAAGGTCTAGGAGCTCTGAAAATGAACGTGCGCGTCTTTCACTCTGCCCGAGGGACTTAGAAGAATTTTGTGATATTTTTTATTAAAATGGAGTATAAGGGTATATATATAAATATATTTTATGCACTGTATATGAGCTGGCGATTTCTAAGTCTGTGGTTCCGAGAGGGGGTAACCAGGCTCACTAATAAAGGTCAAGCCACTTGGCTGCCAGAATGCCCTGCTTCAGCACAGACCAGAAAGGCATTGTGATAAGCGTATCCCCGGTATAGTCAGGGGTTAATGGGAGTCGTCCCCGTCCCCCCAGTATACGGCCAGAACCATGGACCCGGTACTTGTGGTTCGGACTGTCTCCAACCAGCCATAATGTTGTGAGAGTGAAATTATGTCTAAGTCCAGCTTTGGTACGTTAGAAGCAACTCTGAAACTTAACCTAAGCGTTTTTCGAAGCTACTTTTTGGCTAACTTCTTATAGGAAGGTCTAGGAGCTCTGAAAATGAACGTGCGCGTCTTTCACTCTTCCCGAGGGACTTAGAAGAATTTTGTGATATTTTTTATTAAAATGGTGTATAAGGGTATATATATAAATATATTTTATGCACTGTATATGAGCTGGCGATTTCTAAGTCTGTGGTTCCGAGAGGGGGTAACCAGGCTCACTAATAAAGGTCAAGCCACTTGGCTGCCAGAATGCCCTGCTTCAGCACAGACCAGAAAGGCATTGTGATAAGCGTATCCCCGGTATAGTCAGGGGTTAATGGGAGTCGTCCCCGTCCCCCCAGTATACGGCCAGAACCATGGACCCGGTACTTGTGGTTCGGACTGTCTCCAACCAGCCATAATGTTGTGAGAGTGAAATTATGTCTAAGTCCAGCTTTGGTACGTTAGAAGCAACTCTGAAACTTAACCTAAGCGTTTTTCGAAGCTACTTTTTGGCTAACTTCTTATAGGAAGGTCTAGGAGCTCTGAAAATGAACGTGCGCGTCTTTCACTCTGCCCGAGGGACTTAGAAGAATTTTGTGATATTTTTTATTAAAATGGAGTATAAGGGTATATATATAAATATATTTTATGCACTGTATATGAGCTGGCGATTTCTAAGTCTGTGGTTCCGAGAGGGGGTAACCAGGCTCACTAATAAAGGTCAAGCCACTTGGCTGCCAGAATGCCCTGCTTCAGCACAGACCAGAAAGGCATTGTGATAAGCGTATCCCCGGTATAGTCAGGGGTTAATGGGAGTCGTCCCCGTCCCCCCAGTATACGGCCAGAACCATGGACCCGGTACTTGTGGTTCGGACTGTCTCCAACCAGCCATAATGTTGTGAGAGTGAAATTATGTCTAAGTCCAGCTTTGGTACGTTAGAAGCAACTCTGAAACTTAACCTAAGCGTTTTTCGAAGCTACTTTTTGGCTAACTTCTTATAGGAAGGTCTAGGAGCTCTGAAAATGAACGTGCGCGTCTTTCACTCTTCCCGAGGGACTTAGAAGAATTTTGTGATATTTTTTATTAAAATGGTGTATAAGGGTATATATATAAATATATTTTATGCACTGTATATATGAGCTGGCGATTTCTAAGTCTGTGGTTCCGAGAGGGGGTAACCAGGCTCACTAATAAAGGTCAAGCCACTTGGCTGCCAGAATGCCCTGCTTCAGCACAGACCAGAAAGGCATTGTGATAAGCGTATCCCCGGTATAGTCAGGGGTTAATGGGAGTCGTCCCCGTCCCCCCAGTATACGGCCAGAACCATGGACCCGGTACTTGTGGTTCGGACTGTCTCCAACCAGCCATAATGTTGTGAGAGTGAAATTATGTCTAAGTCCAGCTTTGGTACATTAGAAGCAACTCTGAAACTTAACCTAAGCGTTTTTCGAAGCTACTTTTTGGCTAACTTCTTATAGGAAGGTCTAGGAGCTCTGAAAATGAACGTGCGCGTCTTTCACTCTTCCCGAGGGACTTAGAAGAATTTTGTGATATTTTTTATTAAAATGGTGTATAAGGGTATATATATAAATATATTTTATGCACTGTATATGAGCTGGCGATTTCTAAGTCTGTGGTTCCGAGAGGGGGTAACCAGGCTCACTAATAAAGGTCAAGCCACTTGGCTGCCAGAATGCCCTGCTTCAGCACAGACCAGAAAGGCATTGTGATAAGCGTATCCCCGGTATAGTCAGGGGTTAATGGGAGTCGTCCCCGTCCCCCCAGTATACGGCCAGAACCATGGACCCGGTACTTGTGGTTCGGACTGTCTCCAACCAGCCATAATGTTGTGAGAGTGAAATTATGTCTAAGTCCAGCTTTGGTACGTTAGAAGCAACTCTGAAACTTAACCTAAGCGTTTTTCGAAGCTACTTTTTGGCTAACTTCTTATAGGAAGGTCTAGGAGCTCTGAAAATGAACGTGCGCGTCTTTCACTCTTCCCGAGGGACTTAGAAGAATTTTGTGATATTTTTTATTAAAATGGTGTATAAGGGTATATATATAAATATATTTTATGCACTGTATATATGAGCTGGCGATTTCTAAGTCTGTGGTTCCGAGAGGGGGTAACCAGGCTCACTAATAAAGGTCAAGCCACTTGGCTGCCAGAATGCTCTGCTTCAGCACAGACCAGAAAGGCATTGTGATAAGCGTATCCCCGGTATAGTCAGGGGTTAATGGGAGTCGTCCCCGTCCCCCCAGTATACGGCCAGAACCATGGACCCGGTACTTGTGGTTCGGACTGTCTCCAACCAGCCATAATGTTGTGAGAGTGAAATTATGTCTAAGTCCAGCTTTGGTACATTAGAAGCAACTCTGAAACTTAACCTAAGCGTTTTTCGAAGCTACTTTTTGGCTAACTTCTTATAGGAAGGTCTAGGAGCTCTGAAAATGAACGTGCGCGTCTTTCACTCTGCCCGAGGGACTTAGAAGAATTTTGTGATATTTTTTATTAAAATGGAGTATAAGGGTATATATATAAATATATTTTATGCACTGTATATGAGCTGGCGATTTCTAAGTCTGTGGTTCCGAGAGGGGGTAACCAGGCTCACTAATAAAGGTCAAGCCACTTGGCTGCCAGAATGCCCTGCTTCAGCACAGACCAGAAAGGCATTGTGATAAGCGTATCCCCGGTATAGTCAGGGGTTAATGGGAGTCGTCCCCGTCCCCCCAGTATACGGCCAGAACCATGGACCCGGTACTTGTGGTTCGGACTGTCTCCAACCAGCCATAATGTTGTGAGAGTGAAATTATGTCTAAGTCCAGCTTTGGTACGTTAGAAGCAACTCTGAAACTTAACCTAAGCGTTTTTCGAAGCTACTTTTTGGCTAACTTCTTATAGGAAGGTCTAGGAGCTCTGAAAATGAACGTGCGCGTCTTTCACTCTTCCCGAGGGACTTAGAAGAATTTTGTGATATTTTTTATTAAAATGGTGTATAAGGGTATATATATAAATATATTTTATGCACTGTATATATGAGCTGGCGATTTCTAAGTCTGTGGTTCCGAGAGGGGGTAACCAGGCTCACTAATAAAGGTCAAGCCACTTGGCTGCCAGAATGCCCTGCTTCAGCACAGACCAGAAAGGCATTGTGATAAGCGTATCCCCGGTATAGTCAGGGGTTAATGGGAGTCGTCCCCGTCCCCCCAGTATACGGCCAGAACCATGGACCCGGTACTTGTGGTTCAGACTGTCTCCAACCAGCCATAATGTTGTGAGAGTGAAATTATGTCTAAGTCCAGCTTTGGTACATTAGAAGCAACTCTGAAACTTAACCTAAGCGTTTTTCGAAGCTACCTTTTGGCTAACTTCTTATAGGAAGGTCTAGGAGCTCTGAAAATGAACGTGCGCGTCTTTCACTCTTCCCGAGGGACTTAGAAGAATTTTGTGATATTTTTTATTAAAATGGTGTATAAGGGTATATATATAAATATATTTTATGCACTGTATATGAGCTGGCGATTTCTAAGTCTGTGGTTCCGAGAGGGGGTAACCAGGCTCACTAATAAAGGTCAAGCCACTTGGCTGCCAGAATGCCCTGCTTCAGCACAGACCAGAAAGGCATTGTGATAAGCGTATCCCCGGTATAGTCAGGGGTTAATGGGAGTCGTCCCCGTCCCCCCAGTATACGGCCAGAACCATGGACCCGGTACTTGTGGTTCGGACTGTCTCCAACCAGCCATAATGTTGTGAGAGTGAAATTATGTCTAAGTCCAGCTTTGGTACGTTAGAAGCAACTCTGAAACTTAACCTAAGCGTTTTTCGAAGCTACTTTTTGGCTAACTTCTTATAGGAAGGTCTAGGAGCTCTGAAAATGAACGTGCGCGTCTTTCACTCTTCCCGAGGGACTTAGAAGAATTTTGTGATATTTTTTATTAAAATGGTGTATAAGGGTATATATATAAATATATTTTATGCACTGTATATGAGCTGGCGATTTCTAAGTCTGTGGTTCCGAGAGGGGGTAACCAGGCTCACTAATAAAGGACAAGCCACTTGGCTGCCAGAATGCCCAGCTTCAGCACAGACCAGAAAGGCATTGTGATAAGCGTATCCCCGGTATAGTCAGGGGTTAATGGGAGTCGTCCCCGTCCCCCCAGTATACGGCCAGAACCATGGACCCGGTACTTGTGGTGCGGACTGTCTCCAACCAGCCATAATGTTGTGAGAGTGAAATTATGTCTAAGTCCAGCTTTGGTACGTTAGAAGCAACTCTGAAACTTAACCTAAGCGTTTTTCGAAGCTACTTTTTGGCTAACTTCTTATAGGAAGGTCTAGGAGCTCTGAAAATGAACGTGCGCGTCTTTCACTCTTCCCGAGGGACTTAGAAGAATTTTGTGATATTTTTTATTAAAATGGTGTATAAGGGTATATATATAAATATATTTTATGCACTGTATATGAGCTGGCGATTTCTAAGTCTGTGGTTCCGAGAGGGGGTAACCAGGCTCACTAATAAAGGTCAAGCCACTTGGCTGCCAGAATGCCCTGCTTCAGCACAGACCAGAAAGGCATTGTGATAAGCGTATCCCCGGTATAGTCAGGGGTTAATGGGAGTCGTCCCCGTCCCCCCAGTATACGGCCAGAACCATGGACCCGGTACTTGTGGTTCGGACTGTCTCCAACCAGCCATAATGTTGTGAGAGTGAAATTATGTCTAAGTCCAGCTTTGGTACGTTAGAAGCAACTCTGAAACTTAACCTAAGCGTTTTTCGAAGCTACTTTTTGGCTAACTTCTTATAGGAAGGTCTAGGAGCTCTGAAAATGAACGTGCGCGTCTTTCACTCTGCCCGAGGGACTTAGAAGAATTTTGTGATATTTTTTATTAAAATGGTGTATAAGGGTATATATATAAATATATTTTATGCACTGTATATATGAGCTGGCGATTTCTAAGTCTGTGGTTCCGAGAGGGGGTAACCAGGCTCACTAATAAAGGTCAAGCCACTTGGCTGCCAGAATGCCCTGCTTCAGCACAGACCAGAAAGGCATTGTGATAAGCGTATCCCCGGTATAGTCAGGGGTTAATGGGAGTCGTCCCCGTCCCCCCAGTATACGGCCAGAACCATGGACCCGGTACTTGTGGTTCGGACTGTCTCCAACCAGCCATAATGTTGTGAGAGTGAAATTATGTCTAAGTCCAGCTTTGGTACGTTAGAAGCAACTCTGAAACTTAACCTAAGCGTTTTTCGAAGCTACTTTTTGGCTAACTTCTTATAGGAAGGTCTAGGAGCTCTGAAAATGAACGTGCGCGTCTTTCACTCTTCCAGAGGGACTTAGAAGAATTTTGTGATATTTTTTATTAAAATGGTGTATAAGGGTATATATATAAATATATTTTATGCACTGTATATGAGCTGGCGATTTCTAAGTCTGTGGTTCCGAGAGGGGGTAACCAGGCTCACTAATAAAGGTCAAGCCACTTGGCTGCCAGAATGCCCTGCTTCAGCACAGACCAGAAAGGCATTGTGATAAGCGTATCCCCGGTATAGTCAGGGGTTAATGGGAGTCGTCCCCGTCCCCCCAGTATACGGCCAGAACCATGGACCCGGTACTTGTGGTTCGGACTGTCTCCAACCAGCCATAATGTTGTGAGAGTGAAATTATGTCTAAGTCCAGCTTTGGTACATTAGAAGCAACTCTGAAACTTAACCTAAGCGTTTTTCGAAGCTACTTTTTGGCTAACTTCTTATAGGAAGGTCTAGGAGCTCTGAAAAGGAACGTGCGCGTCTTTCACTCTGCCCGAGGGACTTAGAAGAATTTTGTGATATTTTTTATTAAAATGGAGTATAAGGGTATATATATAAATATATTTTATGCACTGTATATGAGCTGGCGATTTCTAAGTCTGTGGTTCCGAGAGGGGGTAACCAGGCTCACTAATAAAGGTCAAGCCACTTGGCTGCCAGAATGCCCTGCTTCAGCACAGACCAGAAAGGCATTGTGATAAGCGTATCCCCGGTATAGTCAGGGGTTAATGGGAGTCGTCCCCGTCCCCCCAGTATACGGCCAGAACCATGGACCCGGTACTTGTGGTTCGGACTGTCTCCAACCAGCCATAATGTTGTGAGAGTGAAATTATGTCTAAGTCCAGCTTTGGTACGTTAGAAGCAACTCTGAAACTTAACCTAAGCGTTTTTCGAAGCTACTTTTTGGCTAACTTCTTATAGGAAGGTCTAGGAGCTCTGAAAATGAACGTGCGCGTCTTTCACTCTTCCCGAGGGACTTAGAAGAATTTTGTGATATTTTTTATTAAAATGGTGTATAAGGGTATATATATAAATATATTTTATGCACTGTATATATGAGCTGGCGATTTCTAAGTCTATGGTTCCGAGAGGGGGTAACCAGGCTCACTAATAAAGGTCAAGCCACTTGGCTGCCAGAATGCCCTGCTTCAGCACAGACCAGAAAGGCATTGTGATAAGCGTATCCCCGGTATAGTCAGGGGTTAATGGGAGTCGTCCCCGTCCCCCCAGTATACGGCCAGAACCATGGACCCGGTACTTGTGGTTCAGACTGTCTCCAACCAGCCATAATGTTGTGAGAGTGAAATTATGTCTAAGTCCAGCTTTGGTACATTAGAAGCAACTCTGAAACTTAACCTAAGCGTTTTTCGAAGCTACCTTTTGGCTAACTTCTTATAGGAAGGTCTAGGAGCTCTGAAAATGAACGTGCGCGTCTTTCACTCTTCCCGAGGGACTTAGAAGAATTTTGTGATATTTTTTATTAAAATGGTGTATAAGGGTATATATATAAATATATTTTATGCACTGTATATGAGCTGGCGATTTCTAAGTCTGTGGTTCCGAGAGGGGGTAACCAGGCTCACTAATAAAGGTCAAGCCACTTGGCTGCCAGAATGCCCTGCTTCAGCACAGACCAGAAAGGCATTGTGATAAGCGTATCCCCGGTATAGTCAGGGGTTAATGGGAGTCGTCCCCGTCCCCCCAGTATACGGCCAGAACCATGGACCCGGTACTTGTGGTTCGGACTGTCTCCAACCAGCCATAATGTTGTGAGAGTGAAATTATGTCTAAGTCCAGCTTTGGTACATTAGAAGCAACTCTGAAACTTAACCTAAGCGTTTTTCGAAGCTACTTTTTGGCTAACTTCTTATAGGAAGGTCTAGGAGCTCTGAAAATGAACGTGCGCGTCTTTCACTCTGCCCGAGGGACTTAGAAGAATTTTGTGATATTTTTTATTAAAATGGAGTATAAGGGTATATATATAAATATATTTTATGCACTGTATATGAGCTGGCGATTTCTAAGTCTGTGGTTCCGAGAGGGGGTAACCAGGCTCACTAATAAAGGTCAAGCCACTTGGCTGCCAGAATGCCCTGCTTCAGCACAGACCAGAAAGGCATTGTGATAAGCGTATCCCCGGTATAGTCAGGGGTTAATGGGAGTCGTCCCCGTCCCCCCAGTATACGGCCAGAACCATGGACCCGGTACTTGTGGTTCGGACTGTCTCCAACCAGCCATAATGTTGTGAGAGTGAAATTATGTCTAAGTCCAGCTTTGGTACGTTAGAAGCAACTCTGAAACTTAACCTAAGCGTTTTTCGAAGCTACTTTTTGGCTAACTTCTTATAGGAAGGTCTAGGAGCTCTGAAAATGAACGTGCGCGTCTTTCACTCTTCCCGAGGGACTTAGAAGAATTTTGTGATATTTTTTATTAAAATGGTGTATAAGGGTATATATATAAATATATTTTATGCACTGTATATGAGCTGGCGATTTCTAAGTCTGTGGTTCCGAGAGGGGGTAACCAGGCTCACTAATAAAGGTCAAGCCACTTGGCTGCCAGAATGCCCTGCTTCAGCACAGACCAGAAAGGCATTGTGATAAGCGTATCCCCGGTATAGTCAGGGGTTAATGGGAGTCGTCCCCGTCCCCCCAGTATACGGCCAGAACCATGGACCCGGTACTTGTGGTTCGGACTGTCTCCAACCAGCCATAATGTTGTGAGAGTGAAATTATGTCTAAGTCCAGCTTTGGTACATTAGAAGCAACTCTGAAACTTAACCTAAGCGTTTTTCGAAGCTACTTTTTGGCTAACTTCTTATAGGAAGGTCTAGGAGCTCTGAAAATGAACGTGCGCGTCTTTCACTCTGCCCGAGGGACTTAGAAGAATTTTGTGATATTTTTTATTAAAATGGAGTATAAGGGTATATATATAAATATATTTTATGCACTGTATATGAGCTGGCGATTTCTAAGTCTGTGGTTCCGAGAGGGGGTAACCAGGCTCACTAATAAAGGTCAAGCCACTTGGCTGCCAGAATGCCCTGCTTCAGCACAGACCAGAAAGGCATTGTGATAAGCGTATCCCCGGTATAGTCAGGGGTTAATGGGAGTCGTCCCCGTCCCCCCAGTATACGGCCAGAACCATGGACCCGGTACTTGTGGTTCGGACTGTCTCCAACCAGCCATAATGTTGTGAGAGTGAAATTATGTCTAAGTCCAGCTTTGGTACGTTAGAAGCAACTCTGAAACTTAACCTAAGCGTTTTTCGAAGCTACTTTTTGGCTAACTTCTTATAGGAAGGTCTAGGAGCTCTGAAAATGAACGTGCGCGTCTTTCACTCTTCCCGAGGGACTTAGAAGAATTTTGTGATATTTTTTATTAAAATGGTGTATAAGGGTATATATATAAATATATTTTATGCACTGTATATGAGCTGGCGATTTCTAAGTCTGTGGTTCCGAGAGGGGGTAACCAGGCTCACTAATAAAGGTCAAGCCACTTGGCTGCCAGAATGCCCTGCTTCAGCACAGACCAGAAAGGCATTGTGATAAGCGTATCCCCGGTATATCAGGGGTTAATGGGAGTCGTCCCCGTCCCCCCAGTATACGGCCAGAACCATGGACCCGGTACTTGTGGTTCGGACTGTCTCCAACCAGCCATAATGTTGTGAGAGTGAAATTATGTCTAAGTCCAGCTTTGGTACGTTAGAAGCAACTCTGAAACTTAACCTAAGCGTTTTTCGAAGCTACTTTTTGGCTAACTTCTTATAGGAAGGTCTAGGAGCTCTGAAAATGAACGTGCGCGTCTTTCACTCTTCCCGAGGGACTTAGAAGAATTTTGTGATATTTTTTATTAAAATGGTGTATAAGGGTATATATATAAATATATTTTATGCACTGTATATGAGCTGGCGATTTCTAAGTCTGTGGTTCCGAGAGGGGGTAACCAGGCTCACTAATAAAGGTCAAGCCACTTGGCTGCCAGAATGCCCTGCTTCAGCACAGACCAGAAAGGCATTGTGATAAGCGTATCCCCGGTATATCAGGGGTTAATGGGAGTCGTCCCCGTCCCCCCAGTATACGGCCAGAACCATGGACCCGGTACTTGTGGTTCGGACTGTCTCCAACCAGCCATAATGTTGTGAGAGTGAAATTATGTCTAAGTCCAGCTTTGGTACGTTAGAAGCAACTCTGAAACTTAACCTAAGCGTTTTTCGAAGCTACTTTTTGGCTAACTTCTTATAGGAAGGTCTAGGAGCTCTGAAAATGAACGTGCGCGTCTTTCACTCTTCCCGAGGGACTTAGAAGAATTTTGTGATATTTTTTATTAAAATGGTGTATAAGGGTATATATATAAATATATTTTATGCACTGTATATGAGCTGGCGATTTCTAAGTCTGTGGTTCCGAGAGGGGGTAACCAGGCTCACTAATAAAGGTCAAGCCACTTGGCTGCCAGAATGCCCTGCTTCAGCACAGACCAGAAAGGCATTGTGATAAGCGTATCCCCGGTATAGTCAGGGGTTAATGGGAGTCGTCCCCGTCCCCCCAGTATACGGCCAGAACCATGGACCCGGTACTTGTGGTTCGGACTGTCTCCAACCAGCCATAATGTTGTGAGAGTGAAATTATGTCTAAGTCCAGCTTTGGTACATTAGAAGCAACTCTGAAACTTAACCTAAGCGTTTTTCGAAGCTACCTTTTGGCTAACTTCTTATAGGAAGGTCTAGGAGCTCTGAAAATGAACGTGCGCGTCTTTCACTCTTCCCGAGGGACTTAGAAGAATTTTGTGATATTTTTTATTAAAATGGTGTATAAGGGTATATATATAAATATATTTTATGCACTGTATATGAGCTGGCGATTTCTAAGTCTGTGGTTCCGAGAGGGGGTAACCAGGCTCACTAATAAAGGTCAAGCCACTTGGCTGCCAGAATGCCCTGCTTCAGCACAGACCAGAAAGGCATTGTGATAAGCGTATCCCCGGTATAGTCAGGGGTTAATGGGAGTCGTCCCCGTCCCCCCAGTATACGGCCAGAACCATGGACCCGGTACTTGTGGTTCGGACTGTCTCCAACCAGCCATAATGTTGTGAGAGTGAAATTATGTCTAAGTCCAGCTTTGGTACATTAGAAGCAACTCTGAAACTTAACCTAAGCGTTTTTCGAAGCTACTTTTTGGCTAACTTCTTATAGGAAGGTCTAGGAGCTCTGAAAAGGAACGTGCGCGTCTTTCACTCTGCCCGAGGGACTTAGAAGAATTTTGTGATATTTTTTATTAAAATGGAGTATAAGGGTATATATATAAATATATTTTATGCACTGTATATGAGCTGGCGATTTCTAAGTCTGTGGTTCCGAGAGGGGGTAACCAGGCTCACTAATAAAGGTCAAGCCACTTGGCTGCCAGAATGCCCTGCTTCAGCACAGACCAGAAAGGCATTGTGATAAGCGTATCCCCGGTATAGTCAGGGGTTAATGGGAGTCGTCCCCGTCCCCCCAGTATACGGCCAGAACCATGGACCCGGTACTTGTGGTTCGGACTGTCTCCAACCAGCCATAATGTTGTGAGAGTGAAATTATGTCTAAGTCCAGCTTTGGTACGTTAGAAGCAACTCTGAAACTTAACCTAAGCGTTTTTCGAAGCTACTTTTTGGCTAACTTCTTATAGGAAGGTCTAGGAGCTCTGAAAATGAACGTGCGCGTCTTTCACTCTTCCCGAGGGACTTAGAAGAATTTTGTGATATTTTTTATTAAAATGGTGTATAAGGGTATATATATAAATATATTTTATGCACTGTATATATGAGCTGGCGATTTCTAAGTCTGTGGTTCCGAGAGGGGGTAACCAGGCTCACTAATAAAGGTCAAGCCACTTGGCTGCCAGAATGCCCTGCTTCAGCACAGACCAGAAAGGCATTGTGATAAGCGTATCCCCGGTATAGTCAGGGGTTAATGGGAGTCGTCCCCGTCCCCCCAGTATACGGCCAGAACCATGGACCCGGTACTTGTGGTTCAGACTGTCTCCAACCAGCCATAATGTTGTGAGAGTGAAATTATGTCTAAGTCCAGCTTTGGTACATTAGAAGCAACTCTGAAACTTAACCTAAGCGTTTTTCGAAGCTACCTTTTGGCTAACTTCTTATAGGAAGGTCTAGGAGCTCTGAAAATGAACGTGCGCGTCTTTCACTCTTCCCGAGGGACTTAGAAGAATTTTGTGATATTTTTTATTAAAATGGTGTATAAGGGTATATATATAAATATATTTTATGCACTGTATATGAGCTGGCGATTTCTAAGTCTGTGGTTCCGAGAGGGGGTAACCAGGCTCACTAATAAAGGTCAAGCCACTTGGCTGCCAGAATGCCCTGCTTCAGCACAGACCAGAAAGGCATTGTGATAAGCGTATCCCCGGTATAGTCAGGGGTTAATGGGAGTCGTCCCCGTCCCCCCAGTATACGGCCAGAACCATGGACCCGGTACTTGTGGTTCGGACTGTCTCCAACCAGCCATAATGTTGTGAGAGTGAAATTATGTCTAAGTCCAGCTTTGGTACATTAGAAGCAACTCTGAAACTTAACCTAAGCGTTTTTCGAAGCTACTTTTTGGCTAACTTCTTATAGGAAGGTCTAGGAGCTCTGAAAAGGAACGTGCGCGTCTTTCACTCTGCCCGAGGGACTTAGAAGAATTTTGTGATATTTTTTATTAAAATGGAGTATAAGGGTATATATATAAATATATTTTATGCACTGTATATGAGCTGGCGATTTCTAAGTCTGTGGTTCCGAGAGGGGGTAACCAGGCTCACTAATAAAGGTCAAGCCACTTGGCTGCCAGAATGCCCTGCTTCAGCACAGACCAGAAAGGCATTGTGATAAGCGTATCCCCGGTATAGTCAGGGGTTAATGGGAGTCGTCCCCGTCCCCCCAGTATACGGCCAGAACCATGGACCCGGTACTTGTGGTTCGGACTGTCTCCAACCAGCCATAATGTTGTGAGAGTGAAATTATGTCTAAGTCCAGCTTTGGTACGTTAGAAGCAACTCTGAAACTTAACCTAAGCGTTTTTCGAAGCTACTTTTTGGCTAACTTCTTATAGGAAGGTCTAGGAGCTCTGAAAATGAACGTGCGCGTCTTTCACTCTTCCCGAGGGACTTAGAAGAATTTTGTGATATTTTTTATTAAAATGGTGTATAAGGGTATATATATAAATATATTTTATGCACTGTATATGAGCTGGCGATTTCTAAGTCTGTGGTTCCGAGAGGGGGTAACCAGGCTCACTAATAAAGGTCAAGCCACTTGGCTGCCAGAATGCCCTGCTTCAGCACAGACCAGAAAGGCATTGTGATAAGCGTATCCCCGGTATAGTCAGGGGTTAATGGGAGTCGTCCCCGTCCCCCCAGTATACGGCCAGAACCATGGACCCGGTACTTGTGGTTCAGACTGTCTCCAACCAGCCATAATGTTGTGAGAGTGAAATTATGTCTAAGTCCAGCTTTGGTACATTAGAAGCAACTCTGAAACTTAACCTAAGCGTTTTTCGAAGCTACCTTTTGGCTAACTTCTTATAGGAAGGTCTAGGAGCTCTGAAAATGAACGTGCGCGTCTTTCACTCTTCCCGAGGGACTTAGAAGAATTTTGTGATATTTTTTATTAAAATGGTGTATAAGGGTATATATATAAATATATTTTATGCACTGTATATGAGCTGGCGATTTCTAAGTCTGTGGTTCCGAGAGGGGGTAACCAGGCTCACTAATAAAGGTCAAGCCACTTGGCTGCCAGAATGCCCTGCTTCAGCACAGACCAGAAAGGCATTGTGATAAGCGTATCCCCGGTATAGTCAGGGGTTAATGGGAGTCGTCCCCGTCCCCCCAGTATACGGCCAGAACCATGGACCCGGTACTTGTGGTTCGGACTGTCTCCAACCAGCCATAATGTTGTGAGAGTGAAATTATGTCTAAGTCCAGCTTTGGTACATTAGAAGCAACTCTGAAACTTAACCTAAGCGTTTTTCGAAGCTACCTTTTGGCTAACTTCTTATAGGAAGGTCTAGGAGCTCTGAAAATGAACGTGCGCGTCTTTCACTCTTCCCGAGGGACTTAGAAGAATTTTGTGATATTTTTTATTAAAATGGTGTATAAGGGTATATATATAAATATATTTTATGCACTGTATATGAGCTGGCGATTTCTAAGTCTGTGGTTCCGAGAGGGGGTAACCAGGCTCACTAATAAAGGTCAAGCCACTTGGCTGCCAGAATGCCCTGCTTCAGCACAGACCAGAAAGGCATTGTGATAAGCGTATCCCCGGTATAGTCAGGGGTTAATGGGAGTCGTCCCCGTCCCCCCAGTATACGGCCAGAACCATGGACCCGGTACTTGTGGTTCGGACTGTCTCCAACCAGCCATAATGTTGTGAGAGTGAAATTATGTCTAAGTCCAGCTTTGGTACATTAGAAGCAACTCTGAAACTTAACCTAAGCGTTTTTCGAAGCTACTTTTTGGCTAACTTCTTATAGGAAGGTCTAGGAGCTCTGAAAAGGAACGTGCGCGTCTTTCACTCTGCCCGAGGGACTTAGAAGAATTTTGTGATATTTTTTATTAAAATGGAGTATAAGGGTATATATATAAATATATTTTATGCACTGTATATGAGCTGGCGATTTCTAAGTCTGTGGTTCCGAGAGGGGGTAACCAGGCTCACTAATAAAGGTCAAGCCACTTGGCTGCCAGAATGCCCTGCTTCAGCACAGACCAGAAAGGCATTGTGATAAGCGTATCCCCGGTATAGTCAGGGGTTAATGGGAGTCGTCCCCGTCCCCCCAGTATACGGCCAGAACCATGGACCCGGTACTTGTGGTTCGGACTGTCTCCAACCAGCCATAATGTTGTGAGAGTGAAATTATGTCTAAGTCCAGCTTTGGTACGTTAGAAGCAACTCTGAAACTTAACCTAAGCGTTTTTCGAAGCTACTTTTTGGCTAACTTCTTATAGGAAGGTCTAGGAGCTCTGAAAATGAACGTGCGCGTCTTTCACTCTTCCCGAGGGACTTAGAAGAATTTTGTGATATTTTTTATTAAAATGGTGTATAAGGGTATATATATAAATATATTTTATGCACTGTATATATGAGCTGGCGATTTCTAAGTCTGTGGTTCCGAGAGGGGGTAACCAGGCTCACTAATAAAGGTCAAGCCACTTGGCTGCCAGAATGCCCTGCTTCAGCACAGACCAGAAAGGCATTGTGATAAGCGTATCCCCGGTATAGTCAGGGGTTAATGGGAGTCGTCCCCGTCCCCCCAGTATACGGCCAGAACCATGGACCCGGTACTTGTGGTTCAGACTGTCTCCAACCAGCCATAATGTTGTGAGAGTGAAATTATGTCTAAGTCCAGCTTTGGTACATTAGAAGCAACTCTGAAACTTAACCTAAGCGTTTTTCGAAGCTACCTTTTGGCTAACTTCTTATAGGAAGGTCTAGGAGCTCTGAAAATGAACGTGCGCGTCTTTCACTCTTCCCGAGGGACTTAGAAGAATTTTGTGATATTTTTTATTAAAATGGTGTATAAGGGTATATATATAAATATATTTTATGCACTGTATATGAGCTGGCGATTTCTAAGTCTGTGGTTCCGAGAGGGGGTAACCAGGCTCACTAATAAAGGTCAAGCCACTTGGCTGCCAGAATGCCCTGCTTCAGCACAGACCAGAAAGGCATTGTGATAAGCGTATCCCCGGTATAGTCAGGGGTTAATGGGAGTCGTCCCCGTCCCCCCAGTATACGGCCAGAACCATGGACCCGGTACTTGTGGTTCAGACTGTCTCCAACCAGCCATAATGTTGTGAGAGTGAAATTATGTCTAAGTCCAGCTTTGGTACATTAGAAGCAACTCTGAAACTTAACCTAAGCGTTTTTCGAAGCTACCTTTTGGCTAACTTCTTATAGGAAGGTCTAGGAGCTCTGAAAATGAACGTGCGCGTCTTTCACTCTTCCCGAGGGACTTAGAAGAATTTTGTGATATTTTTTATTAAAATGGTGTATAAGGGTATATATATAAATATATTTTATGCACTGTATATGAGCTGGCGATTTCTAAGTCTGTGGTTCCGAGAGGGGGTAACCAGGCTCACTAATAAAGGTCAAGCCACTTGGCTGCCAGAATGCCCTGCTTCAGCACAGACCAGAAAGGCATTGTGATAAGCGTATCCCCGGTATAGTCAGGGGTTAATGGGAGTCGTCCCCGTCCCCCCAGTATACGGCCAGAACCATGGACCCGGTACTTGTGGTTCAGACTGTCTCCAACCAGCCATAATGTTGTGAGAGTGAAATTATGTCTAAGTCCAGCTTTGGTACATTAGAAGCAACTCTGAAACTTAACCTAAGCGTTTTTCGAAGCTACCTTTTGGCTAACTTCTTATAGGAAGGTCTAGGAGCTCTGAAAATGAACGTGCGCGTCTTTCACTCTTCCCGAGGGACTTAGAAGAATTTTGTGATATTTTTTATTAAAATGGTGTATAAGGGTATATATATAAATATATTTTATGCACTGTATATGAGCTGGCGATTTCTAAGTCTGTGGTTCCGAGAGGGGGTAACCAGGCTCACTAATAAAGGTCAAGCCACTTGGCTGCCAGAATGCCCTGCTTCAGCACAGACCAGAAAGGCATTGTGATAAGCGTATCCCCGGTATAGTCAGGGGTTAATGGGAGTCGTCCCCGTCCCCCCAGTATACGGCCAGAACCATGGACCCGGTACTTGTGGTTCAGACTGTCTCCAACCAGCCATAATGTTGTGAGAGTGAAATTATGTCTAAGTCCAGCTTTGGTACATTAGAAGCAACTCTGAAACTTAACCTAAGCGTTTTTCGAAGCTACCTTTTGGCTAACTTCTTATAGGAAGGTCTAGGAGCTCTGAAAATGAACGTGCGCGTCTTTCACTCTTCCCGAGGGACTTAGAAGAATTTTGTGATATTTTTTATTAAAATGGTGTATAAGGGTATATATATAAATATATTTTATGCACTGTATATGAGCTGGCGATTTCTAAGTCTGTGGTTCCGAGAGGGGGTAACCAGGCTCACTAATAAAGGTCAAGCCACTTGGCTGCCAGAATGCCCTGCTTCAGCACAGACCAGAAAGGCATTGTGATAAGCGTATCCCCGGTATAGTCAGGGGTTAATGGGAGTCGTCCCCGTCCCCCCAGTATACGGCCAGAACCATGGACCCGGTACTTGTGGTTCGGACTGTCTCCAACCAGCCATAATGTTGTGAGAGTGAAATTATGTCTAAGTCCAGCTTTGGTACATTAGAAGCAACTCTGAAACTTAACCTAAGCGTTTTTCGAAGCTACTTTTTGGCTAACTTCTTATAGGAAGGTCTAGGAGCTCTGAAAAGGAACGTGCGCGTCTTTCACTCTGCCCGAGGGACTTAGAAGAATTTTGTGATATTTTTTATTAAAATGGAGTATAAGGGTATATATATAAATATATTTTATGCACTGTATATGAGCTGGCGATTTCTAAGTCTGTGGTTCCGAGAGGGGGTAACCAGGCTCACTAATAAAGGTCAAGCCACTTGGCTGCCAGAATGCCCTGCTTCAGCACAGACCAGAAAGGCATTGTGATAAGCGTATCCCCGGTATAGTCAGGGGTTAATGGGAGTCGTCCCCGTCCCCCCAGTATACGGCCAGAACCATGGACCCGGTACTTGTGGTTCGGACTGTCTCCAACCAGCCATAATGTTGTGAGAGTGAAATTATGTCTAAGTCCAGCTTTGGTACGTTAGAAGCAACTCTGAAACTTAACCTAAGCGTTTTTCGAAGCTACTTTTTGGCTAACTTCTTATAGGAAGGTCTAGGAGCTCTGAAAATGAACGTGCGCGTCTTTCACTCTTCCCGAGGGACTTAGAAGAATTTTGTGATATTTTTTATTAAAATGGTGTATAAGGGTATATATATAAATATATTTTATGCACTGTATATGAGCTGGCGATTTCTAAGTCTGTGGTTCCGAGAGGGGGTAACCAGGCTCACTAATAAAGGTCAAGCCACTTGGCTGCCAGAATGCCCTGCTTCAGCACAGACCAGAAAGGCATTGTGATAAGCGTATCCCCGGTATAGTCAGGGGTTAATGGGAGTCGTCCCCGTCCCCCCAGTATACGGCCAGAACCATGGACCCGGTACTTGTGGTTCAGACTGTCTCCAACCAGCCATAATGTTGTGAGAGTGAAATTATGTCTAAGTCCAGCTTTGGTACATTAGAAGCAACTCTGAAACTTAACCTAAGCGTTTTTCGAAGCTACCTTTTGGCTAACTTCTTATAGGAAGGTCTAGGAGCTCTGAAAATGAACGTGCGCGTCTTTCACTCTTCCCGAGGGACTTAGAAGAATTTTGTGATATTTTTTATTAAAATGGTGTATAAGGGTATATATATAAATATATTTTATGCACTGTATATGAGCTGGCGATTTCTAAGTCTGTGGTTCCGAGAGGGGGTAACCAGGCTCACTAATAAAGGTCAAGCCACTTGGCTGCCAGAATGCCCTGCTTCAGCACAGACCAGAAAGGCATTGTGATAAGCGTATCCCCGGTATAGTCAGGGGTTAATGGGAGTCGTCCCCGTCCCCCCAGTATACGGCCAGAACCATGGACCCGGTACTTGTGGTTCGGACTGTCTCCAACCAGCCATAATGTTGTGAGAGTGAAATTATGTCTAAGTCCAGCTTTGGTACATTAGAAGCAACTCTGAAACTTAACCTAAGCGTTTTTCGAAGCTACCTTTTGGCTAACTTCTTATAGGAAGGTCTAGGAGCTCTGAAAATGAACGTGCGCGTCTTTCACTCTTCCCGAGGGACTTAGAAGAATTTTGTGATATTTTTTATTAAAATGGTGTATAAGGGTATATATATAAATATATTTTATGCACTGTATATGAGCTGGCGATTTCTAAGTCTGTGGTTCCGAGAGGGGGTAACCAGGCTCACTAATAAAGGTCAAGCCACTTGGCTGCCAGAATGCCCTGCTTCAGCACAGACCAGAAAGGCATTGTGATAAGCGTATCCCCGGTATAGTCAGGGGTTAATGGGAGTCGTCCCCGTCCCCCCAGTATACGGCCAGAACCATGGACCCGGTACTTGTGGTTCGGACTGTCTCCAACCAGCCATAATGTTGTGAGAGTGAAATTATGTCTAAGTCCAGCTTTGGTACATTAGAAGCAACTCTGAAACTTAACCTAAGCGTTTTTCGAAGCTACTTTTTGGCTAACTTCTTATAGGAAGGTCTAGGAGCTCTGAAAATGAACGTGCGCGTCTTTCACTCTGCCCGAGGGACTTAGAAGAATTTTGTGATATTTTTTATTAAAATGGAGTATAAGGGTATATATATAAATATATTTTATGCACTGTATATGAGCTGGCGATTTCTAAGTCTGTGGTTCCGAGAGGGGGTAACCAGGCTCACTAATAAAGGTCAAGCCACTTGGCTGCCAGAATGCCCTGCTTCAGCACAGACCAGAAAGGCATTGTGATAAGCGTATCCCCGGTATAGTCAGGGGTTAATGGGAGTCGTCCCCGTCCCCCCAGTATACGGCCAGAACCATGGACCCGGTACTTGTGGTTCGGACTGTCTCCAACCAGCCATAATGTTGTGAGAGTGAAATTATGTCTAAGTCCAGCTTTGGTACGTTAGAAGCAACTCTGAAACTTAACCTAAGCGTTTTTCGAAGCTACTTTTTGGCTAACTTCTTATAGGAAGGTCTAGGAGCTCTGAAAATGAACGTGCGCGTCTTTCACTCTTCCAGAGGGACTTAGAAGAATTTTGTGATATTTTTTATTAAAATGGTGTATAAGGGTATATATATAAATATATTTTATGCACTGTATATGAGCTGGCGATTTCTAAGTCTGTGGTTCCGAGAGGGGGTAACCAGGCTCACTAATAAAGGTCAAGCCACTTGGCTGCCAGAATGCCCTGCTTCAGCACAGACCAGAAAGGCATTGTGATAAGCGTATCCCCGGTATAGTCAGGGGTTAATGGGAGTCGTCCCCGTCCCCCCAGTATACGGCCAGAACCATGGACCCGGTACTTGTGGTTCGGACTGTCTCCAACCAGCCATAATGTTGTGAGAGTGAAATTATGTCTAAGTCCAGCTTTGGTACATTAGAAGCAACTCTGAAACTTAACCTAAGCGTTTTTCGAAGCTACTTTTTGGCTAACTTCTTATAGGAAGGTCTAGGAGCTCTGAAAAGGAACGTGCGCGTCTTTCACTCTGCCCGAGGGACTTAGAAGAATTTTGTGATATTTTTTATTAAAATGGAGTATAAGGGTATATATATAAATATATTTTATGCACTGTATATGAGCTGGCGATTTCTAAGTCTGTGGTTCCGAGAGGGGGTAACCAGGCTCACTAATAAAGGTCAAGCCACTTGGCTGCCAGAATGCCCTGCTTCAGCACAGACCAGAAAGGCATTGTGATAAGCGTATCCCCGGTATAGTCAGGGGTTAATGGGAGTCGTCCCCGTCCCCCCAGTATACGGCCAGAACCATGGACCCGGTACTTGTGGTTCAGACTGTCTCCAACCAGCCATAATGTTGTGAGAGTGAAATTATGTCTAAGTCCAGCTTTGGTACATTAGAAGCAACTCTGAAACTTAACCTAAGCGTTTTTCGAAGCTACCTTTTGGCTAACTTCTTATAGGAAGGTCTAGGAGCTCTGAAAATGAACATGCGCGTCTTTCACTCTTCCCGAGGGACTTAGAAGAATTTTGTGATATTTTTTATTAAAATGGTGTATAAGGGTATATATATAAATATATTTTATGCACTGTATATGAGCTGGCGATTTCTAAGTCTGTGGTTCCGAGAGGGGGTAACCAGGCTCACTAATAAAGGTCAAGCCACTTGGCTGCCAGAATGCCCTGCTTCAGCACAGACCAGAAAGGCATTGTGATAAGCGTATCCCCGGTATAGTCAGGGGTTAATGGGAGTCGTCCCCGTCCCCCCAGTATACGGCCAGAACCATGGACCCGGTACTTGTGGTTCGGACTGTCTCCAACCAGCCATAATGTTGTGAGAGTGAAATTATGTCTAAGTCCAGCTTTGGTACGTTAGAAGCAACTCTGAAACTTAACCTAAGCGTTTTTCGAAGCTACTTTTTGGCTAACTTCTTATAGGAAGGTCTAGGAGCTCTGAAAATGAACGTGCGCGTCTTTCACTCTGCCCGAGGGACTTAGAAGAATTTTGTGATATTTTTTATTAAAATGGAGTATAAGGGTATATATATAAATATATTTTATGCACTGTATATGAGCTGGCGATTTCTAAGTCTGTGGTTCCGAGAGGGGGTAACCAGGCTCACTAATAAAGGTCAAGCCACTTGGCTGCCAGAATGCCCTGCTTCAGCACAGACCAGAAAGGCATTGTGATAAGCGTATCCCCGGTATAGTCAGGGGTTAATGGGAGTCGTCCCCGTCCCCCCAGTATACGGCCAGAACCATGGACCCGGTACTTGTGGTTCGGACTGTCTCCAACCAGCCATAATGTTGTGAGAGTGAAATTATGTCTAAGTCCAGCTTTGGTACGTTAGAAGCAACTCTGAAACTTAACCTAAGCGTTTTTCGAAGCTACTTTTTGGCTAACTTCTTATAGGAAGGTCTAGGAGCTCTGAAAATGAACGTGCGCGTCTTTCACTCTTCCCGAGGGACTTAGAAGAATTTTGTGATATTTTTTATTAAAATGGTGTATAAGGGTATATATATAAATATATTTTATGCACTGTATATATGAGCTGGCGATTTCTAAGTCTGTGGTTCCGAGAGGGGGTAACCAGGCTCACTAATAAAGGTCAAGCCACTTGGCTGCCAGAATGCCCTGCTTCAGCACAGACCAGAAAGGCATTGTGATAAGCGTATCCCCGGTATAGTCAGGGGTTAATGGGAGTCGTCCCCGTCCCCCCAGTATACGGCCAGAACCATGGACCCGGTACTTGTGGTTCAGACTGTCTCCAACCAGCCATAATGTTGTGAGAGTGAAATTATGTCTAAGTCCAGCTTTGGTACATTAGAAGCAACTCTGAAACTTAACCTAAGCGTTTTTCGAAGCTACCTTTTGGCTAACTTCTTATAGGAAGGTCTAGGAGCTCTGAAAATGAACGTGCGCGTCTTTCACTCTTCCCGAGGGACTTAGAAGAATTTTGTGATATTTTTTATTAAAATGGTGTATAAGGGTATATATATAAATATATTTTATGCACTGTATATGAGCTGGCGATTTCTAAGTCTGTGGTTCCGAGAGGGGGTAACCAGGCTCACTAATAAAGGTCAAGCCACTTGGCTGCCAGAATGCCCTGCTTCAGCACAGACCAGAAAGGCATTGTGATAAGCGTATCCCCGGTATAGTCAGGGGTTAATGGGAGTCGTCCCCGTCCCCCCAGTATACGGCCAGAACCATGGACCCGGTACTTGTGGTTCGGACTGTCTCCAACCAGCCATAATGTTGTGAGAGTGAAATTATGTCTAAGTCCAGCTTTGGTACATTAGAAGCAACTCTGAAACTTAACCTAAGCGTTTTTCGAAGCTACTTTTTGGCTAACTTCTTATAGGAAGGTCTAGGAGCTCTGAAAAGGAACGTGCGCGTCTTTCACTCTGCCCGAGGGACTTAGAAGAATTTTGTGATATTTTTTATTAAAATGGAGTATAAGGGTATATATATAAATATATTTTATGCACTGTATATGAGCTGGCGATTTCTAAGTCTGTGGTTCCGAGAGGGGGTAACCAGGCTCACTAATAAAGGTCAAGCCACTTGGCTGCCAGAATGCCCTGCTTCAGCACAGACCAGAAAGGCATTGTGATAAGCGTATCCCCGGTATAGTCAGGGGTTAATGGGAGTCGTCCCCGTCCCCCCAGTATACGGCCAGAACCATGGACCCGGTACTTGTGGTTCGGACTGTCTCCAACCAGCCATAATGTTGTGAGAGTGAAATTATGTCTAAGTCCAGCTTTGGTACGTTAGAAGCAACTCTGAAACTTAACCTAAGCGTTTTTCGAAGCTACTTTTTGGCTAACTTCTTATAGGAAGGTCTAGGAGCTCTGAAAATGAACGTGCGCGTCTTTCACTCTTCCAGAGGGACTTAGAAGAATTTTGTGATATTTTTTATTAAAATGGTGTATAAGGGTATATATATAAATATATTTTATGCACTGTATATGAGCTGGCGATTTCTAAGTCTGTGGTTCCGAGAGGGGGTAACCAGGCTCACTAATAAAGGTCAAGCCACTTGGCTGCCAGAATGCCCTGCTTCAGCACAGACCAGAAAGGCATTGTGATAAGCGTATCCCCGGTATAGTCAGGGGTTAATGGGAGTCGTCCCCGTCCCCCCAGTATACGGCCAGAACCATGGACCCGGTACTTGTGGTTCGGACTGTCTCCAACCAGCCATAATGTTGTGAGAGTGAAATTATGTCTAAGTCCAGCTTTGGTACATTAGAAGCAACTCTGAAACTTAACCTAAGCGTTTTTCGAAGCTACTTTTTGGCTAACTTCTTATAGGAAGGTCTAGGAGCTCTGAAAAGGAACGTGCGCGTCTTTCACTCTGCCCGAGGGACTTAGAAGAATTTTGTGATATTTTTTATTAAAATGGAGTATAAGGGTATATATATAAATATATTTTATGCACTGTATATGAGCTGGCGATTTCTAAGTCTGTGGTTCCGAGAGGGGGTAACCAGGCTCACTAATAAAGGTCAAGCCACTTGGCTGCCAGAATGCCCTGCTTCAGCACAGACCAGAAAGGCATTGTGATAAGCGTATCCCCGGTATAGTCAGGGGTTAATGGGAGTCGTCCCCGTCCCCCCAGTATACGGCCAGAACCATGGACCCGGTACTTGTGGTTCAGACTGTCTCCAACCAGCCATAATGTTGTGAGAGTGAAATTATGTCTAAGTCCAGCTTTGGTACATTAGAAGCAACTCTGAAACTTAACCTAAGCGTTTTTCGAAGCTACCTTTTGGCTAACTTCTTATAGGAAGGTCTAGGAGCTCTGAAAATGAACATGCGCGTCTTTCACTCTTCCCGAGGGACTTAGAAGAATTTTGTGATATTTTTTATTAAAATGGTGTATAAGGGTATATATATAAATATATTTTATGCACTGTATATGAGCTGGCGATTTCTAAGTCTGTGGTTCCGAGAGGGGGTAACCAGGCTCACTAATAAAGGTCAAGCCACTTGGCTGCCAGAATGCCCTGCTTCAGCACAGACCAGAAAGGCATTGTGATAAGCGTATCCCCGGTATAGTCAGGGGTTAATGGGAGTCGTCCCCGTCCCCCCAGTATACGGCCAGAACCATGGACCCGGTACTTGTGGTTCGGACTGTCTCCAACCAGCCATAATGTTGTGAGAGTGAAATTATGTCTAAGTCCAGCTTTGGTACGTTAGAAGCAACTCTGAAACTTAACCTAAGCGTTTTTCGAAGCTACTTTTTGGCTAACTTCTTATAGGAAGGTCTAGGAGCTCTGAAAATGAACGTGCGCGTCTTTCACTCTGCCCGAGGGACTTAGAAGAATTTTGTGATATTTTTTATTAAAATGGAGTATAAGGGTATATATATAAATATATTTTATGCACTGTATATGAGCTGGCGATTTCTAAGTCTGTGGTTCCGAGAGGGGGTAACCAGGCTCACTAATAAAGGTCAAGCCACTTGGCTGCCAGAATGCCCTGCTTCAGCACAGACCAGAAAGGCATTGTGATAAGCGTATCCCCGGTATAGTCAGGGGTTAATGGGAGTCGTCCCCGTCCCCCCAGTATACGGCCAGAACCATGGACCCGGTACTTGTGGTTCGGACTGTCTCCAACCAGCCATAATGTTGTGAGAGTGAAATTATGTCTAAGTCCAGCTTTGGTACGTTAGAAGCAACTCTGAAACTTAACCTAAGCGTTTTTCGAAGCTACTTTTTGGCTAACTTCTTATAGGAAGGTCTAGGAGCTCTGAAAATGAACGTGCGCGTCTTTCACTCTTCCCGAGGGACTTAGAAGAATTTTGTGATATTTTTTATTAAAATGGTGTATAAGGGTATATATATAAATATATTTTATGCACTGTATATATGAGCTGGCGATTTCTAAGTCTGTGGTTCCGAGAGGGGGTAACCAGGCTCACTAATAAAGGTCAAGCCACTTGGCTGCCAGAATGCCCTGCTTCAGCACAGACCAGAAAGGCATTGTGATAAGCGTATCCCCGGTATAGTCAGGGGTTAATGGGAGTCGTCCCCGTCCCCCCAGTATACGGCCAGAACCATGGACCCGGTACTTGTGGTTCAGACTGTCTCCAACCAGCCATAATGTTGTGAGAGTGAAATTATGTCTAAGTCCAGCTTTGGTACATTAGAAGCAACTCTGAAACTTAACCTAAGCGTTTTTCGAAGCTACCTTTTGGCTAACTTCTTATAGGAAGGTCTAGGAGCTCTGAAAATGAACGTGCGCGTCTTTCACTCTTCCCGAGGGACTTAGAAGAATTTTGTGATATTTTTTATTAAAATGGTGTATAAGGGTATATATATAAATATATTTTATGCACTGTATATGAGCTGGCGATTTCTAAGTCTGTGGTTCCGAGAGGGGGTAACCAGGCTCACTAATAAAGGTCAAGCCACTTGGCTGCCAGAATGCCCTGCTTCAGCACAGACCAGAAAGGCATTGTGATAAGCGTATCCCCGGTATAGTCAGGGGTTAATGGGAGTCGTCCCCGTCCCCCCAGTATACGGCCAGAACCATGGACCCGGTACTTGTGGTTCGGACTGTCTCCAACCAGCCATAATGTTGTGAGAGTGAAATTATGTCTAAGTCCAGCTTTGGTACATTAGAAGCAACTCTGAAACTTAACCTAAGCGTTTTTCGAAGCTACTTTTTGGCTAACTTCTTATAGGAAGGTCTAGGAGCTCTGAAAAGGAACGTGCGCGTCTTTCACTCTGCCCGAGGGACTTAGAAGAATTTTGTGATATTTTTTATTAAAATGGAGTATAAGGGTATATATATAAATATATTTTATGCACTGTATATGAGCTGGCGATTTCTAAGTCTGTGGTTCCGAGAGGGGGTAACCAGGCTCACTAATAAAGGTCAAGCCACTTGGCTGCCAGAATGCCCTGCTTCAGCACAGACCAGAAAGGCATTGTGATAAGCGTATCCCCGGTATAGTCAGGGGTTAATGGGAGTCGTCCCCGTCCCCCCAGTATACGGCCAGAACCATGGACCCGGTACTTGTGGTTCGGACTGTCTCCAACCAGCCATAATGTTGTGAGAGTGAAATTATGTCTAAGTCCAGCTTTGGTACGTTAGAAGCAACTCTGAAACTTAACCTAAGCGTTTTTCGAAGCTACTTTTTGGCTAACTTCTTATAGGAAGGTCTAGGAGCTCTGAAAATGAACGTGCGCGTCTTTCACTCTTCCAGAGGGACTTAGAAGAATTTTGTGATATTTTTTATTAAAATGGTGTATAAGGGTATATATATAAATATATTTTATGCACTGTATATGAGCTGGCGATTTCTAAGTCTGTGGTTCCGAGAGGGGGTAACCAGGCTCACTAATAAAGGTCAAGCCACTTGGCTGCCAGAATGCCCTGCTTCAGCACAGACCAGAAAGGCATTGTGATAAGCGTATCCCCGGTATAGTCAGGGGTTAATGGGAGTCGTCCCCGTCCCCCCAGTATACGGCCAGAACCATGGACCCGGTACTTGTGGTTCGGACTGTCTCCAACCAGCCATAATGTTGTGAGAGTGAAATTATGTCTAAGTCCAGCTTTGGTACATTAGAAGCAACTCTGAAACTTAACCTAAGCGTTTTTCGAAGCTACTTTTTGGCTAACTTCTTATAGGAAGGTCTAGGAGCTCTGAAAAGGAACGTGCGCGTCTTTCACTCTGCCCGAGGGACTTAGAAGAATTTTGTGATATTTTTTATTAAAATGGAGTATAAGGGTATATATATAAATATATTTTATGCACTGTATATGAGCTGGCGATTTCTAAGTCTGTGGTTCCGAGAGGGGGTAACCAGGCTCACTAATAAAGGTCAAGCCACTTGGCTGCCAGAATGCCCTGCTTCAGCACAGACCAGAAAGGCATTGTGATAAGCGTATCCCCGGTATAGTCAGGGGTTAATGGGAGTCGTCCCCGTCCCCCCAGTATACGGCCAGAACCATGGACCCGGTACTTGTGGTTCGGACTGTCTCCAACCAGCCATAATGTTGTGAGAGTGAAATTATGTCTAAGTCCAGCTTTGGTACATTAGAAGCAACTCTGAAACTTAACCTAAGCGTTTTTCGAAGCTACTTTTTGGCTAACTTCTTATAGGAAGGTCTAGGAGCTCTGAAAATGAACGTGCGCGTCTTTCACTCTTCCAGAGGGACTTAGAAGAATTTTGTGATATTTTTTATTAAAATGGTGTATAAGGGTATATATATAAATATATTTTATGCACTGTATATGAGCTGGCGATTTCTAAGTCTGTGGTTCCGAGAGGGGGTAACCAGGCTCACTAATAAAGGTCAAGCCACTTGGCTGCCAGAATGCCCTGCTTCAGCACAGACCAGAAAGGCATTGTGATAAGCGTATCCCCGGTATAGTCAGGGGTTAATGGGAGTCGTCCCCGTCCCCCCAGTATACGGCCAGAACCATGGACCCGGTACTTGTGGTTCGGACTGTCTCCAACCAGCCATAATGTTGTGAGAGTGAAATTATGTCTAAGTCCAGCTTTGGTACATTAGAAGCAACTCTGAAACTTAACCTAAGCGTTTTTCGAAGCTACTTTTTGGCTAACTTCTTATAGGAAGGTCTAGGAGCTCTGAAAAGGAACGTGCGCGTCTTTCACTCTGCCCGAGGGACTTAGAAGAATTTTGTGATATTTTTTATTAAAATGGAGTATAAGGGTATATATATAAATATATTTTATGCACTGTATATGAGCTGGCGATTTCTAAGTCTGTGGTTCCGAGAGGGGGTAACCAGGCTCACTAATAAAGGTCAAGCCACTTGGCTGCCAGAATGCCCTGCTTCAGCACAGACCAGAAAGGCATTGTGATAAGCGTATCCCCGGTATAGTCAGGGGTTAATGGGAGTCGTCCCCGTCCCCCCAGTATACGGCCAGAACCATGGACCCGGTACTTGTGGTTCAGACTGTCTCCAACCAGCCATAATGTTGTGAGTGAAATTATGTCTAAGTCCAGCTTTGGTACATTAGAAGCAACTCTGAAACTTAACCTAAGCGTTTTTCGAAGCTACCTTTTGGCTAACTTCTTATAGGAAGGTCTAGGAGCTCTGAAAATGAACATGCGCGTCTTTCACTCTTCCCGAGGGACTTAGAAGAATTTTGTGATATTTTTTATTAAAATGGTGTATAAGGGTATATATATAAATATATTTTATGCACTGTATATGAGCTGGCGATTTCTAAGTCTGTGGTTCCGAGAGGGGGTAACCAGGCTCACTAATAAAGGTCAAGCCACTTGGCTGCCAGAATGCCCTGCTTCAGCACAGACCAGAAAGGCATTGTGATAAGCGTATCCCCGGTATAGTCAGGGGTTAATGGGAGTCGTCCCCGTCCCCCCAGTATACGGCCAGAACCATGGACCCGGTACTTGTGGTTCGGACTGTCTCCAACCAGCCATAATGTTGTGAGAGTGAAATTATGTCTAAGTCCAGCTTTGGTACATTAGAAGCAACTCTGAAACTTAACCTAAGCGTTTTTCGAAGCTACTTTTTGGCTAACTTCTTATAGGAAGGTCTAGGAGCTCTGAAAATGAATGTGCGCGTCTTTCACTCTGCCCGAGGGACTTAGAAGAATTTTGTGATATTTTTTATTAAAATGGAGTATAAGGGTATATATATAAATATATTTTATGCACTGTATATGAGCTGGCGATTTCTAAGTCTGTGGTTCCGAGAGGGGGTAACCAGGCTCACTAATAAAGGTCAAGCCACTTGGCTGCCAGAATGCCCTGCTTCAGCACAGACCAGAAAGGCATTGTGATAAGCGTATCCCCGGTATAGTCAGGGGTTAATGGGAGTCGTCCCCGTCCCCCCAGTATACGGCCAGAACCATGGACCCGGTACTTGTGGTTCGGACTGTCTCCAACCAGCCATAATGTTGTGAGAGTGAAATTATGTCTGTCCAGCTTTGGTACGTTAGAAGCAACTCTGAAACTTAACCTAAGCGTTTTTCGAAGCTACTTTTTGGCTAACTTCTTATAGGAAGGTCTAGGAGCTCTGAAAATGAACGTGCGCGTCTTTCACTCTTCCCGAGGGACTTAGAAGAATTTTGTGATATTTTTTATTAAAATGGTGTATAAGGGTATATATATAAATATATTTTATGCACTGTATATATGAGCTGGCGATTTCTAAGTCTGTGGTTCCGAGAGGGGGTAACCAGGCTCACTAATAAAGGTCAAGCCACTTGGCTGCCAGAATGCCCTGCTTCAGCACAGACCAGAAAGGCATTGTGATAAGCGTATCCCCGGTATAGTCAGGGGTTAATGGGAGTCGTCCCCGTCCCCCCAGTATACGGCCAGAACCATGGACCCGGTACTTGTGGTTCGGACTGTCTCCAACCAGCCATAATGTTGTGAGAGTAAAATTATGTCTAAGTCCAGCTTTGGAACGTTAGAAGCAACTCTGAAACTTAACCTAAGCGTTTTTCGAAGCTACTTTTTGGCTAACTTCTTATAGGAAGGTCTAGGAGCTCTGAAAATGAACGTGCGCGTCTTTCACTCTTCCCGAGGGACTTAGAAGAATTTTGTGATATTTTTTATTAAAATGGTGTATAAGGGTATATATATAAATATATTTTATGCACTGTATATATGAGCTGGCGATTTCTAAGTCTGTGGTTCCGAGAGGGGGTAACCAGGCTCACTAATAAAGGTCAAGCCACTTGGCTGCCAGAATGCCCTGCTTCAGCACAGACCAGAAAGGCATTGTGATAAGCGTATCCCCGGTATAGTCAGGGGTTAATGGGAGTCGTCCCCGTCCCCCCAGTATACGGCCAGAACCATGGACCCGGTACTTGTGGTTCAGACTGTCTCCAACCAGCCATAATGTTGTGAGAGTGAAATTATGTCTAAGTCCAGCTTTGGTACATTAGAAGCAACTCTGAAACTTAACCTAAGCGTTTTTCGAAGCTACCTTTTGGCTAACTTCTTATAGGAAGGTCTAGGAGCTCTGAAAATGAACGTGCGCGTCTTTCACTCTTCCCGAGGGACTTAGAAGAATTTTGTGATATTTTTTATTAAAATGGTGTATAAGGGTATATATATAAATATATTTTATGCACTGTATATATGAGCTGGCGATTTCTAAGTCTGTGGTTCCGAGAGGGGGTAACCAGGCTCACTAATAAAGGTCAAGCCACTTGGCTGCCAGAATGCCCTGCTTCAGCACAGACCAGAAAGGCATTGTGATAAGCGTATCCCCGGTATAGTCAGGGGTTAATGGGAGTCGTCCCCGTCCCCCCAGTATACGGCCAGAACCATGGACCCGGTACTTGTGGTTCGGACTGTCTCCAACCAGCCATAATGTTGTGAGAGTGAAATTATGTCTAAGTCCAGCTTTGGTACATTAGAAGCAACTCTGAAACTTAACCTAAGCGTTTTTCGAAGCTACTTTTTGGCTAACTTCTTATAGGAAGGTCTAGGAGCTCTGAAAATGAACGTGCGCGTCTTTCACTCTGCCCGAGGGACTTAGAAGAATTTTGTGATATTTTTTATTAAAATGGAGTATAAGGGTATATATATATAAATATATTTTATGCACTGTATATGAGCTGGCGATTTCTAAGTCTGTGGTTCCGAGAGGGGGTAACCAGGCTCACTAATAAAGGTCAAGCCACTTGGCTGCCAGAATGCCCTGCTTCAGCACAGACCAGAAAGGCATTGTGATAAGCGTATCCCCGGTATATCAGGGGTTAATGGGAGTCGTCCCCGTCCCCCCAGTATACGGCCAGAACCATGGACCCGGTACTTGTGGTTCGGACTGTCTCCAACCAGCCATAATGTTGTGAGAGTGAAATTATGTCTAAGTCCAGCTTTGGTACGTTAGAAGCAACTCTGAAACTTAACCTAAGCGTTTTTCGAAGCTACTTTTTGGCTAACTTCTTATAGGAAGGTCTAGGAGCTCTGAAAATGAACGTGCGCGTCTTTCACTCTTCCCGAGGGACTTAGAAGAATTTTGTGATATTTTTGATTAAAATGGTGTATAAGGGTATATATATAAATATATTTTATGCACTGTATATATGAGCTGGCGATTTCTAAGTCTATGGTTCCGAGAGGGGGTAACCAGGCTCACTAATAAAGGTCAAGCCACTTGGCTGCCAGAATGCCCTGCTTCAGCACAGACCAGAAAGGCATTGTGATAAGCGTATCCCCGGTATAGTCAGGGGTTAATGGGAGTCGTCCCCGTCCCCCCAGTATACGGCCAGAACCATGGACCCGGTACTTGTGGTTCAGACTGTCTCCAACCAGCCATAATGTTGTGAGAGTGAAATTATGTCTAAGTCCAGCTTTGGTACATTAGAAGCAACTCTGAAACTTAACCTAAGCGTTTTTCGAAGCTACCTTTTGGCTAACTTCTTATAGGAAGGTCTAGGAGCTCTGAAAATGAACGTGCGCGTCTTTCACTCTTCCCGAGGGACTTAGAAGAATTTTGTGATATTTTTTATTAAAATGGTGTATAAGGGTATATATATAAATATATTTTATGCACTGTATATGAGCTGGCGATTTCTAAGTCTGTGGTTCCGAGAGGGGGTAACCAGGCTCACTAATAAAGGTCAAGCCACTTGGCTGCCAGAATGCCCTGCTTCAGCACAGACCAGAAAGGCATTGTGATAAGCGTATCCCCGGTATAGTCAGGGGTTAATGGGAGTCGTCCCCGTCCCCCCAGTATACGGCCAGAACCATGGACCCGGTACTTGTGGTTCGGACTGTCTCCAACCAGCCATAATGTTGTGAGAGTGAAATTATGTCTAAGTCCAGCTTTGGTACATTAGAAGCAACTCTGAAACTTAACCTAAGCGTTTTTCGAAGCTACTTTTTGGCTAACTTCTTATAGGAAGGTCTAGGAGCTCTGAAAATGAACGTGCGCGTCTTTCACTCTGCCCGAGGGACTTAGAAGAATTTTGTGATATTTTTTATTAAAATGGAGTATAAGGGTATATATATAAATATATTTTATGCACTGTATATGAGCTGGCGATTTCTAAGTCTGTGGTTCCGAGAGGGGGTAACCAGGCTCACTAATAAAGGTCAAGCCACTTGGCTGCCAGAATGCCCTGCTTCAGCACAGACCAGAAAGGCATTGTGATAAGCGTATCCCCGGTATAGTCAGGGGTTAATGGGAGTCGTCCCCGTCCCCCCAGTATACGGCCAGAACCATGGACCCGGTACTTGTGGTTCGGACTGTCTCCAACCAGCCATAATGTTGTGAGAGTGAAATTATGTCTAAGTCCAGCTTTGGTACGTTAGAAGCAACTCTGAAACTTAACCTAAGCGTTTTTCGAAGCTACTTTTTGGCTAACTTCTTATAGGAAGGTCTAGGAGCTCTGAAAATGAACGTGCGCGTCTTTCACTCTTCCCGAGGGACTTAGAAGAATTTTGTGATATTTTTTATTAAAATGGTGTATAAGGGTATATATATAAATATAGTTTATGCACTGTATATATGAGCTGGCGATTTCTAAGTCTGTGGTTCCGAGAGGGGGTAACCAGGCTCACTAATAAAGGTCAAGCCACTTGGCTGCCAGAATGCCCTGCTTCAGCACAGACCAGAAAGGCATTGTGATAAGCGTATCCCCGGTATAGTCAGGGGTTAATGGGAGTCGTCCCCGTCCCCCCAGTATACGGCCAGAACCATGGACCCGGTACTTGTGGTTCAGACTGTCTCCAACCAGCCATAATGTTGTGAGAGTGAAATTATGTCTAAGTCCAGCTTTGGTACATTAGAAGCAACTCTGAAACTTAACCTAAGCGTTTTTCGAAGCTACCTTTTGGCTAACTTCTTATAGGAAGGTCTAGGAGCTCTGAAAATGAACGTGCGCGTCTTTCACTCTTCCCGAGGGACTTAGAAGAATTTTGTGATATTTTTTATTAAAATGGTGTATAAGGGTATATATATAAATATATTTTATGCACTGTATATGAGCTGGCGATTTCTAAGTCTGTGGTTCCGAGAGGGGGTAACCAGGCTCACTAATAAAGGTCAAGCCACTTGGCTGCCAGAATGCCCTGCTTCAGCACAGACCAGAAAGGCATTGTGATAAGCGTATCCCCGGTATAGTCAGGGGTTAATGGGAGTCGTCCCCGTCCCCCCAGTATACGGCCAGAACCATGGACCCGGTACTTGTGGTTCGGACTGTCTCCAACCAGCCATAATGTTGTGAGAGTGAAATTATGTCTAAGTCCAGCTTTGGTACATTAGAAGCAACTCTGAAACTTAACCTAAGCGTTTTTCGAAGCTACTTTTTGGCTAACTTCTTATAGGAAGGTCTAGGAGCTCTGAAAAGGAACGTGCGCGTCTTTCACTCTGCCCGAGGGACTTAGAAGAATTTTGTGATATTTTTTATTAAAATGGAGTATAAGGGTATATATATAAATATATTTTATGCACTGTATATAAGCTTGCGATTTCTAAGTCTGTGGTTCCGAGAGGGGGTAACCAGGCTCACTAATAAAGGTCAAGCCACTTGGCTGCCAGAATGCCCTGCTTCAGCACAGACCAGAAAGGCATTGTGATAAGCGTATCCCCGGTATAGTCAGGGGTTAATGGGAGTCGTCCCCGTCCCCCCAGTATACGGCCAGAACCATGGACCCGGTACTTGTGGTTCGGACTGTCTCCAACCAGCCATAATGTTGTGAGAGTGAAATTATGTCTAAGTCCAGCTTTGGTACGTTAGAAGCAACTCTGAAACTTAACCTAAGCGTTTTTCGAAGCTACTTTTTGGCTAACTTCTTATAGGAAGGTCTAGGAGCTCTGAAAATGAACGTGCGCGTCTTTCACTCTTCCCGAGGGACTTAGAAGAATTTTGTGATATTTTTTATTAAAATGGTGTATAAGGGTATATATATAAATATATTTTATGCACTGTATATGAGCTGGCGATTTCTAAGTCTGTGGTTCCGAGAGGGGGTAACCAGGCTCACTAATAAAGGTCAAGCCACTTGGCTGCCAGAATGCCCTGCTTCAGCACAGACCAGAAAGGCATTGTGATAAGCGTATCCCCGGTATAGTCAGGGGTTAATGGGAGTCGTCCCCGTCCCCCCAGTATACGGCCAGAACCATGGACCCGGTACTTGTGGTTCGGACTGTCTCCAACCAGCCATAATGTTGTGAGAGTGAAATTATGTCTAAGTCCAGCTTTGGTACATTAGAAGCAACTCTGAAACTTAACCTAAGCGTTTTTCGAAGCTACTTTTTGGCTAACTTCTTATAGGAAGGTCTAGGAGCTCTGAAAATGAACGTGCGCGTCTTTCACTCTGCCCGAGGGACTTAGAAGAATTTTGTGATATTTTTTATTAAAATGGAGTATAAGGGTATATATATAAATATATTTTATGCACTGTATATGAGCTGGCGATTTCTAAGTCTGTGGTTCCGAGAGGGGGTAACCAGGCTCACTAATAAAGGTCAAGCCACTTGGCTGCCAGAATGCCCTGCTTCAGCACAGACCAGAAAGGCATTGTGATAAGCGTATCCCCGGTATAGTCAGGGGTTAATGGGAGTCGTCCCCGTCCCCCCAGTATACGGCCAGAACCATGGACCCGGTACTTGTGGTTCGGACTGTCTCCAACCAGCCATAATGTTGTGAGAGTGAAATTATGTCTAAGTCCAGCTTTGGTACGTTAGAAGCAACTCTGAAACTTAACCTAAGCGTTTTTCGAAGCTACTTTTTGGCTAACTTCTTATAGGAAGGTCTAGGAGCTCTGAAAATGAACGTGCGCGTCTTTCACTCTTCCAGAGGGACTTAGAAGAATTTTGTGATATTTTTTATTAAAATGGTGTATAAGGGTATATATATAAATATATTTTATGCACTGTATATGAGCTGGCGATTTCTAAGTCTGTGGTTCCGAGAGGGGGTAACCAGGCTCACTAATAAAGGTCAAGCCACTTGGCTGCCAGAATGCCCTGCTTCAGCACAGACCAGAAAGGCATTGTGATAAGCGTATCCCCGGTATAGTCAGGGGTTAATGGGAGTCGTCCCCGTCCCCCCAGTATACGGCCAGAACCATGGACCCGGTACTTGTGGTTCGGACTGTCTCCAACCAGCCATAATGTTGTGAGAGTGAAATTATGTCTAAGTCCAGCTTTGGTACATTAGAAGCAACTCTGAAACTTAACCTAAGCGTTTTTCGAAGCTACCTTTTGGCTAACTTCTTATAGGAAGGTCTAGGAGCTCTGAAAATGAACGTGCGCGTCTTTCACTCTTCCCGAGGGACTTAGAAGAATTTTGTGATATTTTTTATTAAAATGGTGTATAAGGGTATATATATAAATATATTTTATGCACTGTATATGAGCTGGCGATTTCTAAGTCTGTGGTTCCGAGAGGGGGTAACCAGGCTCACTAATAAAGGTCAAGCCACTTGGCTGCCAGAATGCCCTGCTTCAGCACAGACCAGAAAGGCATTGTGATAAGCGTATCCCCGGTATAGTCAGGGGTTAATGGGAGTCGTCCCCGTCCCCCCAGTATACGGCCAGAACCATGGACCCGGTACTTGTGGTTCGGACTGTCTCCAACCAGCCATAATGTTGTGAGAGTGAAATTATGTCTAAGTCCAGCTTTGGTACATTAGAAGCAACTCTGAAACTTAACCTAAGCGTTTTTCGAAGCTACATTTTGGCTAACTTCTTATAGGAAGGTCTAGGAGCTCTGAAAAGGAACGTGCGCGTCTTTCACTCTGCCCGAGGGACTTAGAAGAATTTTGTGATATTTTTTATTAAAATGGAGTATAAGGGTATATATATAAATATATTTTATGCACTGTATATGAGCTTGCGATTTCTAAGTCTGTGGTTCCGAGAGGGGGTAACCAGGCTCACTAATAAAGGTCAAGCCACTTGGCTGCCAGAATGCCCTGCTTCAGCACAGACCAGAAAGGCATTGTGATAAGCGTATCCCCGGTATAGTCAGGGGTTAATGGGAGTCGTCCCCGTCCCCCCAGTATACGGCCAGAACCATGGACCCGGTACTTGTGGTTCGGACTGTCTCCAACCAGCCATAATGTTGTGAGAGTGAAATTATGTCTAAGTCCAGCTTTGGTACGTTAGAAGCAACTCTGAAACTTAACCTAAGCGTTTTTCGAAGCTACTTTTTGGCTAACTTCTTATAGGAAGGTCTAGGAGCTCTGAAAATGAACGTGCGCGTCTTTCACTCTTCCCGAGGGACTTAGAAGAATTTTGTGATATTTTTTATTAAAATGGTGTATAAGGGTATATATATAAATATATTTTATGCACTGTATATATGAGCTGGCGATTTCTAAGTCTGTGGTTCCGAGAGGGGGTAACCAGGCTCACTAATAAAGGTCAAGCCACTTGGCTGCCAGAATGCCCTGCTTCAGCACAGACCAGAAAGGCATTGTGATAAGCGTATCCCCGGTATAGTCAGGGGTTAATGGGAGTCGTCCCCGTCCCCCCAGTATACGGCCAGAACCATGGACCCGGTACTTGTGGTTCAGACTGTCTCCAACCAGCCATAATGTTGTGAGAGTGAAATTATGTCTAAGTCCAGCTTTGGTACATTAGAAGCAACTCTGAAACTTAACCTAAGCGTTTTTCGAAGCTACCTTTTGGCTAACTTCTTATAGGAAGGTCTAGGAGCTCTGAAAATGAACGTGCGCGTCTTTCACTCTTCCCGAGGGACTTAGAAGAATTTTGTGATATTTTTTATTAAAATGGTGTATAAGGGTATATATATAAATATATTTTATGCACTGTATATGAGCTGGCGATTTCTAAGTCTGTGGTTCCGAGAGGGGGTAACCAGGCTCACTAATAAAGGTCAAGCCACTTGGCTGCCAGAATGCCCTGCTTCAGCACAGACCAGAAAGGCATTGTGATAAGCGTATCCCCGGTATAGTCAGGGGTTAATGGGAGTCGTCCCCGTCCCCCCAGTATACGGCCAGAACCATGGACCCGGTACTTGTGGTTCGGACTGTCTCCAACCAGCCATAATGTTGTGAGAGTGAAATTATGTCTAAGTCCAGCTTTGGTACATTAGAAGCAACTCTGAAACTTAACCTAAGCGTTTTTCGAAGCTACTTTTTGGCTAACTTCTTATAGGAAGGTCTAGGAGCTCTGAAAATGAACGTGCGCGTCTTTCACTCTGCCCGAGGGACTTAGAAGAATTTTGTGATATTTTTTATTAAAATGGAGTATAAGGGTATATATATAAATATATTTTATGCACTGTATATGAGCTGGCGATTTCTAAGTCTGTGGTTCCGAGAGGGGGTAACCAGGCTCACTAATAAAGGTCAAGCCACTTGGCTGCCAGAATGCCCTGCTTCAGCACAGACCAGAAAGGCATTGTGATAAGCGTTTCCCCGGTATATCAGGGGTTAATGGGAGTCGTCCCCGTCCCCCCAGTATACGGCCAGAACCATGGACCCGGTACTTGTGGTTCGGACTGTCTCCAACCAGCCATAATGTTGTGAGAGTGAAATTATGTCTAAGTCCAGCTTTGGTACGTTAGAAGCAACTCTGAAACTTAACCTAAGCGTTTTTCGAAGCTACTTTTTGGCTAACTTCTTATAGGAAGGTCTAGGAGCTCTGAAAATGAACGTGCGCGTCTTTCACTCTTCCCGAGGGACTTAGAAGAATTTTGTGATATTTTTTATTAAAATGGTGTATAAGGGTATATATATAAATATATTTTATGCACTGTATATATGAGCTGGCGATTTCTAAGTCTGTGGTTCCGAGAGGGGGTAACCAGGCTCACTAATAAAGGTCAAGCCACTTGGCTGCCAGAATGCCCTGCTTCAGCACAGACCAGAAAGGCATTGTGATAAGCGTATCCCCGGTATAGTCAGGGGTTAATGGGAGTCGTCCCCGTCCCCCCAGTATACGGCCAGAACCATGGACCCGGTACTTGTGGTTCAGACTGTCTCCAACCAGCCATAATGTTGTGAGAGTGAAATTATGTCTAAGTCCAGCTTTGGTACATTAGAAGCAACTCTGAAACTTAACCTAAGCGTTTTTCGAAGCTACCTTTTGGCTAACTTCTTATAGGAAGGTCTAGGAGCTCTGAAAATGAACGTGCGCGTCTTTCACTCTTCCCGAGGGACTTAGAAGAATTTTGTGATATTTTTTATTAAAATGGTGTATAAGGGTATATATATAAATATATTTTATGCACTGTATATGAGCTGGCGATTTCTAAGTCTGTGGTTCCGAGAGGGGGTAACCAGGCTCACTAATAAAGGTCAAGCCACTTGGCTGCCAGAATGCCCTGCTTCAGCACAGACCAGAAAGGCATTGTGATAAGCGTATCCCCGGTATAGTCAGGGGTTAATGGGAGTCGTCCCCGTCCCCCCAGTATACGGCCAGAACCATGGACCCGGTACTTGTGGTTCAGACTGTCTCCAACCAGCCATAATGTTGTGAGAGTGAAATTATGTCTAAGTCCAGCTTTGGTACATTAGAAGCAACTCTGAAACTTAACCTAAGCGTTTTTCGAAGCTACCTTTTGGCTAACTTCTTATAGGAAGGTCTAGGAGCTCTGAAAATGAACGTGCGCGTCTTTCACTCTTCCCGAGGGACTTAGAAGAATTTTGTGATATTTTTTATTAAAATGGTGTATAAGGGTATATATATAAATATATTTTATGCACTGTATATGAGCTGGCGATTTCTAAGTCTGTGGTTCCGAGAGGGGGTAACCAGGCTCACTAATAAAGGTCAAGCCACTTGGCTGCCAGAATGCCCTGCTTCAGCACAGACCAGAAAGGCATTGTGATAAGCGTATCCCCGGTATAGTCAGGGGTTAATGGGAGTCGTCCCCGTCCCCCCAGTATACGGCCAGAACCATGGACCCGGTACTTGTGGTTCGGACTGTCTCCAACCAGCCATAATGTTGTGAGAGTGAAATTATGTCTAAGTCCAGCTTTGGTACATTAGAAGCAACTCTGAAACTTAACCTAAGCGTTTTTCGAAGCTACTTTTTGGCTAACTTCTTATAGGAAGGTCTAGGAGCTCTGAAAAGGAACGTGCGCGTCTTTCACTCTGCCCGAGGGACTTAGAAGAATTTTGTGATATTTTTTATTAAAATGGAGTATAAGGGTATATATATAAATATATTTTATGCACTGTATATGAGCTGGCGATTTCTAAGTCTGTGGTTCCGAGAGGGGGTAACCAGGCTCACTAATAAAGGTCAAGCCACTTGGCTGCCAGAATGCCCTGCTTCAGCACAGACCAGAAAGGCATTGTGATAAGCGTATCCCCGGTATAGTCAGGGGTTAATGGGAGTCGTCCCCGTCCCCCCAGTATACGGCCAGAACCATGGACCCGGTACTTGTGGTTCGGACTGTCTCCAACCAGCCATAATGTTGTGAGAGTGAAATTATGTCTAAGTCCAGCTTTGGTACGTTAGAAGCAACTCTGAAACTTAACCTAAGCGTTTTTCGAAGCTACTTTTTGGCTAACTTCTTATAGGAAGGTCTAGGAGCTCTGAAAATGAACGTGCGCGTCTTTCACTCTTCCCGAGGGACTTAGAAGAATTTTGTGATATTTTTTATTAAAATGGTGTATAAGGGTATATATATAAATATATTTTATGCACTGTATATATGAGCTGGCGATTTCTAAGTCTGTGGTTCCGAGAGGGGGTAACCAGGCTCACTAATAAAGGTCAAGCCACTTGGCTGCCAGAATGCCCTGCTTCAGCACAGACCAGAAAGGCATTGTGATAAGCGTATCCCCGGTATAGTCAGGGGTTAATGGGAGTCGTCCCCGTCCCCCCAGTATACGGCCAGAACCATGGACCCGGTACTTGTGGTTCGGACTGTCTCCAACCAGCCATAATGTTGTGAGAGTGAAATTATGTCTAAGTCCAGCTTTGGTACATTAGAAGCAACTCTGAAACTTAACCTAAGCGTTTTTCGAAGCTACTTTTTGGCTAACTTCTTATAGGAAGGTCTAGGAGCTCTGAAAAGGAACGTGCGCGTCTTTCACTCTGCCCGAGGGACTTAGAAGAATTTTGTGATATTTTTTATTAAAATGGAGTATAAGGGTATATATATAAATATATTTTATGCACTGTATATGAGCTGGCGATTTCTAAGTCTGTGGTTCCGAGAGGGGGTAACCAGGCTCACTAATAAAGGTCAAGCCACTTGGCTGCCAGAATGCCCTGCTTCAGCACAGACCAGAAAGGCATTGTGATAAGCGTATCCCCGGTATAGTCAGGGGTTAATGGGAGTCGTCCCCGTCCCCCCAGTATACGGCCAGAACCATGGACCCGGTACTTGTGGTTCGGACTGTCTCCAACCAGCCATAATGTTGTGAGAGTGAAATTATGTCTAAGTCCAGCTTTGGTACGTTAGAAGCAACTCTGAAACTTAACCTAAGCGTTTTTCGAAGCTACTTTTTGGCTAACTTCTTATAGGAAGGTCTAGGAGCTCTGAAAATGAACGTGCGCGTCTTTCACTCTTCCCGAGGGACTTAGAAGAATTTTGTGATATTTTTTATTAAAATGGAGTATAAGGGTATATATATAAATATATTTTATGCACTGTATATGAGCTTGCGATTTCTAAGTCTGTGGTTCCGAGAGGGGGTAACCAGGCTCACTAATAAAGGTCAAGCCACTTGGCTGCCAGAATGCCCTGCTTCAGCACAGACCAGAAAGGCATTGTGATAAGCGTATCCCCGGTATAGTCAGGGGTTAATGGGAGTCGTCCCCGTCCCCCCAGTATACGGCCAGAACCATGGACCCGGTACTTGTGGTTCGGACTGTCTCCAACCAGCCATAATGTTGTGAGAGTGAAATTATGTCTAAGTCCAGCTTTGGTACGTTAGAAGCAACTCTGAAACTTAACCTAAGCGTTTTTCGAAGCTACTTTTTGGCTAACTTCTTATAGGAAGGTCTAGGAGCTCTGAAAATGAACGTGCGCGTCTTTCACTCTTCCCGAGGGACTTAGAAGAATTTTGTGATATTTTTTATTAAAATGGTGTATAAGGGTATATATATAAATATATTTTATGCACTGTATATATGAGCTGGCGATTTCTAAGTCTGTGGTTCCGAGAGGGGGTAACCAGGCTCACTAATAAAGGTCAAGCCACTTGGCTGCCAGAATGCCCTGCTTCAGCACAGACCAGAAAGGCATTGTGATAAGCGTATCCCCGGTATAGTCAGGGGTTAATGGGAGTCGTCCCCGTCCCCCCAGTATACGGCCAGAACCATGGACCCGGTACTTGTGGTTCAGACTGTCTCCAACCAGCCATAATGTTGTGAGAGTGAAATTATGTCTAAGTCCAGCTTTGGTACATTAGAAGCAACTCTGAAACTTAACCTAAGCGTTTTTCGAAGCTACCTTTTGGCTAACTTCTTATAGGAAGGTCTAGGAGCTCTGAAAATGAACGTGCGCGTCTTTCACTCTTCCCGAGGGACTTAGAAGAATTTTGTGATATTTTTTATTAAAATGGTGTATAAGGGTATATATATAAATATATTTTATGCACTGTATATGAGCTGGCGATTTCTAAGTCTGTGGTTCCGAGAGGGGGTAACCAGGCTCACTAATAAAGGTCAAGCCACTTGGCTGCCAGAATGCCCTGCTTCAGCACAGACCAGAAAGGCATTGTGATAAGCGTATCCCCGGTATAGTCAGGGGTTAATGGGAGTCGTCCCCGTCCCCCCAGTATACGGCCAGAACCATGGACCCGGTACTTGTGGTTCGGACTGTCTCCAACCAGCCATAATGTTGTGAGAGTGAAATTATGTCTAAGTCCAGCTTTGGTACATTAGAAGCAACTCTGAAACTTAACCTAAGCGTTTTTCGAAGCTACTTTTTGGCTAACTTCTTATAGGAAGGTCTAGGAGCTCTGAAAATGAACGTGCGCGTCTTTCACTCTGCCCGAGGGACTTAGAAGAATTTTGTGATATTTTTTATTAAAATGGAGTATAAGGGTATATATATAAATATATTTTATGCACTGTATATGAGCTGGCGATTTCTAAGTCTGTGGTTCCGAGAGGGGGTAACCAGGCTCACTAATAAAGGTCAAGCCACTTGGCTGCCAGAATGCCCTGCTTCAGCACAGACCAGAAAGGCATTGTGATAAGCGTTTCCCCGGTATATCAGGGGTTAATGGGAGTCGTCCCCGTCCCCCCAGTATACGGCCAGAACCATGGACCCGGTACTTGTGGTTCGGACTGTCTCCAACCAGCCATAATGTTGTGAGAGTGAAATTATGTCTAAGTCCAGCTTTGGTACGTTAGAAGCAACTCTGAAACTTAACCTAAGCGTTTTTCGAAGCTACTTTTTGGCTAACTTCTTATAGGAAGGTCTAGGAGCTCTGAAAATGAACGTGCGCGTCTTTCACTCTTCCCGAGGGACTTAGAAGAATTTTGTGATATTTTTTATTAAAATGGTGTATAAGGGTATATATATAAATATATTTTATGCACTGTATATATGAGCTGGCGATTTCTAAGTCTGTGGTTCCGAGAGGGGGTAACCAGGCTCACTAATAAAGGTCAAGCCACTTGGCTGCCAGAATGCCCTGCTTCAGCACAGACCAGAAAGGCATTGTGATAAGCGTATCCCCGGTATAGTCAGGGGTTAATGGGAGTCGTCCCCGTCCCCCCAGTATACGGCCAGAACCATGGACCCGGTACTTGTGGTTCAGACTGTCTCCAACCAGCCATAATGTTGTGAGAGTGAAATTATGTCTAAGTCCAGCTTTGGTACATTAGAAGCAACTCTGAAACTTAACCTAAGCGTTTTTCGAAGCTACCTTTTGGCTAACTTCTTATAGGAAGGTCTAGGAGCTCTGAAAATGAACGTGCGCGTCTTTCACTCTTCCCGAGGGACTTAGAAGAATTTTGTGATATTTTTTATTAAAATGGTGTATAAGGGTATATATATAAATATATTTTATGCACTGTATATGAGCTGGCGATTTCTAAGTCTGTGGTTCCGAGAGGGGGTAACCAGGCTCACTAATAAAGGTCAAGCCACTTGGCTGCCAGAATGCCCTGCTTCAGCACAGACCAGAAAGGCATTGTGATAAGCGTATCCCCGGTATAGTCAGGGGTTAATGGGAGTCGTCCCCGTCCCCCCAGTATACGGCCAGAACCATGGACCCGGTACTTGTGGTTCAGACTGTCTCCAACCAGCCATAATGTTGTGAGAGTGAAATTATGTCTAAGTCCAGCTTTGGTACATTAGAAGCAACTCTGAAACTTAACCTAAGCGTTTTTCGAAGCTACCTTTTGGCTAACTTCTTATAGGAAGGTCTAGGAGCTCTGAAAATGAACGTGCGCGTCTTTCACTCTTCCCGAGGGACTTAGAAGAATTTTGTGATATTTTTTATTAAAATGGTGTATAAGGGTATATATATAAATATATTTTATGCACTGTATATGAGCTGGCGATTTCTAAGTCTGTGGTTCCGAGAGGGGGTAACCAGGCTCACTAATAAAGGTCAAGCCACTTGGCTGCCAGAATGCCCTGCTTCAGCACAGACCAGAAAGGCATTGTGATAAGCGTATCCCCGGTATAGTCAGGGGTTAATGGGAGTCGTCCCCGTCCCCCCAGTATACGGCCAGAACCATGGACCCGGTACTTGTGGTTCGGACTGTCTCCAACCAGCCATAATGTTGTGAGAGTGAAATTATGTCTAAGTCCAGCTTTGGTACATTAGAAGCAACTCTGAAACTTAACCTAAGCGTTTTTCGAAGCTACTTTTTGGCTAACTTCTTATAGGAAGGTCTAGGAGCTCTGAAAAGGAACGTGCGCGTCTTTCACTCTGCCCGAGGGACTTAGAAGAATTTTGTGATATTTTTTATTAAAATGGAGTATAAGGGTATATATATAAATATATTTTATGCACTGTATATGAGCTGGCGATTTCTAAGTCTGTGGTTCCGAGAGGGGGTAACCAGGCTCACTAATAAAGGTCAAGCCACTTGGCTGCCAGAATGCCCTGCTTCAGCACAGACCAGAAAGGCATTGTGATAAGCGTATCCCCGGTATAGTCAGGGGTTAATGGGAGTCGTCCCCGTCCCCCCAGTATACGGCCAGAACCATGGACCCGGTACTTGTGGTTCGGACTGTCTCCAACCAGCCATAATGTTGTGAGAGTGAAATTATGTCTAAGTCCAGCTTTGGTACGTTAGAAGCAACTCTGAAACTTAACCTAAGCGTTTTTCGAAGCTACTTTTTGGCTAACTTCTTATAGGAAGGTCTAGGAGCTCTGAAAATGAACGTGCGCGTCTTTCACTCTTCCCGAGGGACTTAGAAGAATTTTGTGATATTTTTTATTAAAATGGTGTATAAGGGTATATATATAAATATATTTTATGCACTGTATATATGAGCTGGCGATTTCTAAGTCTGTGGTTCCGAGAGGGGGTAACCAGGCTCACTAATAAAGGTCAAGCCACTTGGCTGCCAGAATGCCCTGCTTCAGCACAGACCAGAAAGGCATTGTGATAAGCGTATCCCCGGTATAGTCAGGGGTTAATGGGAGTCGTCCCCGTCCCCCCAGTATACGGCCAGAACCATGGACCCGGTACTTGTGGTTCGGACTGTCTCCAACCAGCCATAATGTTGTGAGAGTGAAATTATGTCTAAGTCCAGCTTTGGTACATTAGAAGCAACTCTGAAACTTAACCTAAGCGTTTTTCGAAGCTACTGTTTGGCTAACTTCTTATAGGAAGGTCTAGGAGCTCTGAAAAGGAACGTGCGCGTCTTTCACTCTGCCCGAGGGACTTAGAAGAATTTTGTGATATTTTTTATTAAAATGGAGTATAAGGGTATATATATAAATATATTTTATGCACTGTATATGAGCTGGCGATTTCTAAGTCTGTGGTTCCGAGAGGGGGTAACCAGGCTCACTAATAAAGGTCAAGCCACTTGGCTGCCAGAATGCCCTGCTTCAGCACAGACCAGAAAGGCATTGTGATAAGCGTATCCCCGGTATAGTCAGGGGTTAATGGGAGTCGTCCCCGTCCCCCCAGTATACGGCCAGAACCATGGACCCGGTACTTGTGGTTCGGACTGTCTCCAACCAGCCATAATGTTGTGAGAGTGAAATTATGTCTAAGTCCAGCTTTGGTACGTTAGAAGCAACTCTGAAACTTAACCTAAGCGTTTTTCGAAGCTACTTTTTGGCTAACTTCTTATAGGAAGGTCTAGGAGCTCTGAAAATGAACGTGCGCGTCTTTCACTCTGCCCGAGGGACTTAGAAGAATTTTGTGATATTTTTTATTAAAATGGAGTATAAGGGTATATATATAAATATATTTTATGCACTGTATATGAGCTGGCGATTTCTAAGTCTGTGGTTCCGAGAGGGGGTAACCAGGCTCACTAATAAAGGTCAAGCCACTTGGCTGCCAGAATGCCCTGCTTCAGCACAGACCAGAAAGGCATTGTGATAAGCGTTTCCCCGGTATATCAGGGGTTAATGGGAGTCGTCCCCGTCCCCCCAGTATACGGCCAGAACCATGGACCCGGTACTTGTGGTTCGGACTGTCTCCAACCAGCCATAATGTTGTGAGAGTGAAATTATGTCTAAGTCCAGCTTTGGTACGTTAGAAGCAACTCTGAAACTTAACCTAAGCGTTTTTCGAAGCTACTTTTTGGCTAACTTCTTATAGGAAGGTCTAGGAGCTCTGAAAATGAACGTGCGCGTCTTTCACTCTTCCCGAGGGACTTAGAAGAATTTTGTGATATTTTTTATTAAAATGGTGTATAAGGGTATATATATAAATATATTTTATGCACTGTATATATGAGCTGGCGATTTCTAAGTCTGTGGTTCCGAGAGGGGGTAACCAGGCTCACTAATAAAGGTCAAGCCACTTGGCTGCCAGAATGCCCTGCTTCAGCACAGACCAGAAAGGCATTGTGATAAGCGTATCCCCGGTATAGTCAGGGGTTAATGGGAGTCGTCCCCGTCCCCCCAGTATACGGCCAGAACCATGGACCCGGTACTTGTGGTTCAGACTGTCTCCAACCAGCCATAATGTTGTGAGAGTGAAATTATGTCTAAGTCCAGCTTTGGTACATTAGAAGCAACTCTGAAACTTAACCTAAGCGTTTTTCGAAGCTACCTTTTGGCTAACTTCTTATAGGAAGGTCTAGGAGCTCTGAAAATGAACGTGCGCGTCTTTCACTCTTCCCGAGGGACTTAGAAGAATTTTGTGATATTTTTTATTAAAATGGTGTATAAGGGTATATATATAAATATATTTTATGCACTGTATATGAGCTGGCGATTTCTAAGTCTGTGGTTCCGAGAGGGGGTAACCAGGCTCACTAATAAAGGTCAAGCCACTTGGCTGCCAGAATGCCCTGCTTCAGCACAGACCAGAAAGGCATTGTGATAAGCGTATCCCCGGTATAGTCAGGGGTTAATGGGAGTCGTCCCCGTCCCCCCAGTATACGGCCAGAACCATGGACCCGGTACTTGTGGTTCAGACTGTCTCCAACCAGCCATAATGTTGTGAGAGTGAAATTATGTCTAAGTCCAGCTTTGGTACATTAGAAGCAACTCTGAAACTTAACCTAAGCGTTTTTCGAAGCTACCTTTTGGCTAACTTCTTATAGGAAGGTCTAGGAGCTCTGAAAATGAACGTGCGCGTCTTTCACTCTTCCCGAGGGACTTAGAAGAATTTTGTGATATTTTTTATTAAAATGGTGTATAAGGGTATATATATAAATATATTTTATGCACTGTATATGAGCTGGCGATTTCTAAGTCTGTGGTTCCGAGAGGGGGTAACCAGGCTCACTAATAAAGGTCAAGCCACTTGGCTGCCAGAATGCCCTGCTTCAGCACAGACCAGAAAGGCATTGTGATAAGCGTATCCCCGGTATAGTCAGGGGTTAATGGGAGTCGTCCCCGTCCCCCCAGTATACGGCCAGAACCATGGACCCGGTACTTGTGGTTCGGACTGTCTCCAACCAGCCATAATGTTGTGAGAGTGAAATTATGTCTAAGTCCAGCTTTGGTACATTAGAAGCAACTCTGAAACTTAACCTAAGCGTTTTTCGAAGCTACTTTTTGGCTAACTTCTTATAGGAAGGTCTAGGAGCTCTGAAAAGGAACGTGCGCATCTTTCACTCTGCCCGAGGGACTTAGAAGAATTTTGTGATATTTTTTATTAAAATGGAGTATAAGGGTATATATATAAATATATTTTATGCACTGTATATGAGCTGGCGATTTCTAAGTCTGTGGTTCCGAGAGGGGGTAACCAGGCTCACTAATAAAGGTCAAGCCACTTGGCTGCCAGAATGCCCTGCTTCAGCACAGACCAGAAAGGCATTGTGATAAGCGTATCCCCGGTATAGTCAGGGGTTAATGGGAGTCGTCCCCGTCCCCCCAGTATACGGCCAGAACCATGGACCCGGTACTTGTGGTTCGGACTGTCTCCAACCAGCCATAATGTTGTGAGAGTGAAATTATGTCTAAGTCCAGCTTTGGTACGTTAGAAGCAACTCTGAAACTTAACCTAAGCGTTTTTCGAAGCTACTTTTTGGCTAACTTCTTATAGGAAGGTCTAGGAGCTCTGAAAATGAACGTGCGCGTCTTTCACTCTTCCCGAGGGACTTAGAAGAATTTTGTGATATTTTTTATTAAAATGGTGTATAAGGGTATATATATAAATATATTTTATGCACTGTATATATGAGCTGGCGATTTCTAAGTCTGTGGTTCCGAGAGGGGGTAACCAGGCTCACTAATAAAGGTCAAGCCACTTGGCTGCCAGAATGCCCTGCTTCAGCACAGACCAGAAAGGCATTGTGATAAGCGTATCCCCGGTATAGTCAGGGGTTAATGGGAGTCGTCCCCGTCCCCCCAGTATACGGCCAGAACCATGGACCCGGTACTTGTGGTTCGGACTGTCTCCAACCAGCCATAATGTTGTGAGAGTGAAATTATGTCTAAGTCCAGCTTTGGTACATTAGAAGCAACTCTGAAACTTAACCTAAGCGTTTTTCGAAGCTACTTTTTGGCTAACTTCTTATAGGAAGGTCTAGGAGCTCTGAAAAGGAACGTGCGCGTCTTTCACTCTGCCCGAGGGACTTAGAAGAATTTTGTGATATTTTTTATTAAAATGGAGTATAAGGGTATATATATAAATATATTTTATGCACTGTATATGAGCTGGCGATTTCTAAGTCTGTGGTTCCGAGAGGGGGTAACCAGGCTCACTAATAAAGGTCAAGCCACTTGGCTGCCAGAATGCCCTGCTTCAGCACAGACCAGAAAGGCATTGTGATAAGCGTATCCCCGGTATAGTCAGGGGTTAATGGGAGTCGTCCCCGTCCCCCCAGTATACGGCCAGAACCATGGACCCGGTACTTGTGGTTCGGACTGTCTCCAACCAGCCATAATGTTGTGAGAGTGAAATTATGTCTAAGTCCAGCTTTGGTACGTTAGAAGCAACTCTGAAACTTAACCTAAGCGTTTTTCGAAGCTACTTTTTGGCTAACTTCTTATAGGAAGGTCTAGGAGCTCTGAAAATGAACGTGCGCGTCTTTCACTCTTCCCGAGGGACTTAGAAGAATTTTGTGATATTTTTTATTAAAATGGTGTATAAGGGTATATATATAAATATATTTTATGCACTGTATATATGAGCTGGCGATTTCTAAGTCTGTGGTTCCGAGAGGGGGTAACCAGGCTCACTAATAAAGGTCAAGCCACTTGGCTGCCAGAATGCCCTGCTTCAGCACAGACCAGAAAGGCATTGTGATAAGCGTATCCCCGGTATAGTCAGGGGTTAATGGGAGTCGTCCCCGTCCCCCCAGTATACGGCCAGAACCATGGACCCGGTACTTGTGGTTCAGACTGTCTCCAACCAGCCATAATGTTGTGAGAGTGAAATTATGTCTAAGTCCAGCTTTGGTACATTAGAAGCAACTCTGAAACTTAACCTAAGCGTTTTTCGAAGCTACCTTTTGGCTAACTTCTTATAGGAAGGTCTAGGAGCTCTGAAAATGAACGTGCGCGTCTTTCACTCTTCCCGAGGGACTTAGAAGAATTTTGTGATATTTTTTATTAAAATGGTGTATAAGGGTATATATATAAATATATTTTATGCACTGTATATGAGCTGGCGATTTCTAAGTCTGTGGTTCCGAGAGGGGGTAACCAGGCTCACTAATAAAGGTCAAGCCACTTGGCTGCCAGAATGCCCTGCTTCAGCACAGACCAGAAAGGCATTGTGATAAGCGTATCCCCGGTATAGTCAGGGGTTAATGGGAGTCGTCCCCGTCCCCCCAGTATACGGCCAGAACCATGGACCCGGTACTTGTGGTTCGGACTGTCTCCAACCAGCCATAATGTTGTGAGAGTGAAATTATGTCTAAGTCCAGCTTTGGTACATTAGAAGCAACTCTGAAACTTAACCTAAGCGTTTTTCGAAGCTACTTTTTGGCTAACTTCTTATAGGAAGGTCTAGGAGCTCTGAAAATGAACGTGCGCGTCTTTCACTCTGCCCGAGGGACTTAGAAGAATTTTGTGATATTTTTTATTAAAATGGAGTATAAGGGTATATATATAAATATATTTTATGCACTGTATATGAGCTGGCGATTTCTAAGTCTGTGGTTCCGAGAGGGGGTAACCAGGCTCACTAATAAAGGTCAAGCCACTTGGCTGCCAGAATGCCCTGCTTCAGCACAGACCAGAAAGGCATTGTGATAAGCGTATCCCCGGTATAGTCAGGGGTTAATGGGAGTCGTCCCCGTCCCCCCAGTATACGGCCAGAACCATGGACCCGGTACTTGTGGTTCGGACTGTCTCCAACCAGCCATAATGTTGTGAGAGTGAAATTATGTCTAAGTCCAGCTTTGGTACGTTAGAAGCAACTCTGAAACTTAACCTAAGCGTTTTTCGAAGCTACTTTTTGGCTAACTTCTTATAGGAAGGTCTAGGAGCTCTGAAAATGAACGTGCGCGTCTTTCACTCTTCCCGAGGGACTTAGAAGAATTTTGTGATATTTTTTATTAAAATGGTGTATAAGGGTATATATATAAATATATTTTATGCACTGTATATATGAGCTGGCGATTTCTAAGTCTGTGGTTCCGAGAGGGGGTAACCAGGCTCACTAATAAAGGTCAAGCCACTTGGCTGCCAGAATGCCCTGCTTCAGCACAGACCAGAAAGGCATTGTGATAAGCGTATCCCCGGTATAGTCAGGGGTTAATGGGAGTCGTCCCCGTCCCCCCAGTATACGGCCAGAACCATGGACCCGGTACTTGTGGTTCAGACTGTCTCCAACCAGCCATAATGTTGTGAGAGTGAAATTATGTCTAAGTCCAGCTTTGGTACATTAGAAGCAACTCTGAAACTTAACCTAAGCGTTTTTCGAAGCTACCTTTTGGCTAACTTCTTATAGGAAGGTCTAGGAGCTCTGAAAATGAACGTGCGCGTCTTTAACTCTTCCCGAGGGACTTAGAAGAATTTTGTGATATTTTTTATTAAAATGGTGTATAAGGGTATATATATAAATATATTTTATGCACTGTATATGAGCTGGCGATTTCTAAGTCTGTGGTTCCGAGAGGGGGTAACCAGGCTCACTAATAAAGGTCAAGCCACTTGGCTGCCAGAATGCCCTGCTTCAGCACAGACCAGAAAGGCATTGTGATAAGCGTATCCCCGGTATAGTCAGGGGTTAATGGGAGTCGTCCCCGTCCCCCCAGTATACGGCCAGAACCATGGACCCGGTACTTGTGGTTCGGACTGTCTCCAACCAGCCATAATGTTGTGAGAGTGAAATTATGTCTAAGTCCAGCTTTGGTACATTAGAAGCAACTCTGAAACTTAACCTAAGCGTTTTTCGAAGCTACCTTTTGGCTAACTTCTTATAGGAAGGTCTAGGAGCTCTGAAAATGAACGTGCGCGTCTTTCACTCTTCCCGAGGGACTTAGAAGAATTTTGTGATATTTTTTATTAAAATGGTGTATAAGGGTATATATATAAATATATTTTATGCACTGTATATGAGCTGGCGATTTCTAAGTCTGTGGTTCCGAGAGGGGGTAACCAGGCTCACTAATAAAGGTCAAGCCACTTGGCTGCCAGAATGCCCTGCTTCAGCACAGACCAGAAAGGCATTGTGATAAGCGTATCCCCGGTATAGTCAGGGGTTAATGGGAGTCGTCCCCGTCCCCCCAGTATACGGCCAGAACCATGGACCCGGTACTTGTGGTTCGGACTGTCTCCAACCAGCCATAATGTTGTGAGAGTGAAATTATGTCTAAGTCCAGCTTTGGTACATTAGAAGCAACTCTGAAACTTAACCTAAGCGTTTTTCGAAGCTACTTTTTGGCTAACTTCTTATAGGAAGGTCTAGGAGCTCTGAAAAGGAACGTGCGCGTCTTTCACTCTGCCCGAGGGACTTAGAAGAATTTTGTGATATTTTTTATTAAAATGGAGTATAAGGGTATATATATAAATATATTTTATGCACTGTATATGAGCTGGCGATTTCTAAGTCTGTGGTTCCGAGAGGGGGTAACCAGGCTCACTAATAAAGGTCAAGCCACTTGGCTGCCAGAATGCCCTGCTTCAGCACAGACCAGAAAGGCATTGTGATAAGCGTATCCCCGGTATAGTCAGGGGTTAATGGGAGTCGTCCCCGTCCCCCCAGTATACGGCCAGAACCATGGACCCGGTACTTGTGGTTCGGACTGTCTCCAACCAGCCATAATGTTGTGAGAGTGAAATTATGTCTAAGTCCAGCTTTGGTACGTTAGAAGCAACTCTGAAACTTAACCTAAGCGTTTTTCGAAGCTACTTTTTGGCTAACTTCTTATAGGAAGGTCTAGGAGCTCTGAAAATGAACGTGCGCGTCTTTCACTCTTCCCGAGGGACTTAGAAGAATTTTGTGATATTTTTTATTAAAATGGTGTATAAGGGTATATATATAAATATATTTTATGCACAGTATATATGAGCTGGCGATTTCTAAGTCTGTGGTTCCGAGAGGGGGTAACCAGGCTCACTAATAAAGGTCAAGCCACTTGGCTGCCAGAATGCCCTGCTTCAGCACAGACCAGAAAGGCATTGTGATAAGCGTATCCCCGGTATAGTCAGGGGTTAATGGGAGTCGTCCCCGTCCCCCCAGTATACGGCCAGAACCATGGACCCGGTACTTGTGGTTCGGACTGTCTCCAACCAGCCATAATGTTGTGAGAGTGAAATTATGTCTAAGTCCAGCTTTGGTACATTAGAAGCAACTCTGAAACTTAACCTAAGCGTTTTTCGAAGCTACCTTTTGGCTAACTTCTTATAGGAAGGTCTAGGAGCTCTGAAAATGAACGTGCGCGTCTTTAACTCTTCCCGAGGGACTTAGAAGAATTTTGTGATATTTTTTATTAAAATGGTGTATAAGGGTATATATATAAATATATTTTATGCACTGTATATGAGCTGGCGATTTCTAAGTCTGTGGTTCCGAGAGGGGGTAACCAGGCTCACTAATAAAGGTCAAGCCACTTGGCTGCCAGAATGCCCTGCTTCAGCACAGACCAGAAAGGCATTGTGATAAGCGTATCCCCGGTATAGTCAGGGGTTAATGGGAGTCGTCCCCGTCCCCCCAGTATACGGCCAGAACCATGGACCCGGTACTTGTGGTTCGGACTGTCTCCAACCAGCCATAATGTTGTGAGAGTGAAATTATGTCTAAGTCCAGCTTTGGTACATTAGAAGCAACTCTGAAACTTAACCTAAGCGTTTTTCGAAGCTACCTTTTGGCTAACTTCTTATAGGAAGGTCTAGGAGCTCTGAAAATGAACGTGCGCGTCTTTCACTCTTCCCGAGGGACTTAGAAGAATTTTGTGATATTTTTTATTAAAATGGTGTATAAGGGTATATATATAAATATATTTTATGCACTGTATATGAGCTGGCGATTTCTAAGTCTGTGGTTCCGAGAGGGGGTAACCAGGCTCACTAATAAAGGTCAAGCCACTTGGCTGCCAGAATGCCCTGCTTCAGCACAGACCAGAAAGGCATTGTGATAAGCGTATCCCCGGTATAGTCAGGGGTTAATGGGAGTCGTCCCCGTCCCCCCAGTATACGGCCAGAACCATGGACCCGGTACTTGTGGTTCGGACTGTCTCCAACCAGCCATAATGTTGTGAGAGTGAAATTATGTCTAAGTCCAGCTTTGGTACATTAGAAGCAACTCTGAAACTTAACCTAAGCGTTTTTCGAAGCTACTTTTTGGCTAACTTCTTATAGGAAGGTCTAGGAGCTCTGAAAAGGAACGTGCGCGTCTTTCACTCTGCCCGAGGGACTTAGAAGAATTTTGTGATATTTTTTATTAAAATGGAGTATAAGGGTATATATATAAATATATTTTATGCACTGTATATGAGCTGGCGATTTCTAAGTCTGTGGTTCCGAGAGGGGGTAACCAGGCTCACTAATAAAGGTCAAGCCACTTGGCTGCCAGAATGCCCTGCTTCAGCACAGACCAGAAAGGCATTGTGATAAGCGTATCCCCGGTATAGTCAGGGGTTAATGGGAGTCGTCCCCGTCCCCCCAGTATACGGCCAGAACCATGGACCCGGTACTTGTGGTTCGGACTGTCTCCAACCAGCCATAATGTTGTGAGAGTGAAATTATGTCTAAGTCCAGCTTTGGTACGTTAGAAGCAACTCTGAAACTTAACCTAAGCGTTTTTCGAAGCTACTTTTTGGCTAACTTCTTATAGGAAGGTCTAGGAGCTCTGAAAATGAACGTGCGCGTCTTTCACTCTTCCCGAGGGACTTAGAAGAATTTTGTGATATTTTTTATTAAAATGGTGTATAAGGGTATATATATAAATATATTTTATGCACAGTATATATGAGCTGGCGATTTCTAAGTCTGTGGTTCCGAGAGGGGGTAACCAGGCTCACTAATAAAGGTCAAGCCACTTGGCTGCCAGAATGCCCTGCTTCAGCACAGACCAGAAAGGCATTGTGATAAGCGTATCCCCGGTATAGTCAGGGGTTAATGGGAGTCGTCCCCGTCCCCCCAGTATACGGCCAGAACCATGGACCCGGTACTTGTGGTTCGGACTGTCTCCAACCAGCCATAATGTTGTGAGAGTGAAATTATGTCTAAGTCCAGCTTTGGTACATTAGAAGCAACTCTGAAACTTAACCTAAGCGTTTTTCGAAGCTACTTTTTGGCTAACTTCTTATAGGAAGGTCTAGGAGCTCTGAAAAGGAACGTGCGCGTCTTTCACTCTGCCCGAGGGACTTAGAAGAATTTTGTGATATTTTTTATTAAAATGGAGTATAAGGGTATATATATAAATATATTTTATGCACTGTATATGAGCTGGCGATTTCTAAGTCTGTGGTTCCGAGAGGGGGTAACCAGGCTCACTAATAAAGGTCAAGCCACTTGGCTGCCAGAATGCCCTGCTTCAGCACAGACCAGAAAGGCATTGTGATAAGCGTATCCCCGGTATAGTCAGGGGTTAATGGGAGTCGTCCCCGTCCCCCCAGTATACGGCCAGAACCATGGACCCGGTACTTGTGGTTCGGACTGTCTCCAACCAGCCATAATGTTGTGAGAGTGAAATTATGTCTAAGTCCAGCTTTGGTACGTTAGAAGCAACTCTGAAACTTAACCTAAGCGTTTTTCGAAGCTACTTTTTGGCTAACTTCTTATAGGAAGGTCTAGGAGCTCTGAAAATGAACGTGCGCGTCTTTCACTCTGCCCGAGGGACTTAGAAGAATTTTGTGATATTTTTTATTAAAATGGTGTATAAGGGTATATATATATAAATATATTTTATGCACTGTATATATGAGCTGGCGATTTCTAAGTCTGTGGTTCCGAGAGGGGGTAACCAGGCTCACTAATAAAGGTCAAGCCACTTGGCTGCCAGAATGCCCTGCTTCAGCACAGACCAGAAAGGCATTGTGATAAGCGTATCCCCGGTATAGTCAGGGGTTAATGGGAGTCGTCCCCGTCCCCCCAGTATACGGCCAGAACCATGGACCCGGTACTTGTGGTTCGGACTGTCTCCAACCAGCCATAATGTTGTGAGAGTGAAATTATGTCTAAGTCCAGCTTTGGTACATTAGAAGCAACTCTGAAACTTAACCTAAGCGTTTTTCGAAGCTACTTTTTGGCTAACTTCTTATAGGAAGGTCTAGGAGCTCTGAAAATGAACGTGCGCGTCTTTCACTCTGCCCGAGGGACTTAGAAGAATTTTGTGATATTTTTTATTAAAATGGAGTATAAGGGTATATATATAAATATATTTTATGCACTGTATATGAGCTGGCGATTTCTAAGTCTGTGGTTCCGAGAGGGGGTAACCAGGCTCACTAATAAAGGTCAAGCCACTTGGCTGCCAGAATGCCCTGCTTCAGCACAGACCAGAAAGGCATTGTGATAAGCGTATCCCCGGTATAGTCAGGGGTTAATGGGAGTCGTCCCCGTCCCCCCAGTATACGGCCAGAACCATGGACCCGGTACTTGTGGTTCGTACTGTCTCCAACCAGCCATAATGTTGTGAGAGTGAAATTATGTCTAAGTCCAGCTTTGGTACGTTAGAAGCAACTCTGAAACTTAACCTAAGCGTTTTTCGAAGCTACTTTTTGGCTAACTTCTTATAGGAAGGTCTAGGAGCTCTGAAAATGAACGTGCGCGTCTTTCACTCTTCCCGAGGGACTTAGAAGAATTTTGTGATATTTTTTATTAAAATGGTGTATAAGGGTATATATATAAATATATTTTATGCACTGTATATATGAGCTGGCGATTTCTAAGTCTGTGGTTCCGAGAGGGGTTAACCAGGCTCACTAATAAAGGTCAAGCCACTTGGCTGCCAGAATGCCCTGCTTCAGCACAGACCAGAAAGGCATTGTGATAAGCGTATCCCCGGTATAGTCAGGGGTTAATGGGAGTCGTCCCCGTCCCCCCAGTATACGGCCAGAACCATGGACCCGGTACATGTGGTTCAGACTGTCTCCAACCAGCCATAATGTTGTGAGAGTGAAATTATGTCTAAGTCCAGCTTTGGTACATTAGAAGCAACTCTGAAACTTAACCTAAGCGTTTTTCGAAGCTACCTTTTGGCTAACTTCTTATAGGAAGGTCTAGGAGCTCTGAAAATGAACGTGCGCGTCTTTCACTCTTCCCGAGGGACTTAGAAGAATTTTGTGATATTTTTTATTAAAATGGTGTATAAGGGTATATATATAAATATATTTTATGCACTGTATATGAGCTGGCGATTTCTAAGTCTGTGGTTCCGAGAGGGGGTAACCAGGCTCACTAATAAAGGTCAAGCCACTTGGCTGCCAGAATGCCCTGCTTCAGCACAGACCAGAAAGGCATTGTGATAAGCGTATCCCCGGTATAGTCAGGGGTTAATGGGAGTCGTCCCCGTCCCCCCAGTATACGGCCAGAACCATGGACCCGGTACTTGTGGTTCGGACTGTCTCCAACCAGCCATAATGTTGTGAGAGTGAAATTATGTCTAAGTCCAGCTTTGGTACATTAGAAGCAACTCTGAAACTTAACCTAAGCGTTTTTCGAAGCTACTTTTTGGCTAACTTCTTATAGGAAGGTCTAGGAGCTCTGAAAATGAACGTGCGCGTCTTTCACTCTGCCCGAGGGACTTAGAAGAATTTTGTGATATTTTTTATTAAAATGGAGTATAAGGGTATATATATAAATATATTTTATGCACTGTATATGAGCTGGCGATTTCTAAGTCTGTGGTTCCGAGAGGGGGTAACCAGGCTCACTAATAAAGGTCAAGCCACTTGGCTGCCAGAATGCCCTGCTTCAGCACAGACCAGAAAGGCATTGTGATAAGCGTATCCCCGGTATATCAGGGGTTAATGGGAGTCGTCCCCGTCCCCCCAGTATACGGCCAGAACCATGGACCCGGTACTTGTGGTTCGGACTGTCTCCAACCAGCCATAATGTTGTGAGAGTGAAATTATGTCTAAGTCCAGCTTTGGTACATTAGAAGCAACTCTGAAACTTAACCTAAGCGTTTTTCGAAGCTACTTTTTGGCTAACTTCTTATAGGAAGGTCTAGGAGCTCTGAAAATGAACGTGCGCGTCTTTCACTCTGCCCGAGGGACTTAGAAGAATTTTGTGATATTTTTTATTAAAATGGAGTATAAGGGTATATATATAAATATATTTTATGCACTGTATATGAGCTGGCGATTTCTAAGTCTGTGGTTCCGAGAGGGGGTAACCAGGCTCACTAATAAAGGTCAAGCCACTTGGCTGCCAGAATGCCCTGCTTCAGCACAGACCAGAAAGGCATTGTGATAAGCGTATCCCCGGTATATCAGGGGTTAATGGGAGTCGTCCCCGTCCCCCCAGTATACGGCCAGAACCATGGACCCGGTACTTGTGGTTCGGACTGTCTCCAACCAGCCATAATGTTGTGAGAGTGAAATTATGTCTAAGTCCAGCTTTGGTACGTTAGAAGCAACTCTGAAACTTAACCTAAGCGTTTTTCGAAGCTACTTTTTGGCTAACTTCTTATATGAAGGTCTAGGAGCTCTGAAAATGAACGTGCGCGTCTTTCACTCTTCCCGAGGGACTTAGAAGAATTTTGTGATATTTTTTATTAAAATGGTGTATAAGGGTATATATATAAATATATTTTATGCACTGTATATATGAGCTGGCGATTTCTAAGTCTGTGGTTCCGAGAGGGGGTAACCAGGCTCACTAATAAAGGTCAAGCCACTTGGCTGCCAGAATGCCCTGCTTCAGCACAGACCAGAAAGGCATTGTGATAAGCGTATCCCCGGTATAGTCAGGGGTTAATGGGAGTCGTCCCCGTCCCCCCAGTATACGGCCAGAACCATGGACCCGGTACTTGTGGTTCAGACTGTCTCCAACCAGCCATAATGTTGTGAGAGTGAAATTATGTCTAAGTCCAGCTTTGGTACATTAGAAGCAACTCTGAAACTTAACCTAAGCGTTTTTCGAAGCTACCTTTTGGCTAACTTCTTATAGGAAGGTCTAGGAGCTCTGAAAATGAACGTGCGCGTCTTTCACTCTTCCCGAGGGACTTAGAAGAATTTTGTGATATTTTTTATTAAAATGGTGTATAAGGGTATATATATAAATATATTTTATGACTGTATATGAGCTGGCGATTTCTAAGTCTGTGGTTCCGAGAGGGGGTAACCAGGCTCACTAATAAAGGTCAAGCCACTTGGCTGCCAGAATGCCCTGCTTCAGCACAGACCAGAAAGGCATTGTGATAAGCGTATCCCCGGTATAGTCAGGGGTTAATGGGAGTCGTCCCCGTCCCCCCAGTATACGGCCAGAACCATGGACCCGGTACTTGTGGTTCGGACTGTCTCCAACCAGCCATAATGTTGTGAGAGTGAAATTATGTCTAAGTCCAGCTTTGGTACATTAGAAGCAACTCTGAAACTTAACCTAAGCGTTTTTCGAAGCTACTTTTTGGCTAACTTCTTATAGGAAGGTCTAGGAGCTCTGAAAATGAACGTGCGCGTCTTTCACTCTGCCCGAGGGACTTAGAAGAATTTTGTGATATTTTTTATTAAAATGGTGTATAAGGGTATATATATAAATATATTTTATGCACTGTATATGAGCTGGCGATTTCTAAGTCTGTGGTTCCGAGAGGGGGTAACCAGGCTCACTAATAAAGGTCAAGCCACTTGGCTGCCAGAATGCCCTGCTTCAGCACAGACCAGAAAGGCATTGTGATAAGCGTATCCCCGGTATAGTCAGGGGTTAATGGGAGTCGTCCCCGTCCCCCCAGTATACGGCCAGAACCATGGACCCGGTACTTGTGGTTCGGACTGTCTCCAACCAGCCATAATGTTGTGAGAGTGAAATTATGTCTAAGTCCAGCTTTGGTACGTTAGAAGCAACTCTGAAACTTAACCTAAGCGTTTTTCGAAGCTACTTTTTGGCTAACTTCTTATAGGAAGGTCTAGGAGCTCTGAAAATGAACGTGCGCGTCTTTCACTCTTCCCGAGGGACTTAGAAGAATTTTGTGATATTTTTTATTAAAATGGTGTATAAGGGTATATATATAAATATATTTTATGCACTGTATATATGAGCTGGCGATTTCTAAGTCTGTGGTTCCGAGAGGGGGTAACCAGGCTCACTAATAAAGGTCAAGCCACTTGGCTGCCAGAATGCCCTGCTTCAGCACAGACCAGAAAGGCATTGTGATAAGCGTATCCCCGGTATAGTCAGGGGTTAATGGGAGTCGTCCCCGTCCCCCCAGTATACGGCCAGAACCATGGACCCGGTACTTGTGGTTCGGACTGTCTCCAACCAGCCATAATGTTGTGAGAGTGAAATTATGTCTAAGTCCAGCTTTGGTACATTAGAAGCAACTCTGAAACTTAACCTAAGCGTTTTTCGAAGCTACTTTTTGGCTAACTTCTTATAGGAAGGTCTAGGAGCTCTGAAAATGAACGTGCGCGTCTTTCACTCTGCCCGAGGGACTTAGAAGAATTTTGTGATATTTTTTATTAAAATGGAGTATAAGGGTATATATATAAATATATTTTATGCACTGTATATGAGCTGGCGATTTCTAAGTCTGTGGTTCCGAGAGGGGGTAACCAGGCTCACTAATAAAGGTCAAGCCACTTGGCTGCCAGAATGCCCTGCTTCAGCACAGACCAGAAAGGCATTGTGATAAGCGTATCCCCGGTATATCAGGGGTTAATGGGAGTCGTCCCCGTCCCCCCAGTATACGGCCAGAACCATGGACCCGGTACTTGTGGTTCGGACTGTCTCCAACCAGCCATAATGTTGTGAGAGTGAAATTATGTCTAAGTCCAGCTTTGGTACGTTAGAAGCAACTCTGAAACTTAACCTAAGCGTTTTTCGAAGCTACTTTTTGGCTAACTTCTTATATGAAGGTCTAGGAGCTCTGAAAATGAACGTGCGCGTCTTTCACTCTTCCCGAGGGACTTAGAAGAATTTTGTGATATTTTTTATTAAAATGGTGTATAAGGGTATATATATAAATATATTTTATGCACTGTATATATGAGCTGGCGATTTCTAAGTCTGTGGTTCCGAGAGGGGGTAACCAGGCTCACTAATAAAGGTCAAGCCACTTGGCTGCCAGAATGCCCTGCTTCAGCACAGACCAGAAAGGCATTGTGATAAGCGTATCCCCGGTATAGTCAGGGGTTAATGGGAGTCGTCCCCGTCCCCCCAGTATACGGCCAGAACCATGGACCCGGTACTTGTGGTTCAGACTGTCTCCAACCAGCCATAATGTTGTGAGAGTGAAATTATGTCTAAGTCCAGCTTTGGTACATTAGAAGCAACTCTGAAACTTAACCTAAGCGTTTTTCGAAGCTACCTTTTGGCTAACTTCTTATAGGAAGGTCTAGGAGCTCTGAAAATGAACGTGCGCGTCTTTCACTCTTCCCGAGGGACTTAGAAGAATTTTGTGATATTTTTTATTAAAATGGTGTATAAGGGTATATATATAAATATATTTTATGACTGTATATGAGCTGGCGATTTCTAAGTCTGTGGTTCCGAGAGGGGGTAACCAGGCTCACTAATAAAGGTCAAGCCACTTGGCTGCCAGAATGCCCTGCTTCAGCACAGACCAGAAAGGCATTGTGATAAGCGTATCCCCGGTATAGTCAGGGGTTAATGGGAGTCGTCCCCGTCCCCCCAGTATACGGCCAGAACCATGGACCCGGTACTTGTGGTTCGGACTGTCTCCAACCAGCCATAATGTTGTGAGAGTGAAATTATGTCTAAGTCCAGCTTTGGTACATTAGAAGCAACTCTGAAACTTAACCTAAGCGTTTTTCGAAGCTACTTTTTGGCTAACTTCTTATAGGAAGGTCTAGGAGCTCTGAAAATGAACGTGCGCGTCTTTCACTCTGCCCGAGGGACTTAGAAGAATTTTGTGATATTTTTTATTAAAATGGTGTATAAGGGTATATATATAAATATATTTTATGCACTGTATATGAGCTGGCGATTTCTAAGTCTGTGGTTCCGAGAGGGGGTAACCAGGCTCACTAATAAAGGTCAAGCCACTTGGCTGCCAGAATGCCCTGCTTCAGCACAGACCAGAAAGGCATTGTGATAAGCGTATCCCCGGTATAGTCAGGGGTTAATGGGAGTCGTCCCCGTCCCCCCAGTATACGGCCAGAACCATGGACCCGGTACTTGTGGTTCGGACTGTCTCCAACCAGCCATAATGTTGTGAGAGTGAAATTATGTCTAAGTCCAGCTTTGGTACGTTAGAAGCAACTCTGAAACTTAACCTAAGCGTTTTTCGAAGCTACTTTTTGGCTAACTTCTTATAGGAAGGTCTAGGAGCTCTGAAAATGAACGTGCGCGTCTTTCACTCTTCCCGAGGGACTTAGAAGAATTTTGTGATATTTTTTATTAAAATGGTGTATAAGGGTATATATATAAATATATTTTATGCACTGTATATATGAGCTGGCGATTTCTAAGTCTGTGGTTCCGAGAGGGGGTAACCAGGCTCACTAATAAAGGTCAAGCCACTTGGCTGCCAGAATGCCCTGCTTCAGCACAGACCAGAAAGGCATTGTGATAAGCGTATCCCCGGTATAGTCAGGGGTTAATGGGAGTCGTCCCCGTCCCCCCAGTATACGGCCAGAACCATGGACCCGGTACTTGTGGTTCAGACTGTCTCCAACCAGCCATAATGTTGTGAGAGTGAAATTATGTCTAAGTCCAGCTTTGGTACATTAGAAGCAACTCTGAAACTTAACCTAAGCGTTTTTCGAAGCTACCTTTTGGCTAACTTCTTATAGGAAGGTCTAGGAGCTCTGAAAATGAACGTGCGCGTCTTTCACTCTTCCCGAGGGACTTAGAAGAATTTTGTGATATTTTTTATTAAAATGGTGTATAAGGGTATATATATAAATATATTTTATGCACTGTATATGAGCTGGCGATTTCTAAGTCTGTGGTTCCGAGAGGGGGTAACCAGGCTCACTAATAAAGGTCAAGCCACTTGGCTGCCAGAATGCCCTGCTTCAGCACAGACCAGAAAGGCATTGTGATAAGCGTATCCCCGGTATAGTCAGGGGTTAATGGGAGTCGTCCCCGTCCCCCCAGTATACGGCCAGAACCATGGACCCGGTACTTGTGGTTCGGACTGTCTCCAACCAGCCATAATGTTGTGAGAGTGAAATTATGTCTAAGTCCAGCTTTGGTACATTAGAAGCAACTCTGAAACTTAACCTAAGCGTTTTTCGAAGCTACTTTTTGGCTAACTTCTTATAGGAAGGTCTAGGAGCTCTGAAAATGAACGTGCGCGTCTTTCACTCTGCCCGAGGGACTTAGAAGAATTTTGTGATATTTTTTATTAAAATGGTGTATAAGGGTATATATATAAATATATTTTATGCACTGTATATGAGCTGGCGATTTCTAAGTCTGTGGTTCCGAGAGGGGGTAACCAGGCTCACTAATAAAGGTCAAGCCACTTGGCTGCCAGAATGCCCTGCTTCAGCACAGACCAGAAAGGCATTGTGATAAGCGTATCCCCGGTATAGTCAGGGGTTAATGGGAGTCGTCCCCGTCCCCCCAGTATACGGCCAGAACCATGGACCCGGTACTTGTGGTTCGGACTGTCTCCAACCAGCCATAATGTTGTGAGAGTGAAATTATGTCTAAGTCCAGCTTTGGTACGTTAGAAGCAACTCTGAAACTTAACCTAAGCGTTTTTCGAAGCTACTTTTTGGCTAACTTCTTATAGGAAGGTCTAGGAGCTCTGAAAATGAACGTGCGCGTCTTTCACTCTTCCCGAGGGACTTAGAAGAATTTTGTGATATTTTTTATTAAAATGGTGTATAAGGGTATATATATAAATATATTTTATGCACTGTATATATGAGCTGGCGATTTCTAAGTCTGTGGTTCCGAGAGGGGGTAACCAGGCTCACTAATAAAGGTCAAGCCACTTGGCTGCCAGAATGCCCTGCTTCAGCACAGACCAGAAAGGCATTGTGATAAGCGTATCCCCGGTATAGTCAGGGGTTAATGGGAGTCGTCCCCGTCCCCCCAGTATACGGCCAGAACCATGGACCCGGTACTTGTGGTTCAGACTGTCTCCAACCAGCCATAATGTTGTGAGAGTGAAATTATGTCTAAGTCCAGCTTTGGTACATTAGAAGCAACTCTGAAACTTAACCTAAGCGTTTTTCGAAGCTACCTTTTGGCTAACTTCTTATAGGAAGGTCTAGGAGCTCTGAAAATGAACGTGCGCGTCTTTCACTCTTCCCGAGGGACTTAGAAGAATTTTGTGATATTTTTTATTAAAATGGTGTATAAGGGTATATATATAAATATATTTTATGCACTGTATATGAGCTGGCGATTTCTAAGTCTGTGGTTCCGAGAGGGGGTAACCAGGCTCACTAATAAAGGTCAAGCCACTTGGCTGCCAGAATGCCCTGCTTCAGCACAGACCAGAAAGGCATTGTGATAAGCGTATCCCCGGTATAGTCAGGGGTTAATGGGAGTCGTCCCCGTCCCCCCAGTATACGGCCAGAACCATGGACCCGGTACTTGTGGTTCGGACTGTCTCCAACCAGCCATAATGTTGTGAGAGTGAAATTATGTCTAAGTCCAGCTTTGGTACATTAGAAGCAACTCTGAAACTTAACCTAAGCGTTTTTCGAAGCTACTTTTTGGCTAACTTCTTATAGGAAGGTCTAGGAGCTCTGAAAATGAACGTGCGCGTCTTTCACTCTGCCCGAGGGACTTAGAAGAATTTTGTGATATTTTTTATTAAAATGGAGTATAAGGGTATATATATAAATATATTTTATGCACTGTATATGAGCTGGCGATTTCTAAGTCTGTGGTTCCGAGAGGGGGTAACCAGGCTCACTAATAAAGGTCAAGCCACTTGGCTGCCAGAATACCCTGCTTCAGCACAGACCAGAAAGGCATTGTGATAAGCGTATCCCCGGTATATCAGGGGTTAATGGGAGTCGTCCCCGTCCCCCCAGTATACGGCCAGAACCATGGACCCGGTACTTGTGGTTCGGACTGTCTCCAACCAGCCATAATGTTGTGAGAGTGAAATTATGTCTAAGTCCAGCTTTGGTACATTAGAAGCAACTCTGAAACTTAACCTAAGCGTTTTTCGAAGCTACTTTTTGGCTAACTTCTTATAGGAAGGTCTAGGAGCTCTGAAAATGAACGTGCGCGTCTTTCACTCTGCCCGAGGGACTTAGAAGAATTTTGTGATATTTTTTATTAAAATGGAGTATAAGGGTATATATATAAATATATTTTATGCACTGTATATGAGCTGGCGATTTCTAAGTCTGTGGTTCCGAGAGGGGGTAACCAGGCTCACTAATAAAGGTCAAGCCACTTGGCTGCCAGAATGCCCTGCTTCAGCACAGACCAGAAAGGCATTGTGATAAGCGTATCCCCGGTATATCAGGGGTTAATGGGAGTCGTCCCCGTCCCCCCAGTATACGGCCAGAACCATGGACCCGGTACTTGTGGTTCAGACTGTCTCCAACCAGCCATAATGTTGTGAGAGTGAAATTATGTCTAAGTCCAGCTTTGGTACATTAGAAGCAACTCTGAAACTTAACCTAAGCGTTTTTCGAAGCTACCTTTTGGCTAACTTCTTATAGGAAGGTCTAGGAGCTCTGAAAATGAACGTGCGCGTCTTTCACTCTTCCCGAGGGACTTAGAAGAATTTTGTGATATTTTTTATTAAAATGGTGTATAAGGGTATATATATAAATATATTTTATGCACTGTATATGAGCTGGCGATTTCTAAGTCTGTGGTTCCGAGAGGGGGTAACCAGGCTCACTAATAAAGGTCAAGCCACTTGGCTGCCAGAATGCCCTGCTTCAGCACAGACCAGAAAGGCATTGTGATAAGCGTATCCCCGGTATAGTCAGGGGTTAATGGGAGTCGTCCCCGTCCCCCCAGTATACGGCCAGAACCATGGACCCGGTACTTGTGGTTCAGACTGTCTCCAACCAGCCATAATGTTGTGAGAGTGAAATTATGTCTAAGTCCAGCTTTGGTACATTAGAAGCAACTCTGAAACTTAACCTAAGCGTTTTTCGAAGCTACCTTTTGGCTAACTTCTTATAGGAAGGTCTAGGAGCTCTGAAAATGAACGTGCGCGTCTTTCACTCTTCCCGAGGGACTTAGAAGAATTTTGTGATATTTTTTATTAAAATGGTGTATAAGGGTATATATATAAATATATTTTATGCACTGTATATGAGCTGGCGATTTCTAAGTCTGTGGTTCCGAGAGGGGGTAACCAGGCTCACTAATAAAGGTCAAGCCACTTGGCTGCCAGAATGCCCTGCTTCAGCACAGACCAGAAAGGCATTGTGATAAGCGTATCCCCGGTATAGTCAGGGGTTAATGGGAGTCGTCCCCGTCCCCCCAGTATACGGCCAGAACCATGGACCCGGTACTTGTGGTTCGGACTGTCTCCAACCAGCCATAATGTTGTGAGAGTGAAATTATGTCTAAGTCCAGCTTTGGTACGTTAGAAGCAACTCTGAAACTTAACCTAAGCGTTTTTCGAAGCTACTTTTTGGCTAACTTCTTATAGGAAGGTCTAGGAGCTCTGAAAATGAACGTGCGCGTCTTTCACTCTTCCCGAGGGACTTAGAAGAATTTTGTGATATTTTTTATTAAAATGGTGTATAAGGGTATATATATAAATATATTTTATGCACTGTATATATGAGCTGGCGATTTCTAAGTCTGTGGTTCCGAGAGGGGGTAACCAGGCTCACTAATAAAGGTCAAGCCACTTGGCTGCCAGAATGCCCTGCTTCAGCACAGACCAGAAAGGCATTGTGATAAGCGTATCCCCGGTATAGTCAGGGGTTAATGGGAGTCGTCCCCGTCCCCCCAGTATACGGCCAGAACCATGGACCCGGTACTTGTGGTTCAGACTGTCTCCAACCAGCCATAATGTTGTGAGAGTGAAATTATGTCTAAGTCCAGCTTTGGTACATTAGAAGCAACTCTGAAACTTAACCTAAGCGTTTTTCGAAGCTACCTTTTGGCTAACTTCTTATAGGAAGGTCTAGGAGCTCTGAAAATGAACGTGCGCGTCTTTCACTCTTCCCGGGGTACTTAGAAGAATTTTGTGATATTTTTTATTAAAATGGTGTATAAGGGTATATATATAAATATATTTTATGCACTGTATATGAGCTGGCGATTTCTAAGTCTGTGGTTCCGAGAGGGGGTAACCAGGCTCACTAATAAAGGTCAAGCCACTTGGCTGCCAGAATGCCCTGCTTCAGCACAGACCAGAAAGGCATTGTGATAAGCGTATCCCCGGTATAGTCAGGGGTTAATGGGAGTCGTCCCCGTCCCCCCAGTATACGGCCAGAACCATGGACCCGGTACTTGTGGTTCGGACTGTCTCCAACCAGCCATAATGTTGTGAGAGTGAAATTATGTCTAAGTCCAGCTTTGGTACATTAGAAGCAACTCTGAAACTTAACCTAAGCGTTTTTCGAAGCTACTTTTTGGCTAACTTCTTATAGGAAGGTCTAGGAGCTCTGAAAATGAACGTGCGCGTCTTTCACTCTGCCCGAGGGACTTAGAAGAATTTTGTGATATTTTTTATTAAAATGGAGTATAAGGGTATATATATAAATATATTTTATGCACTGTATATGAGCTGGCGATTTCTAAGTCTGTGGTTCCGAGAGGGGGTAACCAGGCTCACTAATAAAGGTCAAGCCACTTGGCTGCCAGAATGCCCTGCTTCAGCACAGACCAGAAAGGCATTGTGATAAGCGTATCCCCGGTATAGTCAGGGGTTAATGGGAGTCGTCCCCGTCCCCCCAGTATACGGCCAGAACCATGGACCCGGTACTTGTGGTTCAGACTGTCTCCAACCAGCCATAATGTTGTGAGAGTGAAATTATGTCTAAGTCCAGCTTTGGTACATTAGAAGCAACTCTGAAACTTAACCTAAGCGTTTTTCGAAGCTACCTTTTGGCTAACTTCTTATAGGAAGGTCTAGGAGCTCTGAAAATGAACGTGCGCGTCTTTCACTCTTCCCGAGGGACTTAGAAGAATTTTGTGATATTTTTTATTAAAATGGTGTATAAGGGTATATATATAAATATATTTTATGCACTGTATATGAGCTGGCGATTTCTAAGTCTGTGGTTCCGAGAGGGGGTAACCAGGCTCACTAATAAAGGTCAAGCCACTTGGCTGCCAGAATGCCCTGCTTCAGCACAGACCAGAAAGGCATTGTGATAAGCGTATCCCCGGTATAGTCAGGGGTTAATGGGAGTCGTCCCCGTCCCCCCAGTATACGGCCAGAACCATGGACCCGGTACTTGTGGTTCAGACTGTCTCCAACCAGCCATAATGTTGTGAGAGTGAAATTATGTCTAAGTCCAGCTTTGGTACATTAGAAGCAACTCTGAAACTTAACCTAAGCGTTTTTCGAAGCTACCTTTTGGCTAACTTCTTATAGGAAGGTCTAGGAGCTCTGAAAATGAACGTGCGCGTCTTTCACTCTTCCCGAGGGACTTAGAAGAATTTTGTGATATTTTTTATTAAAATGGTGTATAAGGGTATATATATAAATATATTTTATGCACTGTATATGAGCTGGCGATTTCTAAGTCTGTGGTTCCGAGAGGGGGTAACCAGGCTCACTAATAAAGGTCAAGCCACTTGGCTGCCAGAATGCCCTGCTTCAGCACAGACCAGAAAGGCATTGTGATAAGCGTATCCCCGGTATAGTCAGGGGTTAATGGGAGTCGTCCCCGTCCCCCCAGTATACGGCCAGAACCATGGACCCGGTACTTGTGGTTCGGACTGTCTCCAACCAGCCATAATGTTGTGAGAGTGAAATTATGTCTAAGTCCAGCTTTGGTACATTAGAAGCAACTCTGAAACTTAACCTAAGCGTTTTTCGAAGCTACTTTTTGGCTAACTTCTTATAGGAAGGTCTAGGAGCTCTGAAAATGAACGTGCGCGTCTTTCACTCTGCCCGAGGGACTTAGAAGAATTTTGTGATATTTTTTATTAAAATGGAGTATAAGGGTATATATATAAATATATTTTATGCACTGTATATGAGCTGGCGATTTCTAAGTCTGTGGTTCCGAGAGGGGGTAACCAGGCTCACTAATAAAGGTCAAGCCACTTGGCTGCCAGAATGCCCTGCTTCAGCACAGACCAGAAAGGCATTGTGATAAGCGTATCCCCGGTATAGTCAGGGGTTAATGGGAGTCGTCCCCGTCCCCCCAGTATACGGCCAGAACCATGGACCCGGTACTTGTGGTTCGGACTGTCTCCAACCAGCCATAATGTTGTGAGAGTGAAATTATGTCTAAGTCCAGCTTTGGTACGTTAGAAGCAACTCTGAAACTTAACCTAAGCGTTTTTCGAAGCTACTTTTTGGCTAACTTCTTATAGGAAGGTCTAGGAGCTCTGAAAATGAACGTGCGCGTCTTTCACTCTTCCCGAGGGACTTAGAAGAATTTTGTGATATTTTTTATTAAAATGGTGTATAAGGGTATATATATAAATATATTTTATGCACTGTATATATGAGCTGGCGATTTCTAAGTCTGTGGTTCCGAGAGGGGGTAACCAGGCTCACTAATAAAGGTCAAGCCACTTGGCTGCCAGAATGCCCTGCTTCAGCACAGACCAGAAAGGCATTGTGATAAGCGTATCCCCGGTATAGTCAGGGGTTAATGGGAGTCGTCCCCGTCCCCCCAGTATACGGCCAGAACCATGGACCCGGTACTTGTGGTTCAGACTGTCTCCAACCAGCCATAATGTTGTGAGAGTGAAATTATGTCTAAGTCCAGCTTTGGTACATTAGAAGCAACTCTGAAACTTAACCTAAGCGTTTTTCGAAGCTACCTTTTGGCTAACTTCTTATAGGAAGGTCTAGGAGCTCTGAAAATGAACGTGCGCGTCTTTCACTCTTCCCGAGGGACTTAGAAGAATTTTGTGATATTTTTTATTAAAATGGTGTATAAGGGTATATATATAAATATATTTTATGCACTGTATATGAGCTGGCGATTTCTAAGTCTGTGGTTCCGAGAGGGGGTAACCAGGCTCACTAATAAAGGTCAAGCCACTTGGCTGCCAGAATGCCCTGCTTCAGCACAGACCAGAAAGGCATTGTGATAAGCGTATCCCCGGTATAGTCAGGGGTTAATGGGAGTCGTCCCCGTCCCCCCAGTATACGGCCAGAACCATGGACCCGGTACTTGTGGTTCGGACTGTCTCCAACCAGCCATAATGTTGTGAGAGTGAAATTATGTCTAAGTCCAGCTTTGGTACATTAGAAGCAACTCTGAAACTTAACCTAAGCGTTTTTCGAAGCTACTTTTTGGCTAACTTCTTATAGGAAGGTCTAGGAGCTCTGAAAATGAACGTGCGCGTCTTTCACTCTGCCCGAGGGACTTAGAAGAATTTTGTGATATTTTTTATTAAAATGGTGTATAAGGGTATATATATAAATATATTTTATGCACTGTATATGAGCTGGCGATTTCTAAGTCTGTGGTTCCGAGAGGGGGTAACCAGGCTCACTAATAAAGGTCAAGCCACTTGGCTGCCAGAATGCCCTGCTTCAGCACAGACCAGAAAGGCATTGTGATAAGCGTATCCCCGGTATAGTCAGGGGTTAATGGGAGTCGTCCCCGTCCCCCCAGTATACGGCCAGAACCATGGACCCGGTACTTGTGGTTCGGACTGTCTCCAACCAGCCATAATGTTGTGAGAGTGAAATTATGTCTAAGTCCAGCTTTGGTACGTTAGAAGCAACTCTGAAACTTAACCTAAGCGTTTTTCGAAGCTACTTTTTGGCTAACTTCTTATAGGAAGGTCTAGGAGCTCTGAAAATGAACGTGCGCGTCTTTCACTCTTCCCGAGGGACTTAGAAGAATTTTGTGATATTTTTTATTAAAATGGTGTATAAGGGTATATATATAAATATATTTTATGCACTGTATATATGAGCTGGCGATTTCTAAGTCTGTGGTTCCGAGAGGGGGTAACCAGGCTCACTAATAAAGGTCAAGCCACTTGGCTGCCAGAATGCCCTGCTTCAGCACAGACCAGAAAGGCATTGTGATAAGCGTATCCCCGGTATAGTCAGGGGTTAATGGGAGTCGTCCCCGTCCCCCCAGTATACGGCCAGAACCATGGACCCGGTACTTGTGGTTCAGACTGTCTCCAACCAGCCATAATGTTGTGAGAGTGAAATTATGTCTAAGTCCAGCTTTGGTACATTAGAAGCAACTCTGAAACTTAACCTAAGCGTTTTTCGAAGCTACCTTTTGGCTAACTTCTTATAGGAAGGTCTAGGAGCTCTGAAAATGAACGTGCGCGTCTTTCACTCTTCCCGAGGGACTTAGAAGAATTTTGTGATATTTTTTATTAAAATGGTGTATAAGGGTATATATATAAATATATTTTATGCACTGTATATGAGCTGGCGATTTCTAAGTCTGTGGTTCCGAGAGGGGGTAACCAGGCTCACTAATAAAGGTCAAGCCACTTGGCTGCCAGAATGCCCTGCTTCAGCACAGACCAGAAAGGCATTGTGATAAGCGTATCCCCGGTATAGTCAGGGGTTAATGGGAGTCGTCCCCGTCCCCCCAGTATACGGCCAGAACCATGGACCCGGTACTTGTGGTTCGGACTGTCTCCAACCAGCCATAATGTTGTGAGAGTGAAATTATGTCTAAGTCCAGCTTTGGTACATTAGAAGCAACTCTGAAACTTAACCTAAGCGTTTTTCGAAGCTACTTTTTGGCTAACTTCTTATAGGAAGGTCTAGGAGCTCTGAAAATGAACGTGCGCGTCTTTCACTCTGCCCGAGGGACTTAGAAGAATTTTGTGATATTTTTTATTAAAATGGTGTATAAGGGTATATATATAAATATATTTTATGCACTGTATATGAGCTGGCGATTTCTAAGTCTGTGGTTCCGAGAGGGGGTAACCAGGCTCACTAATAAAGGTCAAGCCACTTGGCTGCCAGAATGCCCTGCTTCAGCACAGACCAGAAAGGCATTGTGATAAGCGTATCCCCGGTATAGTCAGGGGTTAATGGGAGTCGTCCCCGTCCCCCCAGTATACGGCCAGAACCATGGACCCGGTACTTGTGGTTCGGACTGTCTCCAACCAGCCATAATGTTGTGAGAGTGAAATTATGTCTAAGTCCAGCTTTGGTACGTTAGAAGCAACTCTGAAACTTAACCTAAGCGTTTTTCGAAGCTACTTTTTGGCTAACTTCTTATAGGAAGGTCTAGGAGCTCTGAAAATGAACGTGCGCGTCTTTCACTCTTCCCGAGGGACTTAGAAGAATTTTGTGATATTTTTTATTAAAATGGTGTATAAGGGTATATATATAAATATATTTTATGCACTGTATATATGAGCTGGCGATTTCTAAGTCTGTGGTTCCGAGAGGGGGTAACCAGGCTCACTAATAAAGGTCAAGCCACTTGGCTGCCAGAATGCCCTGCTTCAGCACAGACCAGAAAGGCATTGTGATAAGCGTATCCCCGGTATAGTCAGGGGTTAATGGGAGTCGTCCCCGTCCCCCCAGTATACGGCCAGAACCATGGACCCGGTACTTGTGGTTCAGACTGTCTCCAACCAGCCATAATGTTGTGAGAGTGAAATTATGTCTAAGTCCAGCTTTGGTACATTAGAAGCAACTCTGAAACTTAACCTAAGCGTTTTTCGAAGCTACCTTTTGGCTAACTTCTTATAGGAAGGTCTAGGAGCTCTGAAAATGAACGTGCGCGTCTTTCACTCTTCCCGAGGGACTTAGAAGAATTTTGTGATATTTTTTATTAAAATGGTGTATAAGGGTATATATATAAATATATTTTATGCACTGTATATGAGCTGGCGATTTCTAAGTCTGTGGTTCCGAGAGGGGGTAACCAGGCTCACTAATAAAGGTCAAGCCACTTGGCTGCCAGAATGCCCTGCTTCAGCACAGACCAGAAAGGCATTGTGATAAGCGTATCCCCGGTATAGTCAGGGGTTAATGGGAGTCGTCCCCGTCCCCCCAGTATACGGCCAGAACCATGGACCCGGTACTTGTGGTTCGGACTGTCTCCAACCAGCCATAATGTTGTGAGAGTGAAATTATGTCTAAGTCCAGCTTTGGTACATTAGAAGCAACTCTGAAACTTAACCTAAGCGTTTTTCGAAGCTACTTTTTGGCTAACTTCTTATAGGAAGGTCTAGGAGCTCTGAAAATGAACGTGCGCGTCTTTCACTCTGCCCGAGGGACTTAGAAGAATTTTGTGATATTTTTTATTAAAATGGAGTATAAGGGTATATATATAAATATATTTTATGCACTGTATATGAGCTGGCGATTTCTAAGTCTGTGGTTCCGAGAGGGGGTAACCAGGCTCACTAATAAAGGTCAAGCCACTTGGCTGCCAGAATACCCTGCTTCAGCACAGACCAGAAAGGCATTGTGATAAGCGTATCCCCGGTATATCAGGGGTTAATGGGAGTCGTCCCCGTCCCCCCAGTATACGGCCAGAACCATGGACCCGGTACTTGTGGTTCGGACTGTCTCCAACCAGCCATAATGTTGTGAGAGTGAAATTATGTCTAAGTCCAGCTTTGGTACATTAGAAGCAACTCTGAAACTTAACCTAAGCGTTTTTCGAAGCTACTTTTTGGCTAACTTCTTATAGGAAGGTCTAGGAGCTCTGAAAATGAACGTGCGCGTCTTTCACTCTGCCCGAGGGACTTAGAAGAATTTTGTGATATTTTTTATTAAAATGGAGTATAAGGGTATATATATAAATATATTTTATGCACTGTATATGAGCTGGCGATTTCTAAGTCTGTGGTTCCGAGAGGGGGTAACCAGGCTCACTAATAAAGGTCAAGCCACTTGGCTGCCAGAATGCCCTGCTTCAGCACAGACCAGAAAGGCATTGTGATAAGCGTATCCCCGGTATATCAGGGGTTAATGGGAGTCGTCCCCGTCCCCCCAGTATACGGCCAGAACCATGGACCCGGTACTTGTGGTTCAGACTGTCTCCAACCAGCCATAATGTTGTGAGAGTGAAATTATGTCTAAGTCCAGCTTTGGTACATTAGAAGCAACTCTGAAACTTAACCTAAGCGTTTTTCGAAGCTACCTTTTGGCTAACTTCTTATAGGAAGGTCTAGGAGCTCTGAAAATGAACGTGCGCGTCTTTCACTCTTCCCGAGGGACTTAGAAGAATTTTGTGATATTTTTTATTAAAATGGTGTATAAGGGTATATATATAAATATATTTTATGCACTGTATATGAGCTGGCGATTTCTAAGTCTGTGGTTCCGAGAGGGGGTAACCAGGCTCACTAATAAAGGTCAAGCCACTTGGCTGCCAGAATGC